>NW_027493711.1:0-335243 GCF_021521415.1 Bidens hawaiensis | reverse complement strand
AGAGGAGGAAGGGATGATTATATCAAGTTAGTTTAATCACGAATAACAATGTGGAATAATTAGTATACTGACAATAAGACCTTATATCAACTACATTTATCTTGTTTTGGGAAAAGAAATGTTAGTTATTGCAACTATTAATATGGTTATTCTAGTTCAGGTTCCATCTCAGATGGGGGTGTCGGGAGGTTCTGTATGAGAAGTCCGCTAATGAAGATACATATGTTACAGGGCTTGCTATGTCTAAGGTACAATCATTCTCTTCTTATTTGTGAATTAGGTGTTCGTATGAAATGTTTTAAAGGTTACTTATTTATAAGGATGCTTGGTTACAGACATTGTAATTCTTTTAAAAAATAAGATTGTATAAAGGGGTGGTATGCTTAATTGTGGTAATTGGGCCTGTTGTCAATAATTAAAATGATGATATGTGGTCTAAGCTACCTTTTTCACTCTGCTAATGGCTGAAAATATGTTCTTATTTTATAGGCGTCTGGCGTTCAATGGTCTATCTGATTATTAACTAGTTTCTGCAATTTGGCACAATAGTGTTGGCTCAATAGTTGGAGCATGACAGGTCTAGAGAACCAGTGCACCACTAGTTTATTAAAAATGATAAAATCCATCAATGAGGATGAAACACATCAAGAAAGGATTAATAAAATAAAAAGATGACTTAACTTCCACTATGTAAAGCTTTTTATACTCTTAGAGATAGTAAGTGCAAGTCATTCCACTAAGGATTAATATTATTTTTTTAAGAGCCCTTCCATAAGAACCATTTAAATTTTATCGCAGTCCCTTTTTAATCCTTAAAACTTCTATAATTTATTTAACCTAACTAATATGTTCTAATCCTTAAGTGACCTGGAAACCTGCGATAGCAGCTTAAACATGAAAAAAGTTCATTACATATACCATAAAGCTTTTGCCAGATTTCATTTTTTTTGGGAACTTATAAAGGATGCATGCATACGCACATACATGCACACACACAAATATATACATATGTGTGTGTACGTATATATAAACACTTTTGTATCTGATGATTATTGTGCTTTTCCAGGCTACTCAAAAGAAAATTGTGAAGGCAGATGCATATATAGCAGGTTTGTACATATTTTATATTTATAACTTCTCCCTCACCAAAAACTAAATAAAAAATATATAAATATAAGTAACTAATAGAATCCCGTTAAATGGCAGCGTGTGATGTCCCTGGTATCAAGAGACTCTTGCCTTCTAGTTGGAGAGAATGGGAATTCTTTGATAATATCTACAAATTAGTTGGTGTTCCAGTTGTGACTGTGCAACTTCGTTATAATGGCTGGGTTACAGAATTGCAGGACCTAGAATGATCTAGGTGAGCTTATGTGTCCAAATGTGCTTCACTGGGGAACAGATCTGATTTTTATCTTTCAGGGTTTTTTTTCAGATATTTGATCTGAATTAACTTATGAAATTTTAATTTGTAGGCAATTGAGGAAGGCTGCAGGGTTGGACAATCTCCTTTACACCCCAGATGCAGATTTCTCGTGTTTTGCTGACCTGGCACTGGCTTCACCAGAAGATTATTATATTGAGGGACAAGGCTCATTGCTCCAGTATGGAATTATATATGCTGCATTTACTAAGTGTTTGGCAGTTGTGTTTTGTAACTGACTAACTACTCTTTTTACCATGCAGATGTGTGTTGACTCCAGGAGACCCGTACATGCCTTTACCAAATGAAGAAATTATAAGCCGGGTTTCTAAACAGGTTCTATAGATGTCTTTTTAACCTTTTGTTATATATTTTAGAAACAACATAAATAATTAAAACTGAACCTATAACCAACTTTTTGGTTTTTTGGATTTCATAACCGATTGTTTTCATTTAATTCGGCTAGTTATACATATACCCTAGCCGAACCACTGGTTTCTCAATTGGTTCCATTATTTCGGTTATTTCTCACCCTTAGTAGTAATGAGATAATTAAAGACCCTGCTTTCGTATCTATATTTAATTATTTGTATGGTTTTTACTTGATGGGATAGGTTTTGGCTTTATTCCCGTCTTCTCAAAGGTCTGGAAGTAACCTGGTCATCTGTGGTCAAAATTGGTCAATCTTTGTATCGAGAGGGACCCGGTAAAGATCCTTTTAGGCCTGATCAGAAGACACCCGTGTAGAACTTTTTCTTAGCGGGCTCATATACAAAACAGGTATCACCAACTTCTTTCTTGTTTAAATGTTTTTTTTTTTAATGAATGGGTCGGTTCGGGTTCTTTTTTATAGCAGATGGGCCAAACAGGTAGAATAAAGAGAAGACTGTAGGCCAATATGTATTAATGTATTATTAAGCTAATTCAACCAGACCTGCTTTGACACACAAAATAACCATCTGTTTTGATCCCGGGCCGTGGAGGATTATTAACGCGCAATTTTTAATCGAATCAGGATTACATAGATAGCATGGAAGGAGCGACTTTATCAGGCAGGCAAGCTTCTGCATTTGTATGTGATGCTGGTGAAGAGCTTGCGGCTTTAAGGAAACAAGCTGCTGCAATTCAATCCATTGGAGTTGATGAAATGAGCCTTGTTTAACAAGATGCCAGTTACAGTATTATAGTGTATGCCTTTTGTATAATTGATTGGGAGGATGTAAGAAAATACATCATATATTTACCATTTTAGTTATAAAATATGGATTTATTCTTGCTATTAGTTTCTCATCTATTAAGAGAATTGGTATCCACTTTCAAGTAGTATAGATTAGTTTTATTTCTATTATTTCATAAAAACAGCTGTCATCAAATGGCTTATATACTTAAATAATATATTATATTATATTATTATGATTTATGAGTTATATAAATTGTCTTAAATCTTAATACTTAAAAGACTATAAATATTAAATAAAACTCAAAAAGAAATTTATATATATCAGAACAGATCCAAGACATTTTAAAACAGCATTAAATTGGCATGTTTTTAACCTTCTTTTGGAGGCCATTTAAGTATCTAACGATCCCGCCGGCCCATGTGATCTCTCATCACCATAATAATAAAGGATAAATAAAACTAGTAAATAACAAATAAATTATAAGTTGTTTGTTTACATGTGTGGAAAATAATGCCTTCGCGTGGTGCAATTTTGTCCGATCACTATTGCTCATTTTGGAATTTAACACAAGACAATTACGATTGAATCCGGTTTTTGCCAAATGTTTTAGCTTTTTAGGTCATTTGTAACAAAGGCCTGATTCCATGTGGCAGCATGCTGACTTGGAGTGAATCAGTCTCCATCATTGTGGAGCATGAAGGATTGTTGCAGGTTTGGTTATGCAAACTTGATGCAGACTTGGAGTATGGGCACTTTTCTATCTCAAACACACCCATATTATATAATATACACATCGTGGCGATGATGTGGCGGTTTGCATGAGTTTATTGTTGTGGATGCTCTAATGGGCTAATGCCCAAGTCCACATCAGCAAAGCATGGGCGTCAAACACCATTCCGAAGGAGACGTTAAGGGCTAGCCCGTAAGTAGCTTGGCGGGTGCTAGATTTTGAGAAAGGTTGCAAGGTTTTAACCCAATCAAATGGATCCAAGTGGAATGTGTGTGTATAGTGAGGCGCCAACATATTATAGTCTTATACAGATACAACTTATCTTGTTAAAATATTTTATGTTATCTAACCATAATACATTTTTATCTATAATAACTTTTTTTTTACTAAAACCAGTTTTATTATTTTATATGGCAGAAAAATGTAATGTTATTACCCCCATTGTTATAAACGAAGCTAAAAACATGTTTGGATGATCGGCAAGTTAGCTATTAAAGTACTGGATCTTTAACTAAAAAGTCTAAATAGGTAGGCGATTCTTATTTATATATATATATATATATATATATATATATATATATATATATAAAATACGTTATTATTTCAAATAATATTTGTTGTTTTTTCATACTAATTTATGTTCACGATATATTTTCAGGTCCGTGGATACCAAAATACACTTGTCAGCTCAGGTAAAACCCATACTCCATACCATAACACACTCCTTGGCAGCACTCTTTTATCCACCTTCTTGCTGACCTGGTCCGTGGATACCAAAATACACTTGTCACCTCAGCTAAAATCCATACTCAATACCAAAACACATTCTTTGGCAGCACTCTTTTACCCACCTTCTCGCTCACCGGTTAACATCCAAAGGGCCCAAAAATGTGAGGTCCATCCACATTTCAACCAATCACCCATTTTTTTTTAATACAATGGTTAACTAAACCTCTACATTACACTTGTTTTCTTAAAGTCTACCGCATACGAGACACTTTAACTAACCAAACCACAACACATGGTCTTCACATCAAATTAAGCTTTGAGATCCTACTGCACATGATTTGTGTCTTTGTAAGATCAAAACAGGATCACTTCTACTAAACTCTCTGTAAGAACTTAAGAAGCAAAAGAGAAAACTCTTAGTTAAGATGGCTATTTTATGTCAAGCTTGATTTGACAATCACGGGTCAAGCCAAACCCGTTTTCAAGTTTTATGTCAAGATGTTGTAAACGGGTCAAATGAAATGCATCAACACCATATAGTATATCATTCTCGTTTCCATTTCCTGAGACCGAAGTCTTAACATATTACCTAACTCAAGGAGGGTGTGTATATCAACCAAGAGTCTTAAAATATTAAAAGGCTATTGTAGCAAGCAAATTCATTCAAAATACCATACTAATCCTGTTACCAGCATACCAACTAAAATAAATTAAAAAGGGCAAACAATTACTAATGTTCCACAAACACACACACACACACCAGCAACAGTTGAAATCAACAAAAACAAGACTGCCATAATTTCACTGATTTATTCATCGCATTTCTTCTCAATAAGCTTCTCAATAAGATCAGCAGCATCTTGAACTGTGGCGATACTCTGAGCACTCTCTTCTTCAACAGTGATACCAAATTCTTCCTCGAGCCCCATAACAATCTCAACCTGCAAACCCAAGTGGAAATAAATTCACCAAAAGAAAGAAAATAAGAATTATACTAGTTTATTATAGCTTCTTGGGCAACGATAATATAAAGTTGTTTTGTTTATTAGTTTGAAGTACCGTGTCAAGTGAGTCGGCTCCCAGTTCAGCAAATTTTGATTCACCTGTAACCGGTGTTTCGGCTTTTACAGCCAGTTGTTCTCTAACAATGCAGCAAACCTTGTCTATTGTCTCTGGTTTCGCCTGCAAAAGTCATGGAATAAAAAAAAATTAGTTAAAACAAGAACCACTAGACAAGTTGAAAGCCGCTAAAACCTCTTAATGCGTGCATCCTCCTAAACCATTTTTATCAAAGATCTAGTTTACTAAATAATATAATATTGTATTAGCTGTAATTAACACATTTGACTATTAATAAAATGGTCAAAAAAGTCTGTACAGGTCAACGAAGCCTGTATCAACATGAAAAAAAATTCATTTTAACACAAACCCATTTTGATCTGTTACCAACCGGCCCGACCTGCGTGTTTCGATCCATTTTGTTTTAATAATACAACAATACAGATGCAGGACACTAAAGACAATGGTTCATTACATGCATTATACATATACATATTTATCCACAAGCCAGCATAAATTGTAACAAAACAAAAACCAATTACAGCACATGAAATTTGAAGGCGGCGGACTGGGAGAGTTGTTCCAGAATTGGAAAAAGAAACCATGTTCAGCCCAGAGATCCTGGTTGATGCCTGAATAAAAATATGTTACATGGAACTATTAGTATATGTATGTCAGTAGCACTAGGTGTTTTCTTGTTGACTAATGAAGTTAATATCATCTAACAAGGTATACAGAGTTTCCCAGTCAAAGCACAAAAAAATGATAAATGATTTAATAAAATCTTTGTCCAAAGTTTCAGATTAATAAAAAAATTGAAAATTTAGAGTCATAATAAGGTACTCAAAAGCATGCATCTAAAGTAGATCCAAAATCTTTATATGATGTCAGTCAGTATGTTTTAATAAATTATTCTTTCTGTTGGATCAAAGTATCAATCTTTATCTGAGACCTGAATCATCAAATAAACCTACTAATTCATCAAATCCTCAGAAAATGAAAAGCATCAATTCAACAGAAATTTAAAACTAGAGCCTAAAACCTAACAAAATTGAATCAAACAACTAACCGGTATACACTTGTGAATTAGAGCTTAAATAAAAAGTAAGAAATTGAATTGAATCGAATACAAAATAATAGTTCAACAATCAATCAATTAGCGAAGAATTAGGTGGTATTTTAGGATCTGGAGCGTACGATCTAGCAAGTCGAAGAAATCGAAAACGAAACTAAACACAATCAATCAGCAATCGGATGAATGAATAAAACAAATTAGACGTTCAGCTATCAACGAGTGAAATGAATAAAAAAGCATACCAGAGATTGGCGAGAGAGATGAGCCGGAGAGATGAGGGATGATCCGGTGAAGGAAGCCATGGATCTGATAACAATAATAATAATAATAATAATAAGATCTGAAGGAAGGAAAAAATAATCGGCGGAGGCGACGATGAATGAATGTGTAGGCAAGTAAACAGAGAGAGTGTTTGGTTGTTTTTATAGGGTTATTATTAGGTTCCTCTTAGCTTCGAGATATCCGCCCCCCTCCGCTCACTCAGATCAACCACTTTACTTACTATATCTTACGTTTTTACTTCTGCACGTAATTATTATTATTTTTATTATTATTAGTAGCAGCAATGGCGGATCTAGACTAAAATCTCAGAAGTAACATTCAAAATTATTTTTTTACCGTATTTTATGTAATGTAAACGAAACAAACATAAAAACACGATAATAAGTAAATTTAGACACATGGGATGTAGGTTTCCCATCTTTAGTTTTTGAATCCTTGAAATCGAGCTATTACATCATCTTCTTTTACTTTATCAAAAGTATATCTTTCGATCTCACAAATTAATGCATTGTTCAAATACGCATCACCCATTCGATTGTGCAAATCCGTTTTGATAAGCTTTATTTTAGAAAAATATCTTTCAACAGTTGCGGTTGCAGCCGGTAAAACCAGCACTAGCTTCAATATTTGATAAGGAAAAGTGACGTGCTTTCCGATTTCCACTATTACAAGAGTAATGTCACACATTTCATCCATTTTTGCAAATTTATCATATTCATTTGAAGTGTGATAAAATGTCATAATATCACCCGAAATACAACATCTTTCTTCATTACTAAAAGCATTTGAAAACATATCAGAAAATGCAACTATCTTGGATATGTCAAATTTAAAAAAGGAATCACAAGGATATAAACCAGGCTATTTTCTAAAAAACTAGTTGAGACCTTACTAAATCTATTTCCAAGTTTTTGAATTTACATATCCAAAACCGTATTAAAAACTTCAACCTCAAAATGATGTCGATAAGTAATGACATTCTTTCGGTTCCTTTGATTACCATGACTTCAACTTAAAAAAAGATGTCAATTAATGATGTAAATAAACGAAAAGAACAGTAGAATGATAAAATTTAAAATCCAAACATTTTTTTAACTAAACTAAATAAAAGAACAAAGTAAAAATAACTAAAAACGAAAAAAACATTGTATTAAATAAAAACCTTATGCTAAATTATTAATTATTATCCTGATTATTGTTTAGTAATATCCTTTATATTTAAAAAAACAAATAAGTATTTGAAAAGAAAAATATACACTGACATTGGCATTGACTACAATAGGCTAGACCACATATAACTAGTTGGTTTAATTGTATTATTATAATTTATAATATATCACTACCCTTTATCTTCTCCATGGCACTCTCCATGAGGACCTGCAGGCTGCAACTATTGTGTAGACCTGAAAAAAAAAGTTATCCAAGTGAGGAGGGGTAGCATTATATATTATATTTTTTCAGGGGTAACGAAATACAAAAACCCAACCGAAAAAAGATAATTTTACACTAGCGGCCGAAAGTTAAGGGGTAGAGGGTGTTACCCCTGCCTTCAAGGCGGGTCCGCCCCTGAGTAGTAGTATTATTATTATTACTAGACAGAATTACAAAAATTGTCCTTTATCTTTCACCCAAATTTAACTCGTTGTTCCTGGTCTTCAAAACTGATCTTTTTTGTCCTTTACATTTCAAAATCCTTCAGCATTTGTCCTTTTTGCCTAAGCCAGTTAGATTTTCTCGTTAAGTCAGGTCGTGTGCCTTGCACATGAGGGCAAATTGGTCATTTTATATATTAAATTAAAATTAATATTTTAATAAATAAAGAAAACAATAAAAAACTAAAAATATATATTTATTATTTCTCTCTCCTTCTTCTTCTTCTTCTTCTTCTTCTTCTTCTTCTTCTTCTTCTTCTCCTCCTCCACTACCAATCTCCGGCAGCCACCACCGCCACCGTCTTCTTCGACAAAGATCAAACATCTCTCTCTCTCTCTTTCTTTCACGCAGACACACACACACATCGACCACGACCATCACCATAAATCAACCACCATAAACAAGCACTACCAGAACTGCAATTATCACAACCACCGCCGGACCTGCCACCACCAACCCTAACATCGCCACCACCTGACACGTCAACACTAGACCCGCTGTCTCCATTGGCTCCGACTTGCACTTTATCAGCACAAACGACTCATAGCCCACCGCACTTGCCAGCTTCTGTTCCACCACCATAGCCATCAACGGTGCCGCCGAAAATGAACACGACGACCACGCCGAAAAACCACTGTCAACCACCCTCATCGCCTCATTAATATTATCAACAATACTGGCCTGATGATGGAGGTTGTGAAGCAGCAGCGAGGGTTAGGGTTTATGGGCGGCGGAGGTTGCCGACACCTTCCCAGCAGCGGTGGTATGGTTTACGACAGTCACCGACGTTGAAGGATGTGGTGGGTCGCCGGAAGGGGTGAGATGGCGACTACTGGAGGTGGATGGAGTTGGACGGAGGTACTGGAAGGCTGGGTTATGTCGAGAAGACGACGATTTTCTTTGTCGAAGAAGACGGCGATGGTGGTGGCTGCCGGAGATTGGTATGGAGGAGGAGGAGGAAGAAGGAGGAGGAGGAAGAGGAGAGAGAGTGAGAATTAAATATATATTTTTAGTTTTTTATTGTTTTTCTTTATTTATTAAAACATTTTTTTAATTTAATATGTAAAATGACTAGTTTGCCCTCATGTGCAAGGCACATGACCTGACTTAACAAAGATTTTTAACTGAGTTAGGCGAAAAGGACAAACGTTGAAAGATTTTGAAACGTAAAGGACAAAAAAGATTAATTTTGAAGATCATGGACCACGAGTGAAATTTGGGTGAAAGATAAAGAATAATTTTTGTAATTCTGTCTTATTACTAGGTTAAATCCCGTGTTACACACGAGTGAAAATATATAAAACTTCATATATATATATCTGTGTGTGTGTGTGTGTTATACATTTTAATGAATTGACAGATAATGTAACATTATTAATATAAGGTATCACATTGTTGTTTTAATTAAAAAAGTTCCAACATACAAAGAAAAACAGAGATAAATAACAATTTAAAACATATTTCTAGCTTATACCATGAAATAAAAAAGACATATTAATTAAAACTTCATCATATACTGAAATCATATGTTGTAAGCTATGAATCGTAAACATGTAGATGTTGTAACATAAGTTGTGTGCTATAAAAACTATTTTTATTGAAATTATAAAACATATAAATACATAACATAAAGAATACTACAAATATGAATATAACAATGAGATATAACAATTATAATTTTGATTAAACCGTTTAATAAAGCAACAATAAAATCCAAACTTCGTGACTTAAACCACCATTTCAATCCAACATCCATACATCCAGTCCAAACGCTCATAAATAATTTCCCAAAATCAAAAAAATAAAAAATAAAATAACAAAGTCTCAAAATTTTAGAAAATAACAATGAAGACAATTAATTGTCTTTGTTACTCAATAAATGGTGACTATAATCATTTATTTTGAAACATTCTCCAACTTAGGAGTTAACATTTAAAATTAAATTGTTTATTAGGTGGATAATTTATTTATAGAAATTGTAGACTTGACATCCTATTTGGATAATCTAGTTAAATGACATGTGAAAAATATAACTTGCTTTAATAGTATAGTAAGATATTATTATTATTATTAAGTATTTAAAAAAAAGAAAGATTATTACTTCACAAGCTCTTTTTTCCATTTCTTCGGTTTTACCTTTACCATAGCGGATGGCTATAGTGTGAAATAGTCTCTCATAAGTAATGTTTGAATTAAATAAATTAAAACAAAAAAAAAGAAAGAAAGTGTGTGATGTGAATATGTGATTGATTACTTGTTATTGCCAAATGCCAAGTGAAGAAACATGAAATGAATATGACCTAATCCATAACGATGTTCCCCGGTCTTTGAGATGAACGAACCACAACTCGATCTTCTTCTTCGGTAGCTCGAGATCTGCCATGCAAAAGCGGGGGGAATGGAGGTGACTGCTAAGAGTTTCCTCTTGTTTACAGACACAAAAATGTATGTGGAGGCCAAGTGTCCAAGAAGGGATCCCTAAAATGAGATAAAGACCCCTTATATAGGAATTCCATGGCTACCATTATGAAACCCTAACCTTATTGGGCCAAGCCCGGTTGGGGGTTACCTCCACAACCCCCAACCCATTGGGCATTGGTTAGTCAACAATAATAACATAACAAATATAATATAAAAGCAATAAGTAAAAGGTCGTACCGGGTATTTAGGACCCTACCTCCACAAGTCCCCCCAGTCCAGTGCTGTTCCTGAGCGTGCAAGCGGTTAGGTGGAGCTCTGGACTTATTATTAGAGCTTGTACAGTTTTTGGACCCGGTGCTTCCCAAATGAACTTTTTGCATATGTATACTTTGCTTTGGGTTGTAAGAGATTTAATCATGATGGCGTGTTGAGCGGGGTGGAGCGCGTCCGGTATGCGGAGCGTGCCCGACCTTGTATTCGGCGTAAAGCTGTATGGGTTTATAAGGATTCCCAACCTATAAGTTTGGCCCGTAGCCGTATGGGTTTATAAGGATTCCCAAACCTATGTATTCGGCGCGTAGCCGTATGGGTTTATAAGGATTCCCAAACCTATGTATTTGGCGCGTAGCCGTATGGGTTTATGAGAATTCCCAACCTTTAAGTTTGGCGCATAGCCGTATGGGTTTATGAGGATTCCCAACCTTTAAGTTTGGCGCGTAGCCGTATGGGTTTATGAGGATTCTCAACCTTTAATTTTGGCGCGTAGCCGTATATTTTGCATTAATATAAGCACTTGTGCCATTTCATGCAAATCTTGTATACTCATACTTTTTGTTTTATTTTATTTTGTTTTGTTATACAACCCAAAATCAATATAGGCGAAAAGTTTGAGGTTGTTGAGAAAACTTGTGAAATAATTCACTTAGTTTAGGAACTTGTAAACATATGCTAACGCGGGTATTACGCGCCTCTGACGTGAGACTCTCTCCAAGTTGAGTTCACCCGTTGTTATATATGAAGATGTCAAGAAAATTCATAGCTGTAACATACGGGTGTTGCGCGCGATTCACATGATGTTGACGCACGAGTCTTCATGAGGTGAGAAGGGTAAAATGCAAATTTTGTCTTGTTATCTTTTTGACTCAAATAAATATGATCAAAAAGTTAGAGGGGGCGTTTGTGAAAATTGGAAATTAAGTCCATTTCTACCAAAGACTTGATGTCATACATGCGTCATTTACGCCATCACCCATCTCTACCATTATGCATATGTTCAGTAATTTCCCCACTTAATATTGCAAAGCAAATTTAGTCATGTTCAGGAACGGTGGTCCGCTATAGGTAAGTTGCTGAGGTTTATTTGCTGGCAGCGAAGTGGCATAGGGGTCCTCCACTGGAACTGAATTCTCATGGCGGATGATTGCTAAGGCAACTATAAAGCGGATCGTTCCGCCGAGCATGCCTACGGGTGGCGGAACTTTTACTAGAGACACGGGGCCAATCCGGAGCAAGTAGTGACGATTGTTACAATTGATCTATCAGACCACACTTTTGACACGCAGTGGACGAATGTAAACCGTCGCCGTACGTTAATAATCCGCGGTGACTGTAGTTGGTCCACCGCGGGTGTCGGGGCTTGCATGTAATCCGGCCTGGTAACTAGTGTTGACTCATGCGGCTCGTAGTGGCGAGTGTCATTCTGCCATTCCGCGTATTCGACACGTCACATACGGATTTTGTTATGCCTATCCGCTTGTGACAGGTGATGACATGGAGCATTTGTCACCTGCAGCGATGTTGCTCCGCCATGACATGCCCGCATGGAGTTTGACTTGTTGGAATGCGCATGCATTGCGGCATACTGGTGATCCGCGGGTGGGTACGCACGCATGGCGGCGAAATCTTTCACAGGTGGTGGAATGTTGATCCACGGCTGCACGCATGCATGGCGGCGTAGTGCATTATCCGCGACGAGCGCATGCATGATAGTGGAATGCTCATCCGCAGGGACGCATGCATGCATGGTGGCGAAGTCTTCCACAGGTGGCGGAGTGTTGATCCGCGGCTGCACGCAGGCATGGTGGTGCAACAGCCGCGGCGCGCGGATGCATGGTGAAGAAGCCTTCCACGGGCGGTGGAGTGTTAATCCGCGGTTGTACGCATACATGGTGGGGAAGTGTTCATGTTGCTACACGGTTTCGACCCGCGGGTGGCATTGGCAACCCAAAAGTGTTGATACACGGGTTGCGGTTATGACCCACGGGTGATGGCATCGTACAAGCAGGTCTTTCCTTCGCATGTGTAAACGTTTTGGACATAGTTTATACTTTGTAGGATTTACCTTTTATCAAGGGCGGTGCTACAAACTTGATCCTCGGCAGTGCGCATGCATGGCATCGGAGTGGTGACTCGCGGGCACGCATGCATCGCGGCGAAGTCTTGATCCTCGGCAGTGCGCATGCATGGAAGCGAAGACTTGATCCTTGGCAGCGCACATGCATGGCGGCGGAGTCGTGACTCGCGAGCGCGCATGCATGGCTGCGAAGTCTTGATCCTCTGCAGTGTGAATACATGGCGGCGGCGTGATCCTCGTCAGTGCCCATGCATGGCGGCGGAATGTTGATCCGCGGGCGCACATGCATGGGCGATGGAGTCTTGATCCTCGGCAGTGCGTACGTATGGCGGAGCTTTGATCCGCGACGGCACGCATGGCTGCGGGGTGCTTCATCCGCTGCGGCGCATGCATGACGGGGAAGCGTTCATCCGCAGCAGCACATGCATCTGCTGCATGCATGACGAAGCTTTGATCCGCGGTAGCACACATGCGTCCCGCATAAGGGGAAGCGGCCTGCGGGAGCGGAGTTGACTCACCAGCGTATGCGTGGTGGCAGAGTTGAGTCGACGGAATACTCATATGGTTTGTTGCATCATATTAATGGCCCTCCATGCCGATGAGGTCCAGCCCAGCTGGTCGAAGGTGGGGGGGATAACTCGCTTGCGAGGGTCCCGCCCGGGTGGTGGCCTAGGTTCGAGTCTATGCGGAGGCAAAAAAATACCATTTTAGGTTGAAAGGTCCCTCTCTCTGGGAGATTCGAACCCGGGTCCTTTAGGTGTTAGGGGGTGTGCATTGCCAGTATGCCAAACTGTTCAAAAAAAAAAATTAATGGCCCTCCATGTTTTTGTGGTGAGTAATTTCAAGGGATCTTAGGGGGTGTTTGGTAGAGAGAATTGAGGGGTGAGAAATGGAAATGGAAACAATTCTCTTGTTTGTTTACGAAAGAAAGAGGTGAGAAATGGAAATAAACCATTTCCATTTCTCTGATTTCTTTTCTCTAAAAAAAGCGAAGAATTCATTTCTCTAGGGTTTCATTTCTCTATTCCATTCTCTTCCTTTTCACTTCTATCAGCTTCCTCCTTCAGAGCACCGCAACCCAAAACAAGGTATGGTTCAAATTTCCGGCGTTCATCAAATTACTTTCATTTCACTTTATTATTATTAATCGTACCACATCCATAAGCATTCAATCTATATATATTTCACAATCGAACGAATAACCGATTAACAGATTAGCCTCAGCAATCTCATTAGGTTTAGTTTATGTATGCACTCGAGCTTCGTGTTTCTGTTAATTTGTGTATATTTGTGTGTATAAGTTTGTAATTGTGTGTATGAGCAGTTTGAAGTGTGTTAGGTTAATTTGACGAGTGTTAACAGATTAACTAAGGCAGTTTCATTAGGTTTTATTTATGTACGCAATTGAGCTTCGTTTTTATGTGAATTTGTGTCATAGGGATGTAAACGAGCCGAGCTCAAGCTTGACTAGGCTCGAATTCGGCTCATTTTGACTTACTAATGCTTGAGCTCGGCTCGTTTGAGAATGTGAATCTGTGTAATTTCTTTTCTTGAGTTTGTTTTGAAGGTGTGCTGCAACCCACACTGTACCCAACGGTTTCTTTCTTGCTAGCAGATTGTGCGAGTAGAACATCTTGATTTTGGTTGAAATCAGAGGCACGAACTGGGTTTTAAGAATGTGTGAAAATTGGGGGTTACAAAGTGTAAAATCTCTCGTGAGGTCTAGTTTAATTTGCTGCATTTTTAATTTGCTGCATTTTGCACTTTAGCTCTGTGCAAAATTTTGCACTTTAGCTTTAGCTCAATTTTGAGTTCTGTGTAGTTTCTTTTCTTTCACTTTAGCTCAATTTTGCACTTTAATTTGCTGCATTTTGGTGTGCACTTTGGCTGCGTTTTTGCATTAATTTACCTGCAATCTCTCGTGAGGTCTAGTTTAGTGTATAATAGGAACTATGAACTCTTTTGATTTGTTATATATATGAGGTCTAGTTTGTTTTTCTTGAATTTTCTTATATTTTTATGTGTAGATGGCAAGATCACCTTCCAGACAAAGAATAGTTGCCATAGGTGCATTTTATGTCATTTATGTTACGATTCGTTGGTGGATGTTGTGTACTTATCATTTGAGTCGGTCGATTGAGTCAATGACTTTACGTAAAAAATATTTAATGAGTTACCATAATAGGCGTGAAAACATGGTGAGGATGGTTTATGAAAGTGATGTTACGAGTGTTGTTAACATAAGAATGAATATACATGCATTTACAACACTTTGTGATATGCTAGAAACTAGAGGGGGACTAAAGAATAGTAAAAACATGCTAGTCGATGAGCAAGTTGCTATGTTTTTACATACCCTTGCTCATAATGCAAAGAATAGGATACTAGTCAACAGATTTCATCGGTCCGGGGAAACTGTAAGTCGGTATTTCAAGTTAGTCTTAAATGCTATATGTCGATTACACAAAGAACTCTACAAGTCACCCGTGCCAGTGCCAGATAATGAAACTGATGAAAGATGGAAATGGTTTAAGGTTAGTCAAACACAATTTTTTTTAAAGATATTTTTTGCTAACATATATTAGTTAGTGATGATTTCTTTTAACTCAGGGTTGCTTAGGAGCATTAGATGGAACATACATTAAAGTTAAAGTCCCTGCTATTGATAGAAAACCTTATAGGACAAGAAAAAGGCAGATTTGTACTAACGTACTCGGAGTATGTACGAGAGACCTTTTATTTACGTATGTCTTAGCGGGATGGGAGGGTTCTGCAGCTGATAGTAGAGTTTTGCGTGATGCAATCAGTAGACCCAATGGTCTTATAATAACTCCGGGTATGTGATAGGCAATTTTCAAAGAATATACATAGATTTAAGTATGATAATTAACATAGAGTTTATGGTTAATTGTAGGAACATACTACCTTTGTGATGCCGGTTATACAAATGGTGAAGGATTTTTAACTCCATATCGAGGTCAACGTTATCATCTTAACGATTGGTCTCGTCCTCCTACGAATGCTAAGGAGTTCTTTAATATGAGACATTCATCGGCCAGGAATGTTATAGAAAGATGTTTCGGAATGATTAAAGATAGATGGGCTATTTTGCGTGATAACTCATATCATCCCATAGAGTCCATGCCACGTATCATCATTGCTTGTTGTTTATTGCACAATTTCATACGAACAACAATGAGTGAAGACCCTCTTGATAACGAAATCCCAGTAAATCACACACAACCTGCAAATGACCATGACAATGTTATTTCTATGATCGAGCCCTCACAAGAATGGACCGATCGTATAGACCTTCTTGCTAATGAAATGTTTAATAGTTGGACTGCGATGCGTGCGCAGCGTGCCAACAATGTTTCTTAATTATGTTTGACAATTATGTATTTTTTATTTGTAGAACCAAGGATGTTTCTTATTAATGTTTATTTATGCACTTTATTTGTTTCTTATTAATGTTTCTTGTTATATTTGTATTTGTAGTTACATGAATTATGATTTTTAATTGTATAATTATGCATTTGTACGTAGACATGGCAGATTCAAATATAGTGAGAGGAGTTACTCGGAGCAAGCATACCTGGACAAATGACGAAGATGCAAAGCTAATTGATGCATTAATGGAGATACATGCATCCGGAAAGTATGCTGGTGCTGACAATGGATTCAAACCAGGTTATTTAAATGGTGTTCAACAATTGCTAGATGTAAGTCTTCCTAACTCTGGCCTCAAAGCAGAACCACATATAAAGTCTAGGATGAAGACATGGAAGATACACTTTAGCATTGTATATGATATGGTGCATACAAGTGGGTTTGGTTGGGATGAACAAAAATGTTGTATTATTGCCGATGATAGTGTTTGGAATGAATACGTGAAGGTATATTCTAAAAAATATGTTTTGTAGATTTTAAAATTTTAGTCTAATTTATTTATAATTGTCTTGTAGTCTCACAAAGGTGCTGTGAATTTTCGTGACAAGTCATTTCCTTTCTATGACAAATTGTGTACCATATTCGGTAAGGATAGAGCTACTGGTAGTAAAGCAGTTGACCTTGGAGAAGAAGATGTTGTTCAAGAGACGCAAAAAAGCTCACCTGTTGATATTGAAGACTTTGATTTTGTTGATGAAGCCGTTCCAAATGTTGATAGATCTGAAGGACAAGCAGGAAGTGTAACAAGCAAGCGCAAAAGAGGTAGAAGCACGGATGCAGATGAGATATATCGAGAGTCTTGCATAGATATCAAGGAAGTTTTGCTTCGATTTGGGGAGATGGTGGGTGAACAACTTAGCAAAGAAGGTATGGAGGCTCGTGAAATCTATGAAAATGTTAGTGATGAGTTGAAAGCTTTACCAGGTATCACTACGAAAAAACGGTTCAAAACAGCTCATTTGATTGGTAAAGATGTGGATCTAGGACGTTCTTTTCTTGCGTTGACAATAGAAGAGAAAATTAAGATGGTCGAGTTGTATACTGATGGTTCAATGGGATAGTTGTGTATGGTTGAAGTATGTTTTGTATGTGAATTGGTTTTAACTATGGTTGATGTTTTTTGCTTAAAAACTATGTTTTGTATGTGAATTGGTTTGATCAATGTATATTTTGGTTGGAATTTATGCATCTTTTTATATGTTTTTTATTTTTTAATAAATATTTGTTATGAAAAAAATACTTGTGCTAATGATAAAGTTGATATAATTCTCTGTTTATTTTCTATGTACCAAACAAGAGAAATGATTCTCAGCTATATTTCTCTACTGAAATCTCTGTACTACCAAACAGAACAGTCAATTCTCATTCTCCAGACCAATTCCCATTCTCTGCAATTCCATTTCTCTATTCCATTTCTCTACAATTCTATTCTCTGTACCAAACACCCCTTACATCGAACCATTCCTTGAGAATTATAAGAATATTGAAATTTGAAACCTTGGTGGCTAGGCTATCATACTTCTAGAAAATGACATGCAAATTGTACTATATGCATTATTTTATGAGCATTACTTTTTCTTTTATTGTACTGCTTTTGTTGTACAAATTGTGTGCCCATTCTTCAAAATGAATTCTCATCCACATATTTTGAATTAGGTAAATAGATGTGGAAGAATTCCATTTTTAGGATTTTCTCCTCCAAAATCAAGTAGATCTTGATATTATGAGAGAAATTGTTTGATCTAGGAATTTCCACATTCAAAATCAGCTAACGCTTTGAAGATATAGTCAGATCTGAGAATATTTTAACATAAAATCAGATCTTGGAATTATCATTGTGCTTCTTTGTGTATTTTTTTTGTAAACTTCCAGATCTGGGTTTTCTTGGGAGGAAAAAATCATAAATCTAGAAGTTTTGACGAACAGATCTGAGAAACGAGACGAAGATCGAAGAGTAACTCGTTTCCGGTCCCACGGATGGCGCTAATGAAGAAACATGAAATGAATCTGACCTAATCCATGACGATGTTCCCCGGTCTTCGAGATGAATGAACCACGACTCGATCTTCTTCTCCGGTAGCTTGAGATCTGCCATGGAAAGGCGGGGGTAGTGGAGGTGACTGCTAAGAGTTTCCTCTTGTTTACAGACACAAAAATGTATGTGGAGGCCAAGTGTCCAAGAACGGATCCCCAAAATAACAGATGAAGACCACTTATATAGGAACTCCATGGCTACCATCATAAAACCCTAACCTTATTGGGCCAAGCCCGGTTAGGGGTTACCTCCACAACCCCCAGCCCATTGGGCATTGGTTAGTCAACAATAATAACATAACAAATATAATATAAAAGCAGAGTTAGGTTATAATAGGAAGTATAGTTTTTATTGGAAGGATAAGAAGTAATCTTGTCCATTAATTTTAAACATGAAAGGTTGAAATTAGTTTAGGAAGAAATCAAGTGTGAAAATAAATGAAATGACATAAAAGGAATGACACATTTGTTGACTTTTCTCTCTTCACATGCAAGGCACATGTCAAATTTCCCCATCACTTTAAAACGTCCATAACTTTTTTTACCACGTTTTTGTTGAAAAACAAATTCACCATAATAACAAGCGTGTTTTTACTTTTAATATGAGTACATATTGCTATATAAAAATAAAAAAAATTAAATGGGTTTTTATACATTGTGTCATAAGTTTTAATAATTGTGGTTTTTTTTTCATTGTGTTTTACCCAATGTGTTTTACAAATTGTGTTATATCAAATTATGTTTTAACATAGTGTTTTTTATTCATTGTGTTTTAATATAATGTATTTTTACTATGCTTTTTTCATAGTGTTACTTCATTATGTTTTTTTTATTCCATTGTGTTTTTTCCATTATCTTTTAACATAGTGGTTTTGCGTTGTGTTTTAGTATCACGTTTTTTTCATTATGCTTTATCATAGTTTTTTTATTTTATTTATTCACTGTTTGTGTTCTAGCATTGAACTTTGGGGGGAAACAAAATATTATGATAAAAAAGAAAAAAACATAATTGAAAAAGAATAAAGAGGAGTTGTCTGAAAGCTCTGTATGCACAAAGCCATTTATTCATAAGCTCCACCGATACAAACAATTTATTAATTCATACCGAATTTAGACCCATTGTAGTATTGGTCTGAAAAACACAATTGAACCATCATCGTCTTCTCCTGATTCGTGAAAATGTGAAATTATCGCCGGAAAAACGTCCTAATCAGAATGGTACAGGAGATCACGAAACATCGGCGCGTGAATGAACTCCCCATATTGAATCACGAAATCAAGATATAATCATCAACGTGCGATGTGCAGGTGGTCACTAAGTCGGTAACGATGTCGGGACGGTGACCGGAGCTTTCGGATAAGCTGCGGCGGAATTGTGGTGGCGGGCTGGTGGTGGTGAATTGTGACGAAGGCGCCGGGAGGATGACGGTGGCCGGAGTTGTGGCGGTAGATGCCGAAATGGTGGTGGCTGGGTGGGTTTTTTCTAAGTAGGAGTTTGATGAATGTAATGAATTCAAGTGGGTTTTCTAAATTAATGGTTATGACCAAAATGCCCTTCTTTCTACGAAAATGATTTTTCCTATTTGAACTCAACCCTATAAAAGCAATGATTAAAAGATCGTACCTGGTATTTAGGACCGCACCAAGTAATGCTTTACTTTATAATTTTTTATTTGAAGTTGAAGGGCAAATGGAACCAATGATAACCGAAAGCCCACTTGGCAACTAGCTAGCTGCACACAGAGAGTAAGGAAGGTTATTCCACCGCCCACTGAACTAGCCTAGCCTTGGATCTGTTCCTTAAGTCTTAACCACATAAAGCTAGTCTTGACACCTTCCAACACTCCAATAGGCGAGACTCTATGAATGTGATTATTTAAGTTCAATTTAACAATTGTTTTTATAGTGTGAACATGTAATCAACCTACTCTAACAAAAGCTTACTTAGGTTATGTTTGATCGAAGGTAATGGAATGAAGGGAGAATGGAATGAGAGAAGGAATAGAAAAAACAAGGGAATGAAATAGATCATTACCATTCCTTTGTCTTGTTTGGTTAACCTATGGGAATGAAATTAATTATTACTTTTTGTTGTTTGGTATCCAAAAAAAAAATTTGTAGGAATGAATTAGAAATAATAAAAACACTCATATCTAAAAATATTTTTTTTACAAAAAAAAACCCGCAACGACGATGGTGGTGGCAGCTCTGGCAACGAATATGGTGGTGTCGGTGGCGACGGTGGTGGTGGGCGGTGGTGGTGGCGATGGGGGTGGGGGGTGGTCAAGCGGTGGTAGCATTGATAGTGATGGCGATGGTAGGGCGGCGGCGACGGTGATGGCGGTGGTGACGGAGGTGGTAGCAACAACGACGGTGGCGGTCAGGTGGTGATGGCAGCAATGGTAGTAGTGGTGGTGGTGGTTGTTGTTAGGTGATAGTGTTGTTGAGAAAGTAGGGTGAAAGAATAATGAAATGAAAAAAAAGAAAGGGAGTGGGAAGTAATGGTTCTGATGAAATGAGATTCCATGTGTAATGAATGATTTCATTCCATTGAGCAACCAAACACCACTTTTTCCATTCCCATGTAATGAATCATTCCATTCCCACTGTCATTCCTACATATCAAACGTTACCTTAATTTTGTCACTTGTTAATTTCATAACCTCCTTATCTTTATTAAAGTTTCTTTTTATTAAAGGTAAATCCTAACTGATTCATTTATTAACATTAATGGTGAAATAAAAAAAATAAGGAAATTTCGGCACTGAAGTTGCAGACATGTTAGAATAAAATTTACAAGTTACAGATAATTGCAAATTAAAGAAAATAAAGACTTATCATTGTCGAAGAATTTGGATTTGTATGGTAATAAACTACAAATTATTTTTAAACTGAGATTCGAGCAACAGTACATAATATTTTATATAAGGTTGGTTTCATATTTAGATTTAAAATTTTCTCAGATACATTTAAACTCAGAAAAATGTGCATTTTCTTAATTTTTTCTAAACATTTTGTTTAAATATTGCAAACATGGAGAATACTTATTACATAAATCTTGGTGTTTAGCTTAAATTAATTCATTAAAGTTGAATATTATAATTGCAATCCATATGTATAACGATTTATTATATGAACTATATGTCATTTATTTATTTGACTTTTTATGTAATATAAAGGGTTTTAGTAATAAGAAGATCAATATTTAGTTTTTATATTTTATTTCATAGCTCAGACCAAAATGTTTCAAAACATATATTTTATGATTTGATTTATACCTTTTTCACACATTTAAATATATTTAATTTAATTTAATATGTCTTATAAGACAAATTACTTAATTAAAAGCATTCAAATTCAAAATTTAAACCAAAAAATCTATTTCAATCTCACCCACTATTTTCTCTTTCCAAAAATCATTTAGAATATTGAAACCTAGATTCATATAATATCGTTTTCGTTAGGTTTTACATAATTTCAATATTATATTAACTTATTAATTTTATTTTTATACAAATACAACGAATTGGGGTTATGTTAGTGTTTTCTGTTAGTTAGTTAGTTTGTACATAATTAAAGTGTTTATTATGGTTTATATTCAAAATAATAAAGCTATACACAAAATTTTTAAAAAAAAAATTACAATTCTAACATTTATTATTAAAATATGTTACAAAAATTCATTAAGATTCACACCTTAATTATAATGTAACTTAATAGAGATATTTATTAGTTTTACTTTTATTTTTCTTATTATTTGTAAATTAATCATGTTCCTCATTACATTTCAAGGATATTCCATTTTCATATTAATTGTAAAAAAATAGTTAATTAGGTTAAAAGTCATTTGCCATGCTTTCTTAAAATCCGAAATCTTTGCATCTTCTTCTTCTTCTTCTTCTTTCTCTAAAAGTTGTTTATATATATATATATATATATATATTGATTAATTAAGTATTTCAATAACCTTCCATAATATTAACTAATAACACGGGATTAATTTTCAAAATTTAAACATTCTTTATCACATACTTTGAACTATTATAAACATAATCATTACCTTCATTTTATGCAACTTTAAATCTTCTAATATTCTCTTAACTCATAATAATCACTG
The DNA here is from genome assembly GCF_021521415.1 of Bidens hawaiensis. Taxonomy (NCBI): domain Eukaryota; kingdom Viridiplantae; phylum Streptophyta; class Magnoliopsida; order Asterales; family Asteraceae; genus Bidens; species Bidens hawaiensis. The sequence continues at coordinate 312,736 of NW_027493711.1, read as the reverse complement.
TCATTTGAACAATGACTTTAAGGTTAGTATGTCTTTGTTATTTTCCTATGAATTACATTCATATGAACTGAAACAAATCATTTTGTTATATTTTAATTTTCAATTTTATACGTTGCTTGATTATACAACTTTTAATTGTAAAATATAAAATCAATTAAAAATTTGTCATACACAAAATATAATGACAACAAATTTATCATGATCAATCAATTTCCGATTTTAAAGATTCTAAGGATGATTATATCATCAAAGTTCAGGTAATCTGATTTTCGGGATCATCATGTTTTTTTGATAAACATGAACAGATGATGTGCTAAAAGTAGTTATTAATTTATTAACTAAATAAACGCTAATCTAGGCACTAAGTAATAAATTCTAGATTCTTAACTGAACTAAAACTATTAACCGGCAAGTTAACCGGTCGAACCCACGAGACTCTTTAAATTACGTAAACTAGCTAATTAGACTCAACTAATACTGACACGACTATTTGTTTGTTTGGGGGGGGGGTTGTTTAAAATACTAGGTTAAAACTAATTAAGAAAAACAAGTAAAATAAACGAAAACACAAGTTTGATTAAATCAGATGATGATGAGAAAACTAGCTAGGCTAGAATCCCCTAAATTTCAATTGTTAATTTACCGGGAAATTATTTAGTTATGGACTGTGATCATAAACTAGACAATTAAAAGAAAATCCGAACATGACCCCTGACCCTTCTCAAGAAGACACCTATGGGTTTCTAATAAGTTTTAACGCTCACCAGTATTAAAAATCAAGTTTCCATACGGTCACCTAATTAATTATGACTTAGTTCCTTTATACGAAATCCTACATTACAGTGCGGAAATTAAAGGCAATTTAATATATTTAATTGATTCAATAGACAATAATAAATAATCAAACCTAGATGGACTCCTTACGAAGAACTAAATCTAGCAAGATTAAATAATAAAGATCTATCAATAACCTAGCACGTTACAGATTTTAGGTTAGCAGCACACTTAGGTTTATTTGATTAAATAATATTATTCCTATGATCTTATTCGAAATCAATCATAAAATAATCAAAAACACCAAGTAATTGACCTAGTAACCTATCATAATGACAATCAATAATCAAGGTAACTATGGAATAATAACAATCAATCAAACAATCCTAAGCATCCATATGCATCAATTTAATATGCTTAAACCTTTTACTAAATTATAAAACCACAACGATAAATAAATCCTAACTCAAATCACAACGTCAAAATAGGTTCATCATAAGCCTAGGCAGTCTATAATGTTTAGCCTAGCATAGTAAAATCAAACAAAACGATAATAAAGGAAATCATGGCGAAAATAAATAAGAACGGAAGATTAAAGATAATAAAACCCGTGGTTTTCGTCCTTGAATGATAAGCACATCACCGGTTGATTCCTCTCCTTCAAACCCTCGAAAATATCACCTCTTGAGCTCCCAAATTCGTCCTAGCCGTCTAAGGTATTCAGGTTATGTTTAAGGTTAAGTTTGGAGGTGTTTAAATAGGTTTTCTGGGCCCAAAACAGGTAAAAATCGAAGTTTCTGGACTCTGATCCCCGTCGCGCCGCGTGACGGGGAAGCTCTTGTTGGCCGCGCAGGGCTCCGGCAAAGTGGGAGGGGCCGTTTTTGACCGGTCCGGTTCAATTCTGATGCGGTCTGGTTCGTTTCCTAATGCTCTGGTTCAATTCTGATGCGGTCCGGTTCAATTCTGATACTCCGGTTCATCGGTTTGGCTTGTTTTAGCTCGTTTTTCGCCCATTTTAACCGCGATCAACCTCCGGAACCTACATTATTCAAATATGTTAGTAATATACAAATTCTATAAAAACCGAACAAAAACTAATAAAATATTATATAAAATATATAAGGGAATTATATATATTTAGCATTATATCAACAGATGATTTCAAATGGCATTATATTAATTGTTTAACAGGCATGATATTTTATGTGTATGAATATTTTTTTCATTATTTAGGGTTGGTATGTATTTGAACAAACCTTATTTGTCACATGGACAGTTATATGTGGCTATATCAAGAGTTACAAGCAAACCTATATGTTACCTTATTAAGAGTTACAAGAACACATGGACTAAATATTTTGATTTTTAATAAATAATGTATACCAACTAATACAACAACAAATTAGTGTATAAAGAAGTTTTTTACTTATTTGTAGCATATTTGTGTAACCTAAGTTATGTAATTTTTACAATTTTAGTGTAAATTGTAACTGTATTAACAATATATGATAATTTTGTTGAATGAATTTCACTTAATGGCTAGACTTTAAAATTTTCATCAATTACCCGTGTAATACACGGGGCTCAAACTAGTTATTAAATAAAGATTAAAAAAAGAAAAAAATTCTCTAAATGAACCTATTTTGAAAAGAGATTCCATTTTTGTCTCTCAAACTTTAGAATTCCAAAAATATACACTCTAACTCATTTTTGACCATGTATTAGGAAGTCTAGCATGTCGTCGTCTACGACGTGTTAGCATCCAAACACATAGTCAAAGACATGTTAGAGCATTCCTAGTGGGTTTTCTAAATATGTGAGAGAGTTCTCTATTTTTTATAGATGGTTAAAAGTGGTTGTGAGAGGAGTAGAGAGAAAATATTACTATTCATGGTTAAATTTGGAGAAACACACTGTTCATATCTATAATTTTTTAATGTTTTTTTAAGTGGTTGTGAGTGATAGAGAGAGAAAAAATTATAATAAAAGTATAAAAAAATATTATTTAATTAAAAATGAAAGAAAAGATGATTTTTTAGTGTAATTTAGAGATGGAAATGGAGAATGGACTAAGAATGCTCTTAGCATTTTAGCTTTTTTTTTTAATATATTACCATAACTAATTTCACTTATACTAGTAGAAAACCCGCGAGATACGACGGCGGCGACAATTATCGTAGATGAAATTTAAACATGATTATTGAAATCCTAACCGAACACAGTTTATGTCTTGTCAACATCAGCACTCAGCTTAGTAATTAGTATGATTGTATCCGTTGCATTTGCTCATTGTAATTTTGATTGTACATTGATAAAAGCTATGGGGACCTGATAACTTAAAATAAATGATGGGAAAGGTTTCATATTTGATTGACACTTGAATAACACAAACTTTAACAACAATGTAACGATTCAAGCATCAAGTGAAAGAGGTCATTTATGAAGGGGAAAAAAGAGGAAAAAGTCATTATCAGCCCTAAATGTTTAGGGCTTTAGGCATACATACAAGACATACAAAAGCAGGAGATTCCAAACCTTGCTACTTGTAGTTGATGGTTATACAATATAGAAAATGAGATAAGTTAGCAAAATTTGTTACAAAGCTATCAATAACTACCAAAGTGGACATAAGTGAAACAAAGAAAATAGTCCACCACCATTAATCAACACCATTTAAACAACTTACAATTCTTTTCTTTTTCTGCGACTTTTTTAAGCCCATCGAAGTATAGAACGAATCTTCAAACCATTTGAATCAAAGTTGAAACCCTAAAATCACACCTTTACTGATTTAGCTCCACCAGAACTCGAAGCTGCAGAATAATTAAAAAGTAACGCAATAAATCAAGAATCGCCAAACCCTTATAACATATGATAACATAATCAGGTTTAATATATTTATGAAGTATGATAATTAGAGTCGGCTGGGGCATAGCGCGACGTTGGCGATCGGCCGGGGCACTTAATTTTCAGGGTCACAAATTATATATATATATTGATGAAAAAAATATGTATATTAATGTTTTACCATAATTATACAATAACTAGCTTGGTCTGGTGGTAAAGGGCTATGACACCCAACCAAAAGTTTGTATATTCTAGTCTCACTTGAGATAATTTTAAGCTTATTTTTATACAAAAAGTTTTTACACAACCTAAATCATAACCAAGTAAACCCATTTAAAAATTTAATTGTTTAAACAAAACAAAAAACCATTCACACAAGGCCTGCAATTTTTTTTGCTCATATTATTTCGTTACTCGTTAGAGTCTATAGTTGTTTTTATTTCGGCCCTGCCGAGACATATAAATTCTCGGAGACGGACCTTATGATAAGATATTTAATAAACAGTACATTTACATTGCATCTTTATATTCATGTTTTCTCTTTTTGTTGCTTTTATGTCTACTAATACTCATCTTTCTAAGCCCTATTAACTTTACTTGCTGGGTCTGGTTTGAAGTTGAAGTATGCTAATATGGTAATAAAATTGCCCTTGTTGAGCTCTTTTCGTTATGTTTATAATGACAGATTCTCTAATATTGATGTGTTGGTTTGAAAACAACAATGAGTTTGTTTTTGCATTAAGAAACAAAAATTATTTTAAGCCCTAACATAGTTTTGTATTCTATATATTATTCATGCTTAGAACTATACTTCAAACGAAGAACACTTTAATCTTTCATGTTCTACATCTGCAATGGTAATAAACTTTAACCATTGCAATAAAAACAATTTTAACCGAAAAAAAGTTAATTTAGATCAAAGAGTAAAAGAAAAGAAAAAAAAATCAAATAAACCCCATTTAACGTTTTTTTGTTTAAAGACCAAATTGCCCTTCACAAATAACTTCATTTGATTCCAACAATTACAAAAATTTCTTTCATCGAATGTTCAAACAAGTTTGTAAGTGACGTTCGTGTTTGTCTATACCTCAATTGTTTGCTCGGTTAAACTTAAATGAACAAACACGAGCATGCCTTGTTAATGTTCGCTCATATCGTTTACAGTATTAAACAATGTTAAAGCAATATAACTTACAAGATCTTCATATCACAGCTAACTGTTACCGGTCACTTCTGCACATGTTCTTTTGCCATTGACCGCGACAAGCTCAGTATCAAATATAAGTGTGGCCCCACTTGTTTATTTAAAGATAACATAATATCAAGTGTTAAATAATATTTTTCATAACAAAAACGTTAAAATCACAAAATAAGGAGCAAATAACTCGTTAACCTCAACTAACATTATCATCAAGGTTAAAACTTATTTAGAGTGGTTAGTTATTTTGTAAACCCATTCTATTGTTGAATGGAAAAAAGAGACAACTTTACCATAAAAAGTGTTTAAAATAAAAATTACATAATTTGTTTAGTTATTTTCTTAACAAATAATTAGTATCTCATCAATTTTTCACCAATGACTTTAACTATGTCTTTGTATACTTAATGGTGGTTGATATTGGTTTATGTAACAGCGACCATACGGCCTATATCACCTTTTTTAGCCCATCTATACGGTGCGCTACGCTTGTATGATGTGACAGGTGTCATGGTATGCATTACGTCCGTATGATGAAAATGCGTCATGGTAATATGGTATGCCTTGCCAGGTTGGTGCACCGGTAACATCACCCTAGTTAATTCATGCTAAGTGTTAAGTTTTGTGATTATCTTAGAAACATTAAATATTTCACCATAACTAGGTTCTCTAAATTTATGGCTGCTTATTTGTCAACAATCATATACAATTACATCAACGTTGACCACCAAGATAATGAAAGTTTTTTTAATACCTTGATAAGTAATTACATATATATTTTCTCACAATTTAAAAGAATATACACGTAAACGCTGATGACTGCATTATTATCGATTCTGTTTCATGTTATCTGAATTTGTCTATTAGTGTCAGAAACATATGGTCAAATTATTCTATAAACGGGGACAAAAATAAAAAGGATTTGTAGGCACATTAAAAAACCTTTCAAAAAAATTTAAAAATTAATTAAAAAAACCATAACTCAAAATTTAATAAAAAGTAAAAACACAAAATGTTTCCACCGTCTTTCTTGTAAAAAAAAAACAATGTTGAATGAAAAACATCATTGTGTCTTTTTATTTATCATTGTGTTTTGTTTGTTTTCGTCATTGATTGTGTCTTTTTTCTTGGCATTGCGTCTTTTTTTCTTGATATTGTGTTATATTTTATTTGACATTGTGCTATATTTTGCGATCTATTATGTCTTTTAGTTATAACTTTGACTTTTGTTCATTTTCGTCATTGTGTCTTTGATCTCGGCATTGTGTCTGTTTTTTGAACGGGAATGATGGGGGAAACATTTTTGTTTTTTTGGTTTTTTTTGTTTGTTATTTATATTTTGAGTTATGATTTTTTTATTATTTTTTTTATTTTTTAGGGGTTTTTTGTATGGTCACAAACAGTGACGGATCTTAAACATCCAGTATGGATGGGTCGAAAGTCACGAGACCCAAAATTTATTTTCCTACTTCTAAGTTTTGGGTCGGTAGGCCAGTTCGGACCGGGTCAAACAATAATTCCAAACCCTAACCTACTAATTGAAAAAAAAAAAAATGGTGATGCGGATTGCTGAACCTGGACCCTACTTGCTTCTATTGATTGTTTGGAGTAATCGATTTCACTTCCACACGAATCAGTTCCAAACCTCAGGTCTCAACAAAAAGCGCATCGCCCAACCAATCAATTAATCGATTTCACACCCGAACTATTTCACCAATTCACCTGCTTGTTTCTTAGCTTCTATTTCGACTTTTGTGCCGAACCTCACAAGTCAGTAAGTGAAACAGTGACCAGCGCACAATGGATACTCCGCTTGTTGTTGTGTTCGAACATCAACCAGGTGGTAGGGTTAGTTTTAGGCTTAATGCTCGGTTTTTTTGGTTTAAAATTTATTTAGGCTTGGTCTTATGGAGCTTTATTTCTTAGTCTTTTTTTTTATCTTTACGTTTATCGGCTTTAAATAAACTTTATTTTTTTAAAAAAGATTCAAGGTTGGCCCGGACTCAAATAATATGGATGAGCCAGGCTCAAATAACTTGGATGGGTCGAACTCAATATATGTATATATATTTTTGATTTTTTTCAAGAAAAATACACTATCGAACGAAAAACGAGATCGGGCCGCGGCCCGCTTTGGCCCATTAAAAGGTCCGCCAGTGATCACAAATCCTTCTCACACTTCTTACTTTTGTCTTCCTTTATATTTTAACTTACTCGTATATAAACTAAACTTAGTTATTTTTGAATTCTTAGTGGAAATAACTATATTTACTACACGTTCCACTATAAATCATTTTAAAGGTTGATAAAAGGATATAGCAGTATCTACTCTTTCAGGTGAAGAGTGAACATGTTTAGCTAAACAGATCCATCTTGAGCCAACATGATGGGTTTGTGAGTTGGTCTGCATATTTTTCTATTTTAAGAGGTATATTGTGTCAAAAGCTAAACTAGCTTTGTATTTTTTTTCAATATTCAAAAGTTAAAAAACAAAAATGTTTTGTTGTTTAAGCGTAGCTGTTTATAGGCTACTTTTGTTTTTTTGTGTAAATTTATAATTTTGTGGTAATATGCAAAATTAAAAGTAAAACTTGTTTGCTCTAAACCGTTCATGTTCATGTAGCCTACGAATACACAAGTCTTGTTAAGAGGTTCATGTTTCTATTTTTCAAGTTCAAGTTGGTCATGTGCCCTGCTTGCGGTGCGCGCATATAATGTATATATGTGTGAACCCTCGGGTGGGCAAAAGTAAAATTGCACTAATTTTGACGTTATTTTACTAATTTTATGAAAATAACGTTAAAAGTGATGGAAGGTTAATCAGGCATCATGTGGTGGCGTTGATAGCCGAAAGACAAGGGTACATGCACCAATCAGCCGGCGTCCCGATGATTGAGTGCTATGTGCCTTATATAATATGTCCAATGCTTGATGCAAAACTACTATCGAGCCGGGGGTCTCACCGGAAGCAGCCTCTCTATCCCCATAGGGTAGAGGTAAGGTTGTCTACATCTTACCCTCCTCAGACCCTACCATAGCTTTGCTATTGGTGGGATATACTGAGTACGATGATGATGATGAAGTTCAAGTTGGTCATGTACAGTAACAATTTTTGTGTTCATATCGGGGTTAGACACATCAACTCCTTAACATGATCCATTTAACAACCCTGAATTCCATCCCATAAGGATACTTAGATAGAAAACTCAAGTTGAAATGAAATTGATGTATATATATAGCTTTTGCAACCAGTCTCTATGTTCAATGCAGGCGCCTCTTAAATCGACTTATTTAAAGATTAAGATAATAATAATAATAACAATAATAATAATAATAATATTGTAGCATAACCATAACTAGCGCATCGTTTAACAGTAAAAGATGCGAAAAAGAACAAAAAGTGTTTGTGGATCAACCTGACCCGCACATCATGTTCATGAGAAAATCTCTAGAAGGAAAGCAAACATATTTTAATGTATCAGCTGCCTCACTTAGCCTGTGTTGCAGTGTTTCAAGTTTCACCCATAATCTGTTGGAAATATGGCATTTCACTGTAAGTCTTGTTCAACTTAAGTAGGATCGGGAACTCAGTCTGCACCAATCAGAGGAAAATATTTTACATGTTAAAAATAATGGCATTGTAAACTGACTTGGTTCAATGTGTATGTATTTTCAACAGTCAAGACTCTTTTTTAACTCTCAATTGTGTGTTAGACTTCCAAAAATATGAAAATTTTGACAGTTATATGCAATTTATAAATAAAAGAAAATCAAACTTTGCATATTAGTAGTTTGTGACTTGTGAGCAGACATTACCATGTCAAGATTGTAGAGGCAGACTGCATTATAAAGTTGAGGTGCTAGAAACAAGTCTGCCTGCAAGTAAACAATAATATATTTATCAAATCAAGCAAATTCTTAGCATGTCAGAATTTTGATTCTAGAAGCCCACAGAATGAAGAAACTTGATATAATAAATTCAATCCATATATATTGAATGCATTCAACTAGTTAACATGTTGATTTCGATACTTGCAACCTACCACAAACAAGTAGTTGATAGAAATGAACAGACAAGTTTTGTGATCTAATCGTTAAAATTCAACCAAACTAAAAAAATTTGCAATTTACCTGGTAATTTATTGACCTTTTTATAAGATCTCGAGGCAACAAAGCATGTTGAGGGTATTTCTCTTCTAGATACTGTAAATAACAAGGAAGGGTCATAAAAGATTATTGACCAGAAAGAAACTTCTGAACTGCCACAAATACAAATATATTACTCACTAATAAGATGGCATAAGAATCTGAAATTACAGTTGCGCCATCCACCACCAGAGCAGGCACATAACCCATAGGATTCATCTTTAAAAGTTCTGCAATGTAAGAAGAAGATTAAATGTTTTATGTAGAAATTGTAAAAAAACAACTAATTATAATACCGTCGTCTCTTCCTGTTTTTTTAAACAACGGGACCCATCAATGACCTGATAACCAATAAACCTAATTTTCCCACACGCATGCGACTAGTTTTAAAGACTTTCGGCCCGATTACCCGAAGCATATATACCCACCCAAAGTATACATGTAAATTAATGTTTTCTAATTTTGGTCTTGGTGACAGAATAGTCAGTCTACTTTGGTGTTTATGTCTAGTTTTCGTTGGGTAATAAAAATATATATAAATGAAAATAAGTAAAATTATAATTTTAAAAGATGAACAGGTATTACCTCCCATGAGACATATCAATAAAAATTGATTAAAAATGACATCAACATCAAATTAACTAAAAGAAGAATGATTAATCCAAATTCAAAATAGTAAAAATGCATGTGACAGACCTGGATCTTCGAGGGGAGTAGTAACGTTTATGCATTCATACTCCAGACCTGCATCATCACATATATGCATGCTCAAATGAACAGACGTGGATTACAAGGTTGAATTCTGTAGAACCTTTTAAACTGAGAGCGAGACGAACACGACGAGCGCAAGAGCTCATAGGGTGGGAGTACAGCTTCATTGCTTCTTCCATGTGAATCAGTCTGTCACTACTTCGATCAGTTGACGGACTGACTTAGATGCCGTGTTTATATTGGTCACTGACTATTCTTTCTATGCTCACTATCACCACAATAATATTATACATACTATTAAATTACCTATTTATCCCTGATATTAGTCATTTTTAAGTTGCTACTCTTAAATGCAAAGTTAAGGTTAATTATTTTGGAAAATGTCTATTTTTATAGTTATAATATACAAGACTATCTTCTAGGAACTAAGGAGTAGACCGTTGATCTTGTTTTTTTAATAACTAATAGTAAATTCTCTGCATACTGCGATGCAAGTTGGTCAGTATCGAGACACACACACGGTGTAGTAACCGAAAGACAAGTAAAGGTGGGCAATGGATTGACGTTTGTGTTCAGTTAAACAATGTTGATGAGGAAACCCGAGAGTCTAGTCTTGGCAGGGAAGAAGTGGAGATGGCTAACAAAATGGGTCATGTGAAGAAGGGTATTGAAACCGAAAGTGTAGGACGAATTAGAGAAAAACTTGCAAGAAAGTTGGATAAAGAACCACGTCTCATCCAAAGGGTTAATGGGGAGAGGACGGTGGGGTTAAGACCTCTGCCCGCTCGGGTAGAACGCTTTACTAAGTGGGAAAGCATGAGAAGAAAATTGAAGTTGTGCATAAAACGTCCACATAAATGAACATCACTTTGGTGAGCGGCAAAGAAATTGTTTCTTTTAATATAGAGCTAGTAGTTGGCAAAACTTGTATACGAAACCAGATTCAATTGATCGATTATGAAATGTGCCTGAGCTTCATTTATCGAGTTTCACTAGATTTGTGGGCCTAAATGAGTATATTATATATACAAATAATTATACTAGTATATAAATAAATACTAACCAACTCGAGGTTTAAAAGTACTCACACGCGGAACTTGAGCCCGTTCTGTTTTAAACAAAACAAACCAAGCTCAGGCGGGGGCGTGAGGTAGATTAGCAGCTATCTGTATTGATAAAAGTGTCCTTGTGTGTTGATTATTTTATAAGTAATCAAGCTTTTGAAGGGAATCGAATTGATTCAGACTTCAACCCGAACCCAATGTGAATTCGCAGGATTGACCGGAGATACATCAAAATATCACTTTTATTATGATTATACATCAAGTACAGTTTATGTGAAAAGTTACAACATGCAATTTAAGGAAACTAATGACAGCCAAACCTCATTTTTCACTTCAAGTCGTATGTTGGTTTTGCCTGTAAATGGCACGTCTTATGCCTCCTGTGGCCTTGTAAAATTGAAAAGCGACTTATCTGATTCAAAGTTACAAACATTAAGGTGCTGTTTGTTTTTGCAGACATAAACTGTCTGTAAGCTGATTTCATCTGTTTTTATGTCTGCAGCTGAAGATGTGGTCTGAAGCTCTGTAAGCTGAAAAAATAAGACTGTTTGTTTTTATAAGTTGATACTGTCTGCATAAACTGAAAATATGTAAATTATCAAACTTATCTCACTGGATAGAAGTTATTTAACATTCAAGTTACATAAAATTATAATATTAAAAACAAGTTTAAAAAACACATAACATAAAATAAACTCAAAGCACATTGTTTTGCATTAATTGTTGTGCTATTTGATCTCGAAGTTGACTCATGAATTCACGATCCGCTGCACTTCCATGTCGAGCTTCTCCTTCTTCACCATTATCTTGTGCATCTTCATCTCCATCTTGAAAACGTACATTTGGGTGATCATATTCATCAAAAAGGTCATCGCTTAAACCCTCTTTCCGTATAAAATTGTGAAGTGCAAAACATGCAATCGTAATATTTCGTTGTGTAACCAACGAGAAAGGCGCCATTTTTTTTAATATTGGAAAACGTGCCTTTAATACCCCATAAGAACGTTCAATAACATTTCTAAGTTTTGCATGTGCGTGGTTTAATATTGGAAAACGTGCCTTTAATACCCCAAATTAATATGGACTATAATTTATACTTTTCACTCTAAAATATAACACAATACTAAAAACATAAAGAAATATACACCTTCTTAAAATCTTCCCATTCCTGAGGCGTTAAAGTGAACATGTTTGTTTCTGGGTTGTAAAGATTTCCAGTCTTGTTTCGCAAATAACACCATCCTACATATTTTGATTTCATGGTATCAAAAGCATTTCTAATTTGCTTTTGACTCAAATCCATGTGAAATTGTTCCTTGAGTTTCTTTCCTAATATAACCCAAGACTCTCTGCGCAAGCTTTGTCCATTTCTACCTACCCGCCAATTTCTTCAAGACATGTTTCTAATAAACATTTAATTGCGTCATCCGTCCATTGTTGTCGACCATCATTAGTTTCCATCTACAATTATATATATTCTTAACAATCATTTGTTCACAATACTCAAATAGCATAACAAAAACAATCATGGGTTCACAATACTCAAATACCATAACAAAAACAAATGGCTTAACAAAAACAAATCAAAGGTGGTTTGGGTCAAATACCATAAACCGACACACTCTTTTTTCTTAAAATGTATTTTCCTAAAGACGAAAGTTTATGGACCAAAATAAAAGAAATCATTTATATATGTTGACTTCTCTGAAAACTACTACCAATCTTGCCATATATCTCTGAAAACTACTACCAATTTCATAAATTTTCAACAACTCTCAAACAAAAACAACCAGACAATCAAACTCTAAAATACACACTTATAGCACATCTGGTACACTAGAATCTATCTACTGATTACAACAATCATAAAGACTAAAACTGGAAAACAAACGGATTCAAGAATCAAAACCCTAAATTAACAGAAGATGAACAAAATTGATGTTTGAGAGAGAAACTGAACGGATTGTATGAATCACGATAAAACTTCTCGACTCTTTCAATTTATATAAGCAGACCAAATCAGCCCAAAACACAACCACCAGAACGAGGTGGTCGAGCGGCGGTGGTCGAACGGTTTAATGATGAAGCAGCGGGGGGTCGACGGAGGTGGTCGAACGGTGGTTATGGCGGCGGTATGGCGACCGAACCAAGGGAGAGAGCAGGAGGCGGTATGGCGGTGGTTATGGCGACCGGAACCAAGGGAGAGAGGAAGAGAAGGAGTGTACCTGGAGGAGCAGAGGCGGTGGCGATGGCTGCCGGCGAGTGGAGGAGCGAAGGAGGCGGTGGCTAGGGTTGGAAGGGCTGGACGACCGGTTGTGGAGGATGAAGACGTTTGAAGCATGTTTCAATAGCTTTTGTTTTAAGAAGTTATAAGCTGTTTGCAGATCTTATTCTTTTAAAAAAACAAACTGTCTTCACAGCTGATTGTCTGCGCGCCTGCAGACATTACTCTCCTGAAGATGTTTGAAGCAAAAACAAACATCACCTAACACAATGCGAAACCAAAATAAACTGAGAAAATTGAAAAAATAAAATAAGATTAGATAGCTAAGGAACTCCATGATTCATGACACCACGATTCACTCACATGTTTTACAGTTTAAAGCGAAGTATAGATTTACCTATATGTGAAAATTCGACTCGTTTACTTATTAGAGATTCCGGTAGTGTTTCATCTTAAATAGATCAAACTAAAAAGGTTGCCAAAAAAAACGGGGCAACTGGTTGAACGAGTTGAATGTTACCCAAAATCTATTTTTAAATGCATGCAACTTTCTAAATTGATTTGTATAGCTATTTATTGTTTCAATTGATAATTTTTGTAATCATAATCAGCACATATATCTTTTATAACAATTAGTGTGTGTGGATCAAACCTATTTGTTGCAGTGATTCACCAAAAATCTGTTGGAAAGCTGGTGTTTGGCAGTAAACCATGTTCAGTTTAAGTAGAAGCGGGAACTCGGTCTGCACCAGCCAATGAAGAAATCAATAAAACTAAAAGAAAAATAAGAAAACTCGGGCATATTAGTAGAGATTAAATACCATGTCAAGCTTATACCGGTTGATTGCATTATCAAGTTGGGGTGCAAGATACAAGTCTGCCTGCAAATTACCATAAAAGAACATAATTAAATTCATAGAAGAATCTTCCAACTTAACAGGAGCGACTGTAAATCATTGGTTGTTTCCATAAGATCAACCATGTGATTTAAACATTAATGTAGTGCATTGTTATAAAGATCAAGCATCATAATATATGCAGCATATATAGACCATAGCTATTAGCTTACCAAGTAAATTTCATCTCCGGTTGCATATTTTCCAGCATGGTTCACTAATAGCTTCTCGAGAGCTGCACAAGTGATCACATAGTTAGGGATTCGGTAACATTTTCAGATTAATTACAATCATTATTGAACTTCAGATGTTGGGTGGGCCAGCCATCTCATATACAAGATTTCTTTTAGCATGAGCTGAATTGGGAAAATGTTTATGTCATTACCATTGTGTGTGTATTATGATCCTAAAGTGTATATTATAATTATTATTATTGGAATTTTGGCTAATAATGATCCTTACCTACTAACCCTTTCCGGATATGATATTGAGCCCAAGGAAGCTTCTCATCAGGACTAACAATCTCCCCAATATAATGCTGTTAAATAACTTTAAGCATGGTCAAAACTATAATATGGAAAATCAATAATAGCATGCCATAAACAGAAATCAAAAGTTTCTACTCACAACTAAAGTCGTATTCTGAAGAGGCTGAATGCTTGAAGACACAATACTTGCAACCTACCACAAACAAGTTGTCACTCATTTGGAACAAAGAATTTGATGGTCACTTGAGTAAACAAATTGCAGCCGATTTACCTGGCAATTTATTGATTTTTTTATAATATCTTGAGGCAACAAAGGATTTTGAGGGTATTTTTCTTCCAGGTACTGTAAATAACAAGATCATTCATACAAGAATATTGATCAGCAACTAAAATATTACCATCAGTTCTAAACCGCCCCAAATACAAAAATAAATTACTCACTAATATGATGTACCATCCACTAATATAATTAACAGCAGTCTAAAATCTGGTTAGGGTGGAAGGGCACACTAATATAATTAACAGCAGTCTCTTAGTAAAATTTTGAAAAATAAATTGTTGTGTGATACAAGACTCAAACCCAAGACCTCATGTTTAAACTAAAGATGCTTTCCAACTCCACTTAAATGGTAATAATAAAACTAAAGATGCTTTCCAACACCACTTAAATGGTAATTGTGCTAAAATACTTGGTTTAACATATATAAATATTCTTTCTCTTCAAGCATAAAACTAAAATTATATTTGACCTTTAATATTTTTAATACTTGAATATTTTTAAATTAATTGTGGCGTCATCCATTTCAACGTCCGACCCGAACTGTGACCCGGTAAGATGTTCGGTTTGATGTCCGGTCTGAGTCAAAAAACATTGACTGCTAGGGATCTTACAAAACCGGCTTATAATTAATATTTTTATTTGTATGATTTTTAAGTATTTATAAGCTGACTATAAAATATTTTATGACAATTACTTCACACTACAATTATGTCATTAATAGAATTTAAAATAATTGAATATCTCTAATTATATCAAAATCTAAATTTGGTGTTATTTAAAAATAATCGACAATCATTTACATGGGAATAAAAATGCAATAATTAACTAGTAAAATTTATGTTACAATTAATAAGCAATTAATTAGTGATTTTATACATCAATTATTCAAATATATTAGTGATTTTACAACACATTTGTTTCTCTTTCAGATTGTGTAAGAAACAAGATTTTTTAGATGTTGCAAAGTTCTTTTGACATATATATAACATATGACTTTATCAGATGATGTAGCTTTTATTAATATTGGTTTAATGGTTTAAATTAGAAAGATGTTTTAAGTTGCCATTTTACTCTCTTTGTTTTTTATATCTTTTTGTTTTAATATAAACAACAATGTAATACTTTATAATTAATGTAAAATTATCCGTTCTTATAAATGTAACATTTACAACATTAAAATGTATAGCATATATATTACGTTTTTTTTTAATTTCCCACTCATGCAGCATGTGTAACTAACCTAGTTATAACACAATAAATTAGTTAAGACTTAAAGACCACAACTTCAACTTTGTAGTTACTACAATTAATAAAGAAATTCCCTTATAAATCTAAATCTAATTATGTAAACAATCAATTTCTTGTTTAAGTAAATTATGAAAATGTGTGTTATTCTCACCTGGATCTCCGACGGAGGTAATATTTGTGCATTCATATTTGAGCCCTAGAATAACCACCACAATCAAATTAGTTAGATTCAGTGAAACTGTAAAAGGAAGTGAAAGTGTGCAGGTGTAGCTAGCTATGTATAATCGGAATTTGTAATTGAATTAGGTACAGAGAGGATAAACCTACCTTTAAAGTTGAGAGCTAGACGAACACGACGAGAGCATGAGCTCATCGGATGCGAGTACAGTTTCATCGCCTCCATTACTGCTCTAGCTGTCAACAATCGCTGCTGCAGTTGACTAACTTTTGTGTTTATCTCTTGTTCATCTGTCGCATTCATACGTTGAAACTGATGATACAGCTTGCCGTAAAATTATTAGTTTTAGGCTTAATTCCATACTTGTGAAAAAGTTTAATTTCTCATAATTTGATTGGTGATTAGAAGAGCATGGCTCTTTAATTGTTAAATAAAATTAAATGATACTAGTTGGCTCATACGATATGATTATAATGATGTATGCATAGAGTAGTGAATGCGATGATATATCTCTTTCTTACCGTATAGAACGGTATATACCGGGTTTTCTTTCATCACTATAAAAGGAGTGTGGGCGAATGTACTAGCGGTAGTAACGTCATTTTTACACCAACTATAATCATATGTTTAAAAAAACAAAAATTGATCGGTGAAGTGTAACTTGACTGTTTAAAATTAGGAAATAAATTAAAATTTAGACGTCTGTTTAGAGGATGTGAGTATTTAAAATTGGTTCATTGATCTTTAGTAATGTAATGACTAATGACAACCATTTTGACACAATAATAAGATATATGTTGAATTTATATTTCAATGTCCCAATTTTTCTACTCGTCTAGGACCCCAAACTTCCTAGGACGGTCACAATACATACAACTAGTAGTGTGATGGATATAATATGTTTGGATAACAAAATAATACTCCCTTTAAGACGATGATAGTTGATTAGGTAAGTAATGAATTGAATGATGTGGGGGGGGGGGGGGGGGGGGGATTCCAATGAGATTGAGAGCAATTTTGTCCCTATAAATAAAAGTTTTTAGAAATGTCCCCTACAAACACATCTTTGACGACGTGTTAGGCCTTAACACGTCTTTCACGACCTGTTTGGCCACCACACACATCTTTCACGGCATGTTATCCTCGAGCACGCGTCTTTCACGACCTGTAAGCCTCTAACACGGCTTTCACGACCTGTTAGCCTCTAGCGCGTCTTTCAAGACATGTTTGACCTATTAATTTTTTTTTCAGTATTACATTATTATAATTAATTTTATACATATTTGGTTTTTCTTTTATAACTTGTAATATATAAATTTATAAATAATTTTGTATATGTCGTTGAAACATGTTTATTTTTTTTACATGTTGTCATAAATTTTACTCAAAACCAAGTATCAAATTGTTATTGAAATGTTATAAATGTTTAATAAAATTCGACCACATTTTAAGTAAAAGTTTATGCCAACATGTAAATAAAAATAAGCATGTCTCAACAGTATATTCGGAACTTTATAAAACTTTATGCATTACAGGTTATTAAAAAACCAAATATGAGTAAAATTAATTATAATAATATAATATTAAAAAAAACAATTAATAAAGCAAGCATGTCGTGAAAGACGTGCATTGGAGGCTAACATGTTGTGAAAGACACGTTGAGGCCTAGCATACTGTCAAAAACGTATTTGTATGAGACAAATCTGGAAACTTTTACTTTTAAGGACAAAAATGGAATATATTTTCAATAGTGGACTCTTTCTCACTGTACTTTTCTCTACTCTTATTACACACATATACACACACGATATAGATGATATATTGATCTTGATGCAATACTAACTTGAATCCAATGAAAAACCAAATATATATGGGATGGTCTGGGAATGTGACCGGATATGATATTCGTTATGAACCTTTTCAAGATTTGGATATGTATGGAATTAGAAGGTACCACGTAACATCAATCTCATACTCATTTATCTGTATTGATACCCAGTTGCAAACCCAAATTTCATACTCATTTATCTGTATTGATACCCAGTTGCAAACCCAAGGCAAAAATTTAAGGGGTTTGGAAGAGAGTTGGTGCCCAAATTTCATAGGGTTGATCGGGATTTTAACATAATATACCTTTAAAAAAATGCACAGGGGGCCGGCCGACACCTAAGCCTTAGGTGTAGGCCGCCGCTGTTGATACCGAATATATTAATACATTATATAAACTTTAAAATATAATAAATGGTATTTCCTCTCTTATCCTTTGGGTTGGAGGAAAGGTTTGCCATTGTCTCACCCTCCTCAGACTCTACCGCTAGTTTTATAAGTGGGATTTTACTCGGTACGATTATTTCGTTTTTAGTATTTTGTTAAAGATACATAATTGTTAGAAGGGCAGTTGAGTATATGATATTTCAAGATTTTTAGGATGGATTTAAGATCAAGTTTTTAATGATAGCCAAAGAGGCAACGGGTAATTTTTAACCATATAACACCATAAACATTTATGTTTAGTATCCAAAGGGAAACCTACAAACCATGGCTAATGGCCATTGAGTAACGTGTACCTAATGGATACGGGCAAAGTATGAGATACTAAAAACCCTCTCGTGGCCGGCCCATTGTCATCCCTAGTTTCACAAGGCTTTGCCCTCATGTCAGCTTCTAAATTCTAATATCAAATTTAAGTGTCTGTGTTTCCCTTCTTATACTTTTGCTACATACAATGGCATATTTAGAGAATCTGATCATGAAACACTCAAATCAAATCACCAACAGTGATACCCTTTTTTAAATTCTATCAAAATCCACATGAAGTCAAGCATTGTAATGTTCTTGAGATGAAGTCTTTATATCACAACTAACTTTGTGTGTAGTTGTATTTGAACAAGAAGTCAAAAGCATATAGACACTAACCTGGTCAACGCACCTATTCAACTCAGCTCATAAATGTCATGGCAGTCTCAACCTAGTAAAACTTGTTCATCAGCCATGCAGCAAATATCCAAGGTACACACTAACAACAACAAGTGCTACCACAGATACAAACAACAGTTGGAACCCGGCCTCTCCTGTCCTTGTATTTTGATTGGTTCTGGGATTGTCCTATTAAAGAAAGTTTTAGGGGCATTTTAGGAATGCTTTTTTGACTCTTATTATTGGTTTCTTTATGCCTACACCTTGATATTCGCTATATAGCATTGTAGTAAAGGTATAACTTCAAGTCAAATGTAAAAAAACTGAAAAACCACTAAACTTTCATGGATTTTAGTGAACAAAAAGCATTAACTTGTAATATAAGCACAAACCAAAAGTAAACTCATAGCTTACCTGTTTAAGTATTGACTCAAATTCTCGCAGCTTTGACTTTATTTCTTCTACGTCGTTGCTTAAACGTAATTCTTCTGTATGCTTCCTGTTTATAGATTGTTTGTTCTTCCTTGCCTCTACAACTTTTGTATACACCTCATCAACCTAGCATAGTTTAAAAATAGTGATAACTAAAAAACAACCTTTTTATTCATAAAATAAGATGATATGTCAGACATACATTTAGCCATAATACCTCCAATCAAATAAAGCTCTTACCTTGGCATTAGAGCTATTGTTTTGAGCCAAATCATTGTTTGATTCAGTGACTGTATTATATGATCTCATTCTTGATATTCTATTCATTGATGACAATATTGGTGAGTTGGGTGGACTGACAAGGATCACTTTAAGCTTTGTTTCCTCGATGTGCTTACCATCCTCTTTAGCAAACTGAAAAGGTGGCGAGTCACTAAACTCACTAGACGTGTCATTTTTTTACAAATGGATCCATTTGGGTTATCTTTTGTTAAAAAATGTGCGTGGGCAGGCCCAACCCGACCCATTTTAGCACATTACCCAGCCAGGCCGTTTGCTACATTATATAACTCACTGTCAAACCAACATTTCATGATACTAACCGTGGTACACATGATATGATCCTCTGTAGTCCCGTTGGATACAATTGTACTTTGGATTAAGAACTTGTCATTGCATATCAAATCAGGAGGTGCTACTTTTTGGGCTTGCATAGTAACTGTGCTACATGTCCAACACGAAATATCTTAGCGTATACAACATGAACTATCCTAGAGTGAAATCCATCAACAGCTTAATTGTCTAATACATTGATCATGGGTTCTTATAATCGGGATATCAGCTGCTTTAATCAAAAGCCCATTTAGCAGATACTGTCACGAATATAAGGGAAAATGATTCTAAAAGATAGACTTGTGGGCCAAGAATAAAGAAACTGATAGATCATAAGAAATTAGCAAACTCTACAACTGGTAATCATGCACCTCTTTTAAAAGTTGAGATGCAAAGAGATATTGAGGTGCAATGTAAATGCAAATACGCCACATGACATCAATCACATCATTAAATGAGCAAATGCACACAGCTTCTGTCTAACATCTGGGGTCCATGTTTCTTGGTCACTCTAGATGTAAAACATTATTCGATCTTAATGTCAAATATAAAGGACGAGAATAAAATAGGAGTGATTAAACTCAAGAAATACAAATTGTACTCTTAAGAAATAAGGTTACATGGTTCCATAATTAAGTTAAATTCGCAGGTGTTAGGAAGACTCGAGCAAATCAATGTCTGCAGAGTAACAATGTATACAACCTAAAACTCATCATACTCAACAAAATATATACAGGACTTCAAGTGATAGCAAATCAGTAAGGACACACCACAGTCTAAAAGTTTTCAACAAAACTTATACCTGTAAAATCACATATTAAATTTGGCTTAATAACTCCAGTATTTGGTCTGGCGCAGTATTTTGATGAAGACGTAGTTTTAACCTGCAAAAAAATCAAGACGTGTGAATACATTCCATCAGATTTTTAG
Organism: Bidens hawaiensis; assembly: GCF_021521415.1. Taxonomy (NCBI): domain Eukaryota; kingdom Viridiplantae; phylum Streptophyta; class Magnoliopsida; order Asterales; family Asteraceae; genus Bidens; species Bidens hawaiensis. Next base: position 291,792 of record NW_027493711.1, on the reverse strand, counting down.
GGATAAATCGAAATTAAATATCAAAAACAAGGTCATAACCTTAAAAGCAACATGGTGATCAGACTTATTGACCAGTCGAATAGAACATGAGCTTTGTTTCTCCAATTCAACTAATCAGAAATAGAAAAAAGGCATGAAGAGTTAGCCCAATCCTTTGATAAAAAACAGTTGTAGATCTATCTAAACATATATTACAAAGTGCAATGACATTATGATGCAATTAATCAAAGTGTGGCATGAGAGCATGGTTATAATTATAAGTGTGATTAAATTTGATTGTCCATGCATACTTAATAAAGTGGATTATCAAAATGTCAGTTAGAACTATGACTACATTGATATAGTCCATGTATATACAATTATGCCCTTACAGCAAAACAAACTTATATAAAAATTTGTTAGTTATAACTTTTTGCATTGATCATGGTCATGAATTACAATTATAAAACCTAATTTATGCTACTAATAACTGCTATTAACTTCTTCTTCTTCTTCTTCTTCACTGACATCCTGATAAACTACTTAACCTGAAACATTTGAGGCACAAACTACTAAACTGAATTCACAGCTGATTGTAGAATACAATTCTTCTATTGAGATAATCGAATTGAGCAACAGACTTACATATAATTCTAATTTCGTGAGGTTGAATCTCCAGCAGCTCCGTATTCATCTTTGCATGCGGAATTAGATAGATATGTTTCCGTCTCCTGGAAGCAAATTGGCGAACACTAGTGAAACAGCTGGTTATATAGAACCCTAATTTATAAAATAAAATACTGAATGAGAGAACGAACATACGGGTGATTAGTTAGAGCGCGAAAAGGGCAATGACCAAATTCAAAACATATATATATATATATAGATAAAGAGTCCTTTGTTGGCTCGCTCTCTGTTAGCGAGAGGCTAGCTTTACTAAAATCCAAGGGCACGCTCCCTTCATAAAATGAAGCCATGTAGCCCAATGTTTTCAGACCCGGCCCGGACGTTGACCCGGACTCCTTACCAGGTCAAAGGTCGGACCGACCTAGGAGGGCGGACCGGTCTTTAACCCGGATGACGTCATAAATAATTAATATATATAATTAAATATTCTATTTAATAGTAAGAGTAATATTAGAGTTTTACTTTTCTTTTTTACTCATGTTCTAGACAATGCTATTTGGGCCAACAAAAGCCCACCCAACTTAACTAAATGAAATGCTTATTAACACATGCTATAACCCTACCACTATTGTTACTGCTTCTTTATAGTTACACAACAGCAGCCGCATAATTTTCAGGCTAGCCACCACAGTTTGCCAGTTGCTCTCAACCATTCAAGTTTTAAAACCATCGCTTATTCTGTATACCTACTTTTAACTATCGCATTTTCGAGGGTCAATCCTAACAAATATGCATGCGGTGCATGCCATTATCATAACAGAGTCATGGCCGGCCAGAGGGTCCGACCCAAGGTAGGCAACGATTAAGATATCAAATAGTTTGGCTGGATTTCACATGGATTTTGATTAAAAATAAAAAAAATAAAAAAAGTGTATTTACCAGTTCACCCGGCGGGCCACCGGGTCCGGTCCGGCCGCTAACCGCAAAAACCGGCCGGGCTATTAGAAAACGGGTCAAATAGTGCAACCCGGCCCTGTATGCTTAGCGGGTCCCGGTCCAACCGGCCGGTTCGGTCCGGGTTTCAAAACACTGATGTAGCCTATTCACAAGGGCACGCTCGTGTTACCATGAGGTTTGGAAGCCATGCACTTTACCCATATTGGTGTCCCATCCTCTCTTATGAAAACTCGAGAGTTTGCTGTTACTTCTCACTCGACCAAGGTGCTAAAGGACCTGGAATCTATTTGCAAACGTTTTCTTTTGGGCATTCATTGGGCTGCTTAGCAGAGGGACACAAAAGCGAAAATATAAAAGATGGTGGGTTGGGTCTTGGTCTGCTTGAAGACATAAACAAGGCCTTGCTAAATGGGTCTCGATATTTAAAACTGAGAAGGTTGTGTCGGCCATCCATGACACTAAATTCTCGTGATCTATGGTACCTCTTAACAAGTTTATCATGGGGATTTGGAATAGAATAACAAGGCTCGTTCTCAAATTAAAGTTGGACAATATTTCCTTTTCTAATGTCATTAAGGGTAATTTTGGCATTGAAAATAAAATCAGATTTCGACTTGGCCCTTGGGTAATTTTGGCGTCATTTTTCTTAATCTTTTTCTTCTTGAAAAAAAACACTTGATCTCGGAATGCTATATTTGGCACTCACCTCTTGCTTTGCGGCTTCGGTTGCTTGGCACCAGCAATTGGTGCAAAATTAACCCAGTTTTCGTATTTTTAGTTTATGATATTTTTAACATACATAAACAAGTCCCGAATAAGGAAAACTTCAAATAAGTCGTTCACTATATATTGATGATAGATTTTTGTTATATTTGGAAGGCTATGAATGATCTCAACATCTCAAATAAGGATGCCAATCCTAAAAGGATTTTGTAATACATCAAATCACTCGGTCGTCTTTGATCAAATAATAGGTTCAAGAGAAAATATTTATCCTAGTTAGATTGGTGTAGCTTTAATCTCTTGTAATTATGTTGTAGTTGTTTAGTGACCCTATGTTTTGGGCAATTTTTTTTACCTTTCACAAATAAATAAATAAAAAATGTTTCTTTTTCTTTCTATTATAAAAATACATATTGACTGATACCTAATTAGAAGTCGTCACATATGCTAAGTACGCTAAGGAGGCTAAGTTGACACCTTTTCACACTAAAATTGATTTAAAAAAAGGCCTCAATCTCTGACCACCAGGAATTGACATGTGTCACATGTAGGCTAGGCTAAGCCTACAAATGAATTTTGTTAGTTATATGTCTTGTAAGCTAAAAAAAGTTCGTGCTAGCTTGGGTAGATTCTCTTTTTAGTCTCTGTCTTGTAGGCTAAAACTACACTTGTAGGTTAAAATTTTTTACTTGTTACACGTGCTAAATCAAGGTTGGTTATGATATGGGGCACATGCTACTGTATTTTTGCCAAAAAGAACTAGCTTAGGCTTAGCCTCCTAAGTCAGCCTGCCCATCATGATGCAATTTGATAGGTCTATAAGAAAATATATAGAAAGTTATAGATTAAAAGTCAATGTCTATTTTTGAAAAATGAAAAGAGGTCAATATTGTCTATTTTAGTTACTTTCCTCTCATAAAACCCATTACATCAATATGTGCCATTTTATTAGTCGGTGTGGGGTATCCCACCAATCTTTGTGCTCGAGGTAAACAATTTACTAAAGATCCATCTTAGTTTAAAAGGAGAGGAAGACAAATGAAGAACCGTTCAATCAATCATACTCATGACATATTGATGTCTATATAAAGCAAGAAACGAGACCATTTTTAACAACACAAGATTGTCAATCATTATAATCAAATAAGATATAAAGCAACTTTTATTCTTATGGGTGAAGAATATGAAGAAATTGGCTGGATTAGATTCAGAAAGCGCGCTTCAATTTGAATCATGTAATCTGGTGTTTATGACGCATTCGCTTGTTCTATTGTGTTGTTTATTCTAGTTGATACTTGTTAGGTTTTTTTTATAAAATCGACCGTTAAAAAAAAAGAAAAAAAAAACTACTTTGGCATCACCCAGAAGGGGGTGTTTTAGCATAGTTTTTTTAACCTAGTTTATAGCTTTTTTAGTTTTTTTTACAAAAATAAGTTTAATTTGGTGTTTGTTTTAGCTTTTTAAGCTTATGCTTATAAGTTTATATAAGCTAATTTGAAGAAACTTATTTGGAGATGGTTTTTAGCTTATATGAAGAAGTTTAATTGTGTAAATATGTAAGTAACTCATTTGTTCTTAAATGGTTGTGGATTAATAATTAATAAAACAACTTATTACTCTAACAGATTAAAGAATGATGAATTTAACAACTTATAGAATATAAGCTAATTTAAACACTTAAAAAAAGCTTATCAAATAATAGAAAATAAACTATAAGCTACTTTAAAATTGAAAAAAGTAAAAAATAAAAAATAAAACCTTGGCAAATGAAGGCGTCACTTCTGTAACATAAGTTATCATCACACCCTTGACCTTGACAAACCCGTCCTCTCTACTCACCTGCAACAAGACAATGGTGAAAGCAGCAGCAGCGTCATCCAAGAAGCCACAAAAACTCGCTAAAAAACCCACCACCACCACCAAGAAGAAGATCATAAAAACCACCAAGAAGAAAACCCCAAACCCAAACCCATCATCATCATCATCAAACCCACCCGCATCATCTTCCGACTCAGACCCAGACGACGCCACCCCAGAACAGATCCACAAGCTCATCGAACCCTACACCAAAGACCAACTCATCCAATTCATCATCAACGCCGCCCTATCAAACCCTACCCTCTACGCCCGCATACGCCACACCGCAGACGCCGACATCTCGCATCGTAAAATCTTCGTATTCGGCCTCGGATGGGACACCACTAAAGAAACCCTAACTCAATCCTTTAAACCCTTCGGAGAAATCGAGGATTGTAATGTCGTAATCGACCGGGTTACCGGCAAAGCCAAGGGCTTTGGCTTTGTGCAGTTTAAGTCACGAAAAGAGGCGATGAAGGCGCTGAAGGAGCCGAGGAAGAAAATTAATAACCGAATGGCGTCGTGCCAGTTAGCCGCGTTGGGCCCGCCTGCTGCGGCTGCTGGCGGAGGTGATAACTCGTGGAGGAAGATTTATGTTAGTAATGTGCAGCCGGATACGGATCCGGAGCGGTTAAGAAAGTTTTTTGAGAAGTTTGGGGAGGTTGAGACGGGTCCGATTGGGTTCGATAGTGTGACGGGGAAGTCGCGGGGGTTTGCGTTGTTCGTGTATAGGAGTCAGGATGGGTTTAGGAAGGCGTTGGAGGAGCCGTATAAGGTTTTCGAAGGGCATCAGTTGCATTGCCAGAGAGCGTCGAGTGAAGGTAAAAATAAGAGCGTTGCGGTTTCAGCTCCGGGTAATTTGGTTAATACGGGTAATGGGTTGGGTGTTCAACAGCCAACACCGCAAATGATGGCTGCGCAGAATTTTGCGTTGTTTAATCCTATGTATGGAGGGTTATTTGCGGCGAATTCGTTTTTGGCTTCGGGGGTTTTGGGGCAAGTTGGTGGTGCACCGGGTGGGTTTGGTGGTTACTTTGCTGGTGCACCGGGTGGGTTGAATGTTGGTGTTGGCAATGCGTCATTGTTAGGGGGTGTTTCCTCCGTGGTACCGGGCTCAGGCCTACAAAATGTCTACCCTAAGAAGAAAACGGGCCCTGCTTCGCCTCCGGCTCTAGGTTCTGGTTCTGGGTCCAGGGCTCAAGGTGCTGGTGGCTCTTTCGGTGGTTATCCGTCTCATATGTGGTATGATCTGATAGACTGTTTTTGACTATGTTTTATGTATATGTGCAAAGCTGTGAACTTTCTGCCTTTTGTTTGTTTGTTTGTTTTTTCTATTTTCTTTTTTAAATGATTAGTTTTGTTTTTGCAGATGATTTGCAGCTGCCATTGAGGTAAGTTATCATTCAGAGTCGAAGAATGTGTTTTAAAGGCGTTTATATTTTGTTAGTTGCTTGGAAGCTGTGCATGTCGAAGCATCTTTCATATTTCTAATGTCTTTCTTGAGTTTAAGTACTTGTTTTCACTTGTTTTTTATACCTATTTTGGACATATTTCTGTAGTTTATTGTATGGAGTTGATGACGTTTTAGTGTTTATCTTTTATTTTTTTTATACTTTTATTTAAGGATATTTTCGTTGAGTTTTGCTTCTGTTTTTCATTTTAGTTTGCTGTGGTGCTTATGACATGCTTTTGGCTTGTAGTTGGATTTAATTTCTCATTACAGGTTGTTCTTGATTTTGAATCGCGTATGCGTGTTCTTTATGTACTTCAAAATGACATGGTTAGCATTTATTATTTCTTGGCTGGGCCTACGGTTATACTTGTTTTTATTGTTTTGTTATCAGTGTCGACGTATTGCTATTTTTGTAATCATTTATCGCTATTCTTTAGGCTTCCGTAATTGGGATGACTTTGAAAAGCACTACTACAAGATTTCTGTATATGTACTGTAATTAACTGGTAATGGATAGTTTTCTCAATCAGAAAACAGAAAGGAACAAACATTCGCATAGATTTTATGGTCTTTGACGTTATTCATACTTTTTACGTTGTCCTTTTCATGTTTAATTTCAAATGATGCTGTTCATTGCAGTTTTTTATTTAGTACCAGAGGTGGGCCAGGTGGCAAAGCGGACTGTTCCGGTAACGGGTCAAAATGGTTTTGGAACAAATAAGTGTTTTGGCACATGTTGAAATGGATCGGGCAAATCTTTTTTGTCAACTTTTATTTACCATTACAAATATTAATGGCACCTTCTGCGTTAAGTTTTTAAACTACAGTTGGGTGATTTTTGGCTCGTTTAACGTGCTTGACCCCGCTTATTTTCTAACTAGTTTGTTATTTGACCCGTTAGACTTAAAACATAATCCGAATCGATCCATAGATGAGTACATTGATCGAAATTGCTACCATTAGTTTTGATAACAATGGAGAGGCTCTTATGTGATTTCTGTCTTGATTTCATCCCAGTTTGATTTTTAGTTTTTAGTTATCATCTTTGCTTCTGACCTGTAACTGTTTTCCTTACTACTTTTATTTTAACCTGGTTATGCAATTTTTTTTTTCTTTCCAGATTGCTAGAAATTATTAGTTTTTTATGGCCATTTTTGATGCAAGTGTTTTCATATTTAGTATTTGTATTAGCTTTCTAGGTTCGGCAAATCTGGTAATTTCTGCACCCCGTATTATTCTTGTTTAAACTCGAGTCAAACAGAATACCTTTGGGCATCCAAAATAATGATGATTTATGGTTTTAGTGTTTTACTTGTTTCTATGCTGGATGCCCTTAATTTTGAGGATATTGATTTTATAGTTTTTTTTACTTTTTCAGTTTGAGCGTGTTTACATTTAGAGGGCAGTGTCTTAATTTTATTTGAGTCTAACTCGAGTTCCTGGATAGGGGTGCCTTTGTACTTCTTTTGGTGCATCATGACAATGTACAAACATGTTAATTTAGCCATTTGTTTAAATCCTTCTTGCAGTCGTTATGTAATATTGGTATTAAATGATTTGAAATCCTTTTGATGTTCCTTGTATGCAATTTACGGGTGTACATGTATTGGTTGAGGCTCGCACCCAAGTGAAACGTTTTGATTTTAGGGAAACAGGCCGTTTTTTGGTATGGGTTTGGTTTGCGTTTTTGTTTTATTTTTATATTTGGGTTTGAACTGTTTGGGTGAAAAAATATACTCAAAATAATGGAGTTGAGGTATGAAACTTGGTCCAAAGTAATGAATCGAATTATAAATCTGACGACAAACATTCAAACAAGTTCGGTATGTATGGTTTCCAGGTGTAGTGCAGTTCAGTTGCTTGCGGTAGAGGTGGACAACAAAACCGGTTCGGTGGAACCGAACCGGAACCGAACCGGTTCCTACCCGTTTTTCGTAGGAACCGGTTCGGTTCCGTTTCAACCCGACGATCCGGGACCGGTTTGACATTTTTGGAGGTGGACCGGGTAGGAACCGGAACCGAACCGGAACCGGTTCGACCGGAACCGGTTCGGAAACGGTTCTAGCCGTTGGAGTAGTTCTAGCCGTTGGGAAAATGGCCGTTTTTTGACCGTTGGGGTCAAAAATGGCCGTTTTTTTGGCTCCCCAAACACCCCACTACTAGTATAAATAGGTATTTGGTGTAATGGGTTCATCACAACACTCAAAACGCAAACCCGAACGCAAAAAAATACAAAAAAAAACGCTATTACAACGTTCTGAGTTCTCTAATCTCTTGTTTTCTCTTCTTCTATATTCATATTTGTTGTTATGGCTGTCTCACAATCATCGGTTGGTCAAGGTTCCACCGCCGGACCAAGTTTCGTTCGTATTGTACCTCATAATCGTAATCAAGAGATTTGGTGCAATTGGGATTTGGTTGAATTGAGTGACCATTCATTGAAGGCTCGGTGCAAGTTTTGTGGGATTTATTTAAACCCACTTTCGAATTCAAATTTGAAGAAACACATCGAAAGACCGTATTGCAGGGCGTTGAAACAGAACGTCGAGTCGCAACATACGCAAATGGATAGTGAAGGCGGAATATTTACATACCAAATTGATCGAGTTCAAGATCGTATGGCGAAGTTTGTGATTCAAGAAGCTTTGCCGTTTAGCCACTTCGACAACCCTCGCTTAACCGCCATGATTCGAGATACGCTTCAACCACAATACACTCACGTAAGTCGTCATACTCTTAAACGTTATTGTTTAAAATTGTGGAAGAAGGCCAAAGAGGTACTAATTGCATATTTTGAAAATATAAATACGGGAATAAACTTAACTAGTGATGTTTGGTCGGCTCCACATGGTCTACCCGAATCTTATCTTTGTGTCACCGCTCATTGGGTAGACCCGTCATCGTGGGAAATGATGAAACGCACCATTGCTTTCAAACTCTTTGAGTATCCACATACGGGAGATAATTTGTTTGAAATTTTAGATTATGTTATAAAAACTTATAAACTAGAAAATAAAATATTTTCAATTGCATTTGATAACGCGTCGAATAATACATCGGCGGTTGATAAATTAAAATTAAAATATACGCCGATTTGCAATGGTGTATTTTTTCACTCAAGGTGTGTTGCACATATCATTAATTTAATCGTGCAAGACGGACTTGCTTCGGATGAGGTTACATCGGTTATAAACGATTTTAGAGTAATGCTACATGAAGTTTTTAAGAAAAGTAAAAAAAGACAAATGGATTATAGAAAATTTTGTAAAGATACGGGAAGAAAAGCTTTGGGAGCTAATTGGGATGTACCTCATCGATGGAATTCCACTTACATAATGTTTCAAAGTGCTTTGAAACAAAGAGAAACTTTACAAATGTTTCATTCTAGTCTTGCCGAGAATGATTTGGCAATCTCCTTTTCAAATGAGAAATGGGAAATTATCAATGACTTATCGACTTTTCTTGAAGTTTTTAAAACATCAACTACGAAACTATCGGGAACGTATTATCCGACAAGTCCCTTTGTTCTTTCGGAGTTATTTTTAATCGTTAACAATCTTAAAGAATTTGAAAATAAAAGTCCAATGTTTTCAAACATCATATTACCAATGAAGTTTAAATTAAAAAAATACTTTCTTGAATTGCCACCGATTTTTACTTGCGCCGTCGCTTTAAACCCAATGTTAAATGTTACGGGGGTTGAATGTGTGATAGACGAAATTTTTTCAGCCTTAGATATGCATGAAGTTGACCCAAACTTTTCAACAGAGGCACAAAATGATTTTAACTTGAATTTTAAATTTATGTATGACTTTTATATAAATAAATATGGGTCAAACATACACATGCCTATGCCGGAGGGGTCTTCATCAAGTTCAAGTGCTACTAGAGTACGAGACCCCATGATTAGCCTTATGAACACCGTTCGCAACGTAACGGCTAAAAAACAAAGGGGTAACACCCCTTCAAGCGAACTAGGAAGGTATAGTGCATATGATTTCTCTACCGGTTTATCCGAAGAGGAATATGGCACTTTTGATGTTTTGGCTTGGTGGAAGGTAAAGGAAACCGAGTTTCCGATTCTTGCCACCATGGCCCGTGATTTACTAACCGCCCAAGCTTCTACGGTAGCTTCGGAATCTGCTTTTTCTCTTAGTGGCAGGGTAATATCGGTGAGAAGAACAAGACTGAATTCGGAGTCGGTGGAGATGTGCATTTGCTTGAAGGATCACTTGGACTCAATCGATCGTGTTCAACACGTAACCACTCTGGAAGACGAAACACCACTTGATGTTCGAGTGCACGACGAACAAGAAGACGTTTCCACAAGTAATTCTGATGAATAAGTCGCCACTCAATAATTACGACGAACAAGAAGGCTTTTCTAGAAATAATATGTCACAACTTTATATTTATAAGTTTAATGTTTTGTTAGTTTGTTTTTGAATATTTTAAAACATGTAACCTTTTTTTTTGAACTTCTTAAAGTAAATAAAATGAATTTTATGTTAATTGTTTTTTTTATTTAACATGTTATACAAATACGAATCGTATAACACTGCTCTTGATTATAATTCAGCATTTGACTTGCGTAAGCCAAAAGACTATAATACATAGCAAACTCAACAAATGTAACACGATACAGATTTAAGTTCACCATTACACGATACAGACTAATCAATTCAAACACGCTGACACTCATAGCATTAAGTTCAATATGTTGTTTACCATTGCTCTGTGGGTGAACAACAAAAGTAGCATGAGCCTCTTCAGAAATCAGAAGAACACAAATCATCACCTACACAAGCAGCGGAAACGAAAAACGAAAAAAAAAATAATATTTTACACTGTAACCGGTTGGAACCGGTTACAGTGTAAGAACCGGTTTAGGAACCGGTCAGAACCGGTTCCACCGGTTCCGGGTCCGAGGGTTGGGGAACCGGTTCGGTTCCCTAACCGGTTCGACCATGGAACCGGTTTAAACAGTGATGTTGACTAATGGAACCGGTTCTGAACCGGTTCCGGTTCCTTTGACCAACCCGATTTGATCACCTATAGCTTGCGGTATAACCAAAATTTAGACATAATTGCCACTGCGAACTACCCTAACACCCCCACTGCACACCACCTCTATTTGAATGGCCTTGGTGAACAACCTTAACACCCCCAGTGCACACCACCTCTACTTGAATGGCTTTGGTGAATAACCTTAACATCCGCTAGTTTACCAACACTCTTTTCGGCCCCCAGTGTCACCAGCTAAACACCCATAAATCCCACCTTCCATCCTAAGAAACCAATGCCTTTCAGCTTTTGTTATGCCTAAATGAAACCGGTTAACATATTGTTTCAGTAGCAATCGCGGAAATTCTGATCTGATGAGAGTTTCTTTAAATGAGAAATAAGAAAATTGACTGCAAACACAGATGTTTGTGTGGAGTCAATTTACCATGATAACCATAATGGTTTGTAAACATAAACCTAACCGGATAGGGCATCCGTTAAATTCAAACCTTAACTGAGATGGTGGCTGAATTTAGTGGTTGTGGGCATACGTGGTGATTGAAATGCGGTGGTTGACTAGTGGCATGTGTGTATTGTTATAATAGCGATATTGTATTTTATTAATAATAAAAAAAAACCAAACAATTTACAATGAAGTGGCAGGTAAGCGGGCAACAAGCTACGTCGCAACCCCCTTTTGGATGGCAAACCCAACCCTACTAAAAACAAAGTTTTGATTCTTATGTGTGTATCCAACTATTCATTCGTGCTCCAAATTTACGTTGAATGCCTATTTTGATATTTTTCACTAAAAACGTATGTGATAAGTTAAATCCATATTATCTTGACAAAACGTAGTTTGAAAATAACTTTATGAGACATTTTGTGATCACATTTTATTGAAAAAATAGATGAATCACGAACCCTAACCCAGATAGAACTTGATGATCAAAGATGTTTTGGCTAGAGTATTAGTGTAATGCCAAGATGGTTGATCCTTCCGATTAATGATCCCTAGCAATTAGTTCAAAACTTCAAAATTCACTCATGGCTACAAGAAGAATGATATTGTTCTTAGAGCATCCCGACCAATGTTTATGAGGCGTTTTTGAGGAAGGAGAGATTGATGCGGATGAGAGGTGTTTTTGCCAAACACAAAAAAGAATAATAATAATAATAATATATAGCTATGTGAGAAGGGGGGGGGGGGTTATTTTTTGATGTAAATTTTGATTATTAAAGGCAAAAACTAAAAAAAATTTTAAAATGAATTTTAACTGTGAGAGAGACAAAGTCTGACAATACGATAAGAATACGTTTAGTAACGCCATTTTGTGTGGTGGGGTTATACACTTATAATTATTTTAAAAAACATAACCGTGTAGATTATAAGTGAGTCGGAAGAGTAACAAAATAATGTTAAATCACTTGACCAATTAATTACACCAGCCGTTGAAACAATCGCCACATCAATATTAGTTATTATTTTCATCTTCTTCAATCTTCTTTCTTTCTGCAAATTTACCTGTAATTCAACAACAATGTCAATAACATTTCAAACCCTAGTTCCTCCTTACTCTTACTCACTCACTCGCATCTCCTTCAAATTAAACCACCCCACCTGTTTCAAAAACCCCAATTTTAATCTCACAATCAACCCGCTTTACAAAACCCTAAACACCCATCACCCTTATACTTCAATAGATGCTTTCAATTCAGACGCACTAGTTGTTGACAAACAACAATACATTGATACATTCAATTTAGACGATTATCTTTCGATAGCCGAATTCTTTTGCCTCGCGTCCTCCGCGGTGCTTTCCATTGGATTCGTTATTAATTCAACTTCACAGAAACCGGTGTTGGAGTGGTTTGGGACCCGGGTTGCGGTCTGGCAGCCGGTGCTATTGGTGCTGGGGATTGTGATTGGTGTGGCGATTCGACGGAGACAGTGGAGGAGAGTTTGCTTAGGGTTTAGCAAACCGGGTTCTTCGGGGGTTAATTTGGTTGAGAGAATTGAGAAAGTGGAGGAGGATCTCCGGAGCTCGGCTACGATGATTAGGGTTTTGTCGAGGCAGCTGGAGAAACTTGGAATTCGGTTTAGGGTCACCAGGAAGTCGATGAAGGAACCCATTGCTCAGGTGTGATCCTGCACTGCCCTTTGCTCTTTCAAATTCTAGAAATGCAAGTTTTTAGTTTATTATCGGTTAGAAACTTAGAACACCATAGTTTTATAATCAAGATATTTAGAGAAGTGAGTCTGTTGAATTAAGAGTTTTAATTGAAGTGGTGATATATATAGAGATAGTCGAGCATAAATAATGCATAATTGATGATGCAAGGGATGGCTACACTAAAAAAGTATCTTATTGAGGATATATTTATGGGTTGGGAGGAACTCCATGTAATATTCAAAGAGGGTGGTCTTTACATAATTACATGAGGAATTTAGAAAGCTATGTTAAATTCAGTTTGTTACTAAGTTACCTATTAGCTCACGATGTCGAAAAATGGAAACATTTGCTTTGTGGTAATCTTAGTTATGAAAGGGTTAGAATTGTCAAACTGGAAAAGATAAAGACTTAAGTCTGGTCCTCAAAGTGAAGACATTTTGGTGTCTGGTCGCGGTAACGGTAACGGACTTAGTTTGTTCAGAGCGTCAGAGGTGTACCTTGTTTATAGTTTTAAAATGAATACATTTGTAAGAATCGTATGCTATGTCAGGGTCAATCAGTTGAAGTTTTGAGTGTGCTAACGTCTCTGATTACTTGCTTAGTTACTTGAGGATGATTGCAACTTGTAGCAGAGCCGAAACTTTGTTTTGGGGTCAAGTGATCAACCTAACTTTGTACAAGGTTTGTATGTGATAGGGATATGCAAGTAGTTGTTCTAGATGTTGATTTTAGAAATAAATTATAAGTTTAGTTCTACTTGGAACAAATAGCGACGTGAAGAAGGTGAATGGATAGAGCCAGTAGTTGTGTCAAGCAAGGCACTGATAAAGGCCAGCAAGCCTTGACTATGTTGAATTTTGATTAGGTTATTGATGTGGACAAAGATTATGCTAGTTGATTATGTATTGAAGTTTTATAAATAACTATAACTATATTATAATAGGCTCGTGTATAGCTATAGATGCTTTCTTTATATCATAAAGGGCGCGGTATTTTAAGTTTTTAACGCATATTGGTAAAGAATATTTTAAAATTTAAACTCACTGGCATTAGCTGACCTGGTGGGATGACGCTTGAGCTATCCATTTATTGAAGTACAGCAGTGGCTAGCCCTGAGTTTTGGGTTGTTAAGAGTCTTTATAATCATTTAATAGGCAAAGTAGCCTTTGTATAACAATAATAATTAACTAGGATATAGCCCGTGTAATATATGGGTGGTTAAAAAAATGCAACAAAAAAGTTGAGTTTAATAATATACACAATAACATTTAATACAACATTTAAAGTTATATTTGCTACTTTGTTAGCAATTCTATAAATGGTAATGGTATTAGTTGGCATCCTAGTTGGCTATTCTAGTTGAATGACATGTGGACGAATGGTTTTGTTTTAATAGTATAGGTAGATTATTGTCTGAGGATACTCAATGCGAGCTTGTCTGCTTGTCTCTACAGTTTCGGGAGGTATATTCTGACACTAAAAACAGATTTAATGTCACCATCAACTACATAAAAGTGGCCTATGATTGTAGTCTTAAAAGTGATGTGACTGAGATCATTTCTTGTTTTCTATTTTATGTTGTTGAAGTGAGAACATTTTCTTGGTGAAATGTATACTGGCGTTAGAGCAAGGATTATGAGTATAACTGTGTATCTTCATGTTACATATTAATGACATAAACAATATCTGAGTGTTTTGAAAGATCCTGAAGTTGCTATTCATTTACTTGTGAGCATGCTGATTCAGGTTATGCTTAATTTTAACTTGTCAAGCGAGTAAATTAACAAATTAGCTAAAATGGAAACATATCAAATGGATTGAATGTCGCCTAGAGTGTATGTTTAATGTATAAAACATCTTAAGTTAGTTTCTTAAAAAAATAGTTTAGCTCCGAAATACCCTAATTATTCATATCAAATTTAGAAGTTATGGAGAAAAAGTGTCTGTTCAACCCAGTCAGACATGACCCTCACCAAAAGTTGATTTTGAGCCGTACCTGTTTTCACAAGTAACCTAACTTGTCTGACCTGTTATTGTCAAAAGTCAATATCTATAGGATTACTAGTAAAGCTTGTTGTCATATGATCTTGTGTGCTGCAGTGCTGGTATAATATTTTACCCAAGTCTGTGTAACAAAGCCTTCTATTTGGAAGCCATAACAACAGTTTTTGAGCCTTTCTGGCAACAAATTTAAGTATTTTTTTGTGTGTGTAGACTGCAGAATTGGCAAAGAAAAATTCAGAGGCAACGCGAGCACTGGCAATGCAGGAAGACAATCTGGAGAAAGAACTTGCTGAAATTCAGAAGGTTCTTTTGGCTATGCAGGTCAGTTATTACTAAAAAGTGTCAACAGATAAGGGCATTCAAAATGTGTTTGTCAGAAATCACTTTTGTTTTTTTTCACATTATCAAAAGGTAATAAAGGGTTTTGGCTATAAGGTAACAACTCACTTTCTTAAAAGTAACATTATGACTAGTTGACTACTTTTTTATTGCCAATATGGCCATTACACCATTTGTTTTTGTTCCAGTTTGCATGCATGTTGATTTGATGACAGCTTCAAACACAAGAAAACTCCAAATTTTCAAAAGCAACCCTAAAATCTTCAAGAGTATTCATGTAAAATCAATCCTTGGAACAAATGTTAAAACATCTTGGGGTTTTATTGGGAGTATTGGGGTTACATTTTGTGTTTGAACTGGTCAGCGGTCAACAACCACGCATATTGGAATAGAATTTAAAAGTGTAACGGTAATAATAAAAAAAGTGTCAGTCAAATTGGTACCTTAAAGAAAGTAATTTGTTATTCTGTATTTTTATAGCCAAACCCCTGCTATTAGTCAGTTTAATCTTTTCCAAATAACATATTGATTTTTACTCGTGGTGTTTCTCATCTTGCCCTTAATGATTTAAAGCAAATGGTTTAGTTAATAAATTAATTTACTAGGTTCAGTACATTTTGAGTGATTCTCGAGTCTCAACCCATTTCTCCTGTTAAAAAAAATAAAATAAAATAACCTGAACACATCTACGTTTCTTCCAAGATAGCTGTGATTCGGGATCGCTTGTAAATTGTAATCACTCTGAAGGATACCTTTTCTAGTAAAGCTTTAATTCATGCTTCCTTAGTCACTTGTAATCATTAGACTTGTAGAAAAGGATTTACACCATAATGCAACTTGGTTTTCAACCTTCTGCCATTGTATGTAATAATTTTTCTTCGGAACGCACTTCCAGTTTTTATCATTATATGCAAGTAACCTTCTATAGAAGTTTACACGGTGACAGGGCAACATCATCATCATCATCATCGTACTCAGTATATCCCACCAATAGCAAAGCTATAGTAGGGTCTGAGGAGGGTAAGATGTAGACAGCCTTACCTCTACCCCATAAGGATAGAGAGGCTGCTTCCGGTGAGACCCCCGGCTCGATAGTAGTTTTGCATCAAGCCTTGGACATAAGGCACATAACACTCAATCATCGGGACACCGGCTGATCGGTGCATGTACCCTTGTCTTTCGGCTATCAACGCCACTACATGATGCCTGATTAACCGTCCGTCACTTTTAACGTTATTTTCACGAGATTAGTAAAATAACGTCAAAATTAGTGCAATTTCACTTTTGCCCACCCGAGGGTTCACACATATATACATCATATGTGCGCACCGCAAGCAGGGCTAGGTGACAGGGCAACATCAAATTAGTGCAATTTCACTTGATGTTGAGGTGACAGGGCAACATCAAGCTAGAAAAAAAAAGAATAATCTTTTGTTACATACAACAAGATTGATATCAATTTTGGTGTAATTAACCTATCTGTAGAAAAGATTTTTGACCGTCATTCTTGAGATGTTGACATGCAGGATCAACAACAAAAGCAACTTGAGCTCATCCTTGCCATCGCCAAAAGTGGGAAACTGTTGGACAACAAACCAGTACCCGGTCCAGATCAGAAGAAAAGTCAAACTACTAACTCAGCTGCAGGAGTAAGTAACTCAGATGGAACCTGGTGAAACTCCGAACACTTGCTTTGCAATTTGAAGCCATGTATTGCTCTTTTTGCTGCTTAAAAATGAAATGGGGATGCTTGATTTTGTATATTCTGACTGATTTTGGAGGAGTCGATCATGATCACACTCTAGCTTAAGGGTATTATTAAAATCCGGAGAAAGTAAAGGATATGACTTTGATACCCTCTCCCTTTTGTTAAAAGAGGTACAATTTTTCAAAGAAGTATTTATACTTTTGTCGTGGATATTTAGCACAAGAGTTGTTTGAGATGTATCTCATTGAGATTGTTAGGTTTAGCACTTCTTGTTTGGTTATCAACACTTAATTGATTGGCATGTGGTTTGGCAAAAAGTATGCAAGTGTACTTACATTTTTATAGGTCGTTAGAATGGGGGATTCAACAACGTTATTGCGTCTTTGAAGAAATTAAGGATCATGAGATGAGTTGGTATGTGCTCAAGATCTGGTTTTAGCACACTCACTCTATGCGCCTTTCTTAGTTTGATGGTTTGAGTCATCAGATTTTTGAAAAGATTAAGACGGTTTATGTGATTGAAGAATTTTATATATCTATGATTAATTCTACTTAGATATGCCTTACTAGGACAACCAAATAATATTAAAAAAATTATACATATACTTGGAAGAAGGGGTGCTTCTCTCAAGTACCATCGGGTACCTTAAAACTCTATATTTGATGACGTCATTTTTTTCAAGTAACTGTTTTTTTTCGAACAACCATATTATTAATGAAAAAAAAATCTAGCCTGGCGAGACACTATACTACAACACAACACCCAAATACAAGACAACAAATACATCACGTTTCAAAACAAAAAAGAGCACCAATTTTCTCAATCCCACGCATCACGTTTTCTCCTATTCTTCACCCAAAGATAGCTTAACCTTTTGATATCCTCCTTGATCATATTAACCGAAGCCCGTTTATTATTATATAGCCTCATTTTCTGCTTTCCAAAGACACCAACATACCGTAAGGATAACCGCATGCGTTGCTTCGCTTTTTATCGTCACTTTACCACTAGTATGAAGATTCTTAAGAAGATCCCGGACTTTAAAGGCATACACCGGATTAGTACCACACAAACTACTTATAAATTGCCAAATTATAGAGGCAATATAGCAAAATGAGTAGATGCTCCGCCGATTCTTTTTCACCTTCACACAATGGACACTATTTTATTTCATCAACCGAGGAGTTTCTCTTGAATAAAGCATTCGTGGTTGCTATTCTCCCCATTTCATTTCTGCCCTCCAATTGAAAAGATCCACTTTTGAGGGTGTACCCATTTATTCCACCAATCCAATATGAAATTAGTAGCGACTGAAGCCAAATTCCTACCACCTTGCCGGACCAATTTCGCAGTGAACGTCCCATCTTTTTCTAGCTCCCTCACCCACCTGTCCGTCCTTCGTTACATACAAAACTGTACCCGGTAAGAGCATTAAACAGTCCCAAAGTTCTTGAACTTCTATCGGTGTACATGGTTCCTGCACCCACATCAATTGATGAATCATCTACCGTTTCGTCTCTAATCAAGCATCTTTTAAAGCATTTGAATAAAGCTGGGAATTAATCGCATGGCGGATTATCCCCAACCCACTTATCGAGCCAAAAAAGAATTTACTTTCCATTTCACACCACACCCCTTTAATTGATCATTTATTTTCTATCAAAAGTGCATTTTCAACCTTTGAAATATTTTCTTTCATTATAATTTACACCTTCTATGACTTTTCTCCAACTTTGTTCGGTTTCGTCTTGAACTGCCACTACCATCTTTTAAGTAACTAAATTATTTTTTTATTTTAATTAAAAATAATTTATAAAGGTAACATAGGTGTTAAATTTTATTGAAAAATTCATTTTCTTTTAACATTAGTTAATTCTTGTTATTTTAATTAAAAAAATAAATTATAAAGTTAAAATGGATGTTAATATTACAATAGGTGTTAAATGTTTTTATTTTTATTTTTCATTTTTCTTTTAACTTTATGAAGTGATATTTTTTTAATTGAAAAATAAAATATAAAATTAAAATAGGTGTTAATATATCATATTTTTTTTCACTTCATCCCCTCATCGCCATCATATCACCCCCATCCTGCCGGAGAACACGTTCCGATAACCACCACATCATCGAAAATTGGAAAATCACATGTTAGTGGCGGCTCGTTCTATATTCGTGATATGCATAAAAATAATCGAACAACGTGATACCTGTGACGGGTACCCGCCAGTCCTACCCACATGGGTGGCGACAGTGTTCCCTTGGCTATTGTAGTACCCAAATAGGAGTATATGAGGTGCTCATCCTCCTTATGATGAATGTAACAAAAGATTGTAGCTTCCCGAATATCCTGGAATATTACGCTTACATTACTTCATATTCAAAATAAAATATTTTAAATTAGTGACTCTTCCATAAAAAAAAAGAATAAACATAGATAAATCTATGATGGATACAAAAGAAACATAATAATGAACTTGTAGTGTTCATGAATATTAGACATATACATGTTTCTTAAATGGAAAGGTTATAATTTAAATCCTCACATTTTCATTTACACACGGTAACAAAAGACAAAATGTTGGCAATATTTTAAACGACCAATTTGTATGGGTGGACGTCTCACTCAATTTTGTATAATAAAATCCAAACTTTTAAATTTTAAGTACTTTAGGTAACCATAAAAATGCTATTGGAATGAAATTTGTGTCAGGACTGGTTGTCGAGTTGTCTACCATCTTGAAGTTGAAACCTGAGGAACACCCTCGAACGGTGATCTAAACTACGATATGCAAATGAACCTTTAGAAGGTGACTTGAGGCCAAAGTCCAGGAAACCTCCAAACAGGGTCATTAACAAGCAATGCTAGTACATAAATGTGAATACATTGCACATACGCACTTTCTTATATTTATGATTTGGAGTAAATCTTGTATTATTTCGATTACTTCGTGTTTGGATCACCAACTTCATCAAACAACCTCATATGCATTCCTCTTTTTCCAATGAGTCTGTTGTACTAAAGCTGAATTGATTGAGGATTTGTGATTTAGTTTTTAGATAGCTAATTCATATAAATCTATGAGAAGATGATTTGCGAGTTCAATTCAAATATTTCATGGATTTCTTCTTAAAAATGTTTAAAATATTGGTATATTTGATTTTTATTTTTTTTTAAACTTCTTATCATTTAAAATCGTTCAATGATAATGCATGTTGATATAAGAAGTTGTGTACTACATGACTTTAAGTCATGTTAAATGAAAGTAAATTTGACAACCCGCTATATATTGTGTACATAGTTGCCATCACGTATCGTATCTTATGACTATAGATATGAATTTATTCTGTCTTCACTTATTCACCTATAAAAATAATTATTTTCGTGATATTTTAAATGATAAGAAAAAATAAAATTATTAAATAAATTTACTCGTTTCTCATAAATCTTAAAGATAAAATTCCTTAACTTCAAGAATTTCAAATAAAAGAAATTTACTATCGTCCTTCAAACATTCATCAATGAATCATCATTACTAAAATCCAACTAAACCCCTAAGAATATCAAAAACCAAATTAAAAGTATTATGTCGCAATGAATTTACCATTTTCTTTAAACATTAATAATTTCATTGATGATAATAATCATTGCTAAAGTCCAAACTATAAATAGCTAAAAGCCCTAAAAGATATCATAAGACAAATTAAAAATATCTAATCACCTTATTCATACGAGAGAAGAATAGAACTGTGTAATATTTTATTAATAAAAGTATTAAATTACTGAGAAAAATCCCAAAATAGTGAGAGAAAAACTTTATTTGGTCCAAAATTTGTAACAAAAGTGATAGTTAAGATTAAGTCAAGGTGATAGTTAAGATTAATAGTGGCCAATGATCATACTATTAAGAAAAATTCTCAAAATAAGCATTTATGAAAGCAAATTTCTAGTTTAAGGTACCATTTGTAAAAAAATTTCAGAAATATGAGTTATAAACTAGTCGTGACGAGTAGTTTGTAGAAACCAATTAGAACTTGCCACATGTCCTTAAACTAACCGTAACGAGCACATTCACTAATCATTTACTCGTCACGACTAAATAAGTTTCATGTCTGGTTTTAATACTCGTTACGATTAGCTTAAGGACACGCGACAAGTTTTAATTGGTTTTACAAACTACTCGTCACAACTAGTTTATAATACTTATTCATGAATTCTTTTTACAAATGATACATAAACTAGAATTTTGTTTCATAAATGCTTATTTTAAGAATTTTTCCTACTATTAATATTATTAGAATCCAATTTTTCTAAAATAAAATAAAAACTTGAACCAACAAAAAAGTATTGAGTTTGAAAACTTAAAGGGAGTAATAGAGACACAAAACAACCTTGAAGGGCTTAATACATTGCCGTCAAGTGCTGATTAATCCTCCATCACGAAACCCACAAATAAATCAATCAAACACCCTCTTCCTTTCACATAATTACTATTATTATTATTATTATTATTAGGTCAATCAAATCAAATCAATTGAATTGAATTGAATTCAAATCAACTTCTGTACGTTCACTCAACAACTCTTGGTCAATTGTATAGAATTCGAGCTGCAACTAATCAATAAGCAATGGGTGTTCCGGCGTTTTATCGGTGGCTGGCTGACCGATACCCTCGATCGATATCAGACGTCGTGGAGGAAGAAGTATTTAACGGGGCTCAATTGCTCAAACTCAACCCTAATCATATCGAATTTGATAATTTCTACTTGGATATGAATGGAATTATTCACCCCTGCTTTCACCCTCAAGGAAAGGTATGTATGTAGTTCTTGATTTTGTCTAGAAATTTAGGGTTTTAAGGTTTGATTGGGTAAGATTTGATGTGGGTTGGTGTAATCTAATCTTGCAATTCAAATCCCAGTTAGATAAATGTGATGTTTTTGATAAAGTTTGATGCTTTCGGTACAAAGGATATTAATGGAATAGTGATTTTAATTTTTTATTTTTAAATGCTAACTATTTTGTAGTGTCTAGGGTTATAGTAAAAGTTCAATGTAGAATATGTTAACTGACAAGATGGTTTTTTGATCTTTGCATCTTCTGTTTCATGCAAAAATCTTTATATTCATAATCGTGTTCTATGTCATTATTAAAGTTTTAAATATATATGGTGTTGTTCGACTTAATTTAACTTTGAATTACTCATGGAACTTGCACTTCTTGTAATGCAGCCGCCTCCTGCTACATATGATGAAGTATTTAAATTAATATTTGACTACATCGACCATCTTTTTTCGCTGGTTCGACCAAGAAAAATTCTTTATTTGGCAATAGGTAAAGCCTTCAACTTTTCCTCTTTTAAGTCATTTTTTCAAAGTTGAACATATATAATCAGCTATGCAAATGCACTTTGCAGACGGTGTGGCTCCTAGAGCCAAAATGAATCAACAACGCTCTCGCCGGTTTAGGGCAGCTAAAGACGCTGCAGAAGCCGTGAGTTTCTTTTCCCTTTTTTCATCATTTATGATAATGGTAAGATATTAATTAGAAAGTCAACATGATTAAATATATCTCATTTAGGAAGCGGTAGAAGAGAGATTGAGAATTGAATTTGAAGCTCAAGGAGTCGCACTTGCACCTAAAGAGAAACTTGAAACATGTGATTCGAATGTTATCACACCTGGCACTGAGTTCATGTCTGTGTTATCTGTAGCCCTTCAGTATTATATACAATGTAGATTGAACCACAATCCTGGTTGGCAGTATACCAAGGTTTATTGAGAATCCTGCTTCTTATTGTTCTTAGAATTATAATATTTTATTTTTTAATTTTTATTTTATTTGAAGGTGATTCTTTCTGACTCGAATGTTCCTGGTGAAGGAGAGCACAAAGTGATGTCGTACATTCGGTTACAACGTAACCTTCCTGGTTTTGATCCAAACACTCGGCACTGCCTCTACGGATTGGTGAGTATTAAGACAATATAGTAGTATAATAATATCGGGCTTTTATATGCAATAGTATTGCTATTTGCTAATATTTGGTTCCTTGGTCATTTATTGATATAGTTAGATTTATTAGGTAGCGTGTTAAAATGGGTTCAGATAAAAACAGAATCTTGTAACGCAGGCCAATAAAGTACCGCAAACACTTCTTTATACAACTTTTGTTTTTATATTTTAACTGGCAATTGCACAAACTGTATTATTACAGTAATCTAGCTTTATTAAAACACATCGACTTAAAAAGTTTGTATGCATCTATTTGCTGTTCAAAGAAAAAAAAAGAGGAGGCCGTATGCATTACTTCAAATGGGTTTTGACCTGTTTGACGTTTCGACCCATTTGACATGTTCGACAAAAAGTGTAACTCATATCCACCTAGCTGTAGTTAAACGGGTCAAAATGTCCATTTGCCAGCTCATCACTAATATGGCTTATTTTGATAGGATGCAGATCTTATTATGTTGGCTCTAGCAACCCATGAGGTTCACTTCTCAATATTGAGGGAGGTTAGTAAACAGTGTATTATTGTGTGCGCTATCATTTAGATAACCGTCTTTTGGACCAATGGAAGTGAATTCAACTTTTCTTGTTTCACAGGTGATCACACTGCCAGGTCAGCAGGAGAAATGTTTCCAATGTGGTCAAATAGGTCACCTGGCTGCTGAGTGTAGCGGTCTCGTAAATGGAAAGCCAGCAATTGATATCCCAATTCACAAAAAGAAATATCAGGTTAAGTAACTGTCACCTTAATCTAATTTGATTTTGGAATTATTGAATTTATTGCCTCATTATTTATTCCAATATTTTGTGAGCAGTTTCTCAACATCTGGGTTTTACGAGAATATTTGCAATATGATTTAGAGATTCCAAATCCGCCTTTTGAGGTCAATTTGGAAAGACTGGTGGATGATTTTGTATTTCTTTGCTTTTTTGTGGGCAATGATTTTCTTCCTCATATGCCGACATTACAGATTCGGGAGGTATGGACGTGTATGTAATATATTAAATAAAAGTTATATAAATAGTAGGCTTGCTTTTTGTTGATTTTTTTCCCGCTTTTGCTAATGCAGGGTGCTATAAATTTGCTGATGCAAGTTTATAGAAGAGAGTTTTCTGCAATGGGTGGTTATCTTACTGACTCAGGGGAGGTAATTATGCTTTGTTTTGGTGGTTAAATTTATGTTCGTGTTGAGTTATTTTATATTTACTTTCTTTTGATTTTTCAATTTCTTTTGATTTTTCAATTTCAGGTCTTGCTGGACAGAGTTGAACAATTTATTCAAGCGGTTGCAATTCATGAAGACCAAATATTTCAAAAGCGGGCCCGCATACAAAAGGTGATTCAGTATAGCAAATTTGTTATGCTCTTTGCATATATTTGTATTTAAGTCACATATGGCAGTAAATGTATTGTTCAATCCAATTTAATAAATTTTATTGATTTTTGGTTGCTTAATTAATAGTTGGATATCATGCTATTATTTAATTCAGGCATACGAGAACAAGACAAGACAAGAGGCTGATGAGGCGCCCGCAGCTCCAGTGGTCGACAAGGTACAACAAATTTTCTGCAATTAATGTTATGTTATGTTTTAGAGGGAATTTCATATACACCCCTCTTAAACTTGAAAATGTCATATATACCCCTCTCAAAGCATGTGGTGGATGCATACCATATTTTCAAGTTTATGAGGGGTACATATGAAATTGCCCCTTACAATAACCTTTTGGGTTTGCTGGTGCTAATTAGTGTAGTTCATTGCCTCTTTATTCACTGATGATGCAATATTCTAAATTTTGTTTTGTCTTTTTCTAAATTCAGATTAAACTAGGAGAACCTGGGTACAAAGAAAGGTATTATAGTGAGAAGTTAAATTTGACTGATCCAAAGGAAATCAAAGAGGTTAAAAGGCAAATGGTGAGTTTCCTTTTTTCTTATATATTACATACTGTAATTGTGTAGCCTGTATCCTTTTTAACCATAATTTACTTATGCAGGTATTGAATTATGTGGAAGGGTTGTGTTGGGTTTGCCGGTATTACTATCAGGGCGTTTGTTCTTGGCAATGGTACATCTAAAATATTCAAGCAAAGAAAAATGAAGCCACTAATTAACATCATTTGTATTATTATATATAATTGTGTGACCTTGTGTAGGTATTATCCATATCATGATGCCCCATTTGCCTCTGATCTTAAAGATTTGGCTGATTTGGAAATTACGTTTTTCTTGGGAGAGCCATTTAAACCCTTTGATCAGCTTATGGGAACCCTACCTGCTGCAAGGTATTTATTTTGTCTATGATTATCTTTTCTAATTAGTTTTTGTTATTAATTATCGGTTTATCTAATACATTATTTGGTGTTACAGTGCAAACGCTCTGCCTGAAAATTACAGAAAATTGATGACTGATCCATCATCGCCTATAATTGACTTCTATCCTGTTGGTAAAATTTCATTAATGTTTTAACTCTTTAGTCAATGTAAGTGATACAAGAATGTTGATTAAAAAATAAAGTTGGCCTTTATATTTACATGCAGATTTTGCAATTGACATGAATGGAAAGCGTTTTTCATGGCAGGTAATATCGCGTTTCTCAAACACTCTTTGTTACCGTGATATCTATTTATTTGTTTATTTTAATATTGTTATGAAAACAGGGTGTAGCCAAATTGCCATTTATTGATGAAAATAAGCTACTCACTGAAACAAGAAAGCTTGAAGCCACTTTAACAGTTCGGTATTTTGTTACATTTCAAAATTTTATATATTTCTGAATTCTGAATATAATAAACGAACACAGAGTTCTTTATATACACATATTAAGATAAGATATGCCTTATTATACACTTAGCTTCCTATTATTTTCGTAGAACTTTTAATTTGTATTATTGGTTAATACTCAAGTATGGATTTTTCTTCCAGGCTGAAGAGCAAGCTCGGAATAGTGTTTTTTGTGATTTATTATACGTATCTCCACTTAACAGCCTGTCCCAACAAATTAGCGCATACCACCATTATTTCTATCATATGCAAATGCAAATGTATATGCACCCGAGTCAGATACCTATATGGCCAATTGACGTGAATGCCAGGTTGGCTATTTCTGTTTTATACATACTTATTTTTTTTTCAAAATATAACCTATTTAAGTTTCAATATCTTTATTAAACTTATTCAGTGGCGGTATGAACGGCTACTTGTGGCTGTCCGGTAGAAATGGTTGGAAAATGATTCTTCCTTCCCCTATTTCTGGTTTGGAGGATATTATGGACAACCATGTTCTGTAAGTTCCTTTTTATTGACTTATGATTATTAAACTTTAGAATTAATTGCATGAATAGTCCCTGGTTTGGCCATGTTGCAGCTGTAGTACCGAAGTTTCAAAATTTACAACTTTAGACCATGTTGCACGAGTGTAACACAAATAGTCCCTGAAATGGATGGACATTAAGATTTTTTATTAAGTGTGCAAAATGACCAAAAACCCCTTAACATTCCAAAACAAAATATAAACATATGGCCTCTCCCTACTGCATTAAATTTCCTTTAGTATAAGGGTATTTTTGTCATATTAGCAAATTTAACTAACAAGTTTACTTCCATCCATTTCAGGGACCAATGGTGTAATGTTAGCGCAACCAGTTGGTCTAAAGTTGTAATTTTTGAAACATAGGGACTAAAGTTTAATATGCCTAAACCACATGGACCATCTGCGTTATTATTTTAATCTTTATTTTTCTTGATTTAATCGTTTTTTTTTCTTTTTGCAGAAACATTGCTTATATAAACCCGGCTCCCCATAAGCATATTCCAGAACCTCCTAGAGGAGTAACCATGCCAAAGAAGGTTTGTGGTTTCTTTATTTCTGCTAATTGGATATAAAAGCCATGATTTTAACTTTTAAGCTTTATTAGTTATGACATTGTTAATAGACTTAATGAAACCATGAAAATAGGCTTAATTCAGATAAATTGTTGTGTTTGGACTTGTAATCGATTTGTTTGTTTGCATCATTGTTGCAGATTTTGAAACCTGTTGATATTAAACCTTTGCCTATTTTATGGCATGAAGACAATAGTGGTCGTCGCCCACAAGGTGGTTATAATAACAGTTATAATAACAGGTACACACACACACGCCTCTCTCTCTCTTTCTCTCTCTCACTCACACGCACACTGAAACCCTAGATAAACTGATGTGGCAATGTGCTTGAAGTGGAACCAGTTTTAACTTTTGGGCAGAAACTGGTTTCGACTTTTTTTGACCCAAGTCGGTACCGTTTTGTACACCTATAAATACACTTATGAATGTTGTTAAATGTACTAAATATTCATAATGCATACAACCTTCTAACTCAAAATATTAAAAAACCTATGTTATTTATTATTATTATTATTATTATTATAATTATAATTATAATTATAACAATATGATTTTCTAGTCATTACGCATAAATTGTTTATAATTTAAAAAAAAAAAAAATTGGACCAAAAGTTCTAGTAGTAGCCCAATTAAGTAGACGTTAGTGTTCAGACGAGAAACACAATCATTCTAAATCCAACATAACTGTAATCTTTATAAGAGTTTATATTCTTTTATTTCAAAATCACATAAAAAACCCTAATTTTTCATTTTTTTTAATATTCAGGCCACAGGTACCGGGAGCAATACATGGAAACATGTTAGGAGAAGCCGCTCACCGTCTTTTAAACAACTCATTAAACATCAAACGTGGTTCTAATTCCAACTCACCCGGGTTCTATGACCAATCACAGTACCGAAATTACCCACCAAACAATCTACAACATAGGCCCAGGCCCTCTGGGCCATCGGGCTACAGAAGGAATTACAACGATGATCCAAATTATTACAACGGATACCCAAATCCTCGAGGCCCAATGCCTAGGCCCAGATTCGGGCCCACCCCTCCTAATCAGTTTCAACCCAATAGGTCCAGTTTTAACCAGCAAGAAAGCTACACATATCAAAATCAGTACCAAGACGTAACAAATGGCATGGCTGGTTTATCCATGGAAGGTGGGCCCCAGAGTAGACAATACCCGGTTAGGATGGCGCAACCGAGCTCACGTAACCAGACCGCTGGTAACTTACCGACTCCACCGCCTACATGGATTGGTAGACCGACAGCGGATGGGAATCAACAAGTGAAGAATGTTTATCAAATCAAGACTCGTGTTTCACAGAATTCTGATTCTTGAATACAGAATAAAGATTCTTGGTACCGGTAGTGTTTATCAAATCAAGACTCGTGTTCACAGAATTATTATTCATGATGTTTGTTTTCTTTTGTCAATATGACAGGATTAGTTATAGTTACAAAAGGATAGAGAAAGTTAGTTACTTGGTTCGGCATACCTCTTCTAATGTTCATGAGGTTGCTGGCAAATGTTGTACGCTTTATTTATTTCTTGAATTGTACTTTGTTCATTTAATTGTTTTTCGTAAATCGGATACCATTTGTGTAACTTGTTTACATTGTTTATGCAAAACACTTGTCGAAAATGGATGTGAGGATGCCTGTCTTATGTGTCGGGAGCGTCTCAACGTTTTATCGTGTCACAATCTCTATACTTGTTATGCTTCTGCATAAGTAGTTCTTTTATCGTGTTTGTATTAATGTTTAATATTAATCCATCAATCATTTCTTATTAATAATCAGTAAAACAAAATATTAACAAGTTTTTCAGATTAAACAAGTCGTATTCAATTTGCATGATATCCGACACCTGACGGTTTAAAATTAAGACTAGTAGCCAAGAACTATTTCTTTTATAGGTGAAGCTATATGCACCATCATAGTCTACACAATATGCCTTTCATATTGTACGTGTCGTGTGATGTTATAAAGCTCGTAAACTTTTGCAGACCACAAAACTGTCATGTTATACATGTGGTGTAAAACAAATTCTCACATCATATGGGCTGTACTTATGACTTGGAATACCACTGTTACATGAGTCACTTCCAATAAAGTTATACAAGCCCTTACATCTCATATGGGCCGCAAGACCCCGATATACATTTTCACCCTAACATACATACATGTGATATGTAGTCATATGACACCTATGATATGGTAAAAATGTTATACTACTTGTATAACTTGTTGGCGGTTTTGATAGAAACTTGTTTTTCGGAATAAAAAATTCAATAATGTTAAAGTAACGGTTTATTTTGAGAGGAAAGTGATGAATTAAAAAATGGAAAATACAAGGGGTAGGGTCTCATGGCGTGTGAGTTAGCTGCGCTAGAAAATCTAACTAGTAGTAGTTTATTAACTACCAAACATGTACCACTTAAGGCCACAACCCATGGAAGAGGGAGGATCAAATAGAAAGTGCTTTTTTGGTGAGAATTATAAGAACCAATTAGAAGAGAGAACATGAAAATAATAATTAAATAATAAAGGGCAAAAAGGTAAAGTGCAGATTCTTTAAAAAAGGAATTTGCTTAATACTAGCCATGTCGTTAGTTTTCAACAAACAGTCACGTGAATGCGTCCCGAGTAACGTCTCGAGTAACATTCCGAGTTCGATTAACAAGGTTGAAGATAAAATAAGCAAGTGAAGAACATCGAGGGTATTTCAACTGCCAAGTGTCTCGTTTGAGTGTTGATTGGATCGATTAAGGTAAAAACCTTAATTCTTTTTTGCTCCGGTTTTGTCGATTGTTTCTTTTCTAGGGTTAATGGTGAAATCCGAACCTGTACAGGTACAATGCACCTTAGTTTCGTGCATTTTCTACAAAAATTGAAGTCAATTGAAAGATTTTGTTGATGAACATGCAGTTGGTGTGTTTAATGTTTTGGGTGTTTGGACGACCACGGTTGGTGTGGGTTTCTCGGGTCAGTGCTAATATTATACATGGTGTTGTATGTGTTGTCAGTAACATATATGTGTTGGGTTAACATGTTTTTCATATGTGTTGTGATTGTGGTAAGCCTTTGTGTTGGTTCCTCTTGTGTTGTTAATAGATATATGGATGTTAAAGTATGTTTTGTTAGGTTAATGGTGTTATTTTGATACTAATGAAGATGGTGCTGGTAATTAATGGGCACATGGTATAATTAGGCTGTGTTGGTTAGTTATAAGTTAAGGTTTATGCAGTTTGTGTGGGCGATGAGATTGTTGATAAAACATGTGTTTATTTGATTTTGTTAGTTCGTTCTATCGAAAGTTGGTGTTAGCAAGTTTAAACTGGTCATGTGATTATGGATGTTAAAGTGTGTGTTGCTAAGTTGATGGTGTTATTTCATATTAGTGAAGATGGTGTTGGTAAGTAACTTAAAGAGGGGGGGGGGATGGTATTATTATGTTGTGATAGTTACTACTTAATTGTTAAGGTTTATGCAGTTTGTGTCGGTGATGGGGTTGCTGATAAAGCATGTGTTGTTAATTTGTTGTTAGTTCAGACTATTAAAAGTTGGTGTTAGTAAGTTAAAAGTGTTCATGTGATTATACTGACCTGTTTGTAAAAGTTGGTTTTTAGCAATGCGTTTGTTGGGATTGTTAAAATATATAATTCTGATTTTAATTTTTATTTGGCAATTAGGAGGAAAAGTAATAGAATTGCATTAGTGATGAGATTTTTAATGAATACACAAACACAGCTTCATATCCAATTATCTTATTTAGCGAACGTGGAGGTAAATAGGTAATTACTTATTTGTGTTCTTAATATAGCAAGTTTTTAATTAGAACAAACATGTTTTCTTTTTAGAATATATATTTTTATTTATTTTTTTTGGTTTTGAAGGTGGAAAAGTGTC
Source organism: Bidens hawaiensis (assembly GCF_021521415.1). Classification (NCBI taxonomy): domain Eukaryota; kingdom Viridiplantae; phylum Streptophyta; class Magnoliopsida; order Asterales; family Asteraceae; genus Bidens; species Bidens hawaiensis. The sequence goes on along the minus strand of NW_027493711.1, from coordinate 261,168 downwards.
AACAAATAAATGTGTAACAAAAATAAAAACGCAAGTGATTAATGTTGGATTGAAAACGATGACTTCGAAGCCATGGACAAGAAGAGCAGACAGCGGTGCCAAACCAAAAACATGTGCATGTTTGTTTTGCTTTCAATGGTATCAATGATATCAACACATTATTCTTTTTTTTGGTGTATTTTAATGCGTAGGAGCAGCTCGATGTGTGATTCATGTTGGCCTTCAACATGAAAGAAGCGAAGCAAGAGGGTGTGAGATAATGCTTAATCAGAAAGAAAAGGTAAATCTTTTGAAACAAGGAAGCCAATTCCATGGTTATTCAAAAAAATATATACAATAGTAACATGATTCACAAACATGTAGCGCGATGTGTTATCAATGTTGGGTCTTCAACATCAAAGAAGCGAAATCTTGGTGTGTGTGAAATTGTGTGATCATCAGCAAGAAAAGGTTAGTTTTTTGGAAAAAAATAAAATAAAAGAGCTAGCTTAGTTGGTTAATGTCATTTTTATTGTGTTATTAACAGGGAGTATTAGCATCTCATAAACATGTTGCAGTTGATACTAATGATTCGGATGATGACTTCTAAAATCCAATCAAGAGACAAAGATGGGGTGTAAAGCAGTTAAAGATGTCATAGTTTACTCCATTTCATCGCTTATTTCCATTACTAAGTGGACTTGTTATTTAGCATTCTGTTTGTTGTAGTTTAGACGTGTAGTTACTTGTGAAACGTATTGCATAATTTACACATTCAGTTGTTCATATTATTAGTTTGTTGTGTGAAATATAGTATATTTTGTTCATTAGTTTGTTAAACTCTTTTATCTGAACAGTTTGAAGATTTAACTTTAACATTTGTTAACTTATTTTCAGTGCGGTTACATATCCTATTATAAACAACAAACTGCTCTTTTGTTAAACACAAATCCACATTTAAAAAAACGATTGAATATTAACAACCAATACACGTAATTATTTGATATTTATTAACTTCGACTAAATTATGTGCTGTTTATTAACTGTGACTACCACGTTACTCTTTTGTTGAACACACGCCCATATTTAACAAAACCAGTTGAAAATAAATGATTCAACAACCAATATAAGTAAATTACGTGTTGTTTAAAACTACAACGATCAATAATAGTCACTAAAATATAAAATCCCAAATAGTCAAACAACCCCAAAATATGAAATCCAAAATAAACTTTTGCAAAGTTGAAGAAGAAGCAATCAATCCAATCAGAGCGCCCTTTCAATTTTGTCACTTATCCTATCAAATACACCTCCCTCCAGCTTTTCTTTAATAACATCTTCCGTCTATGTGACGCATAGAAAACGTACCACAATTGACATCATAGTTTTTATTAGCCTCTTGCTCAACAAATTTATCTATAGAATCACATTATGTAGCATGTCAACACAAACGTAAAACATAATGTGTCTACAAAAATACACACATAAATTACTAATAGCCACACATACAACACACTAAATATTAACATAATAATTTCTAACAACACCACAATAATTTTTAACAGTAACACATATATTATCATCATATCCTAGCATAACAAGGACGAATTTCTAACATCACCAAAACAACAAATGAAGTACTTATTAACAGCATCAACAAAACAACACATGCATAAATTTCTAACAGGACAAAATAAAATTAGCTTATATTTTACAAACAAAACACACACACACACACACACACACACACACTCTGCTAGCAGCATGACAAAATAAAACCAGCACCACCAACACATCTGCGCAGCTTTGATCACATACTTTATCAATAACCCAAGCCTTTTAAAGAAACCAAGACATCTTATTTATACAAACCAAGAGAAGCCTAACTGTAATTTTTACCACCACAGGGCAAACACACACTTCAACCTACGTATATTTTTAGCAATACATGGCAAACCAACACATATGTCTCTTACCAACACAGGGAAAAATGCTAAGTAGCACAGAATGAGCACAACCTAGTTACAAGCCAACGACCCACAATCATTTAACAACACCATCAACCTAACATCAAATACTTCAACCTACATATATTTATTACCATCATAGGGAAAATCAACAAGTCTAACCCTCACAGAACCTTATAAGCATAATAACACCTAGCAAAGAAAATCTTGCCCCAAAACCAGGTAAAATTAACACACCAACTGCATGTATATAAAACAAATTAACAATTGAACTATGATTTAAATCAGAGGTTCATTGAGTCTGTGCCTCATCGGGTTTCGAGATTAAACTGAAATATTAGGCTGTCGACAATAACAAAGCAAAAATTTTATGGTTTTCTCTTTACCTTAACGCCTCCAATCAGCACAAAACATGTTGAAATCATGTCGATGATCTTCAATTGCCTCATTTGATCTTCAATTTAGATTGTCGGAAGTTGAGTGAAATCTGGGAGCGTTATTGGTGACAGATGAACGATGAGGCAACTTTTAAGTAGTTTCCCTTTTTAAATAAACCCACACTTTACCTTTTTGCCCTTTATTAACCATTTAAACATCGGAAAACCTACTATATTGCTTGGAACAATCTTATCCCTAGGATCTAATAATGAATGGCTATGATTGTCTCTTACGTTTCCTATCAAACACATGGTTTCTACCATATCCAAACTCACCCATGGAATATGGTTACATCAAACATTTGCATGAGATGAAGTGACAATAGAATCACGATAATGAAACAATTAGTGGGTGTCGGGTGAAGTGAGAATGCTCATGCTTCACAATTAGTGGGTGAGTGTCACACATTTATTGGTTTAACCCTTTCTTTTAATATTAAAAATTAATTAAAAGAGCCAAGATTGGAGAATGCTAGGTATAACACAACTTGATGGAGGGGATGGTGAGGTGACACTAAGGTGACATAACATGAACGGAGAATCATAGATATAAGAGAGGGTCTAATGGAATGCACTCATGTCTTGTGGGAGACCACAAAACAATGTTACTGAGTTCATGTCATGAAAGAAAGGAAATGAATTTCGTTTCATTTCCAGCTCAATCCCTTCATTTTCTTTTCCTTGCTTATCTTCCATTTCATTTCATTTCCTTTCGTTTTAATTCTATCCAAATCGAAAGGGAAGCATTTACTCTTTAAACATCTCCTTTCCCCTCTTTTCCTTTCTTCTCGAGAACACAACATTGTTATCTTTCCTTCCCTTAATACATATAAATGAATTGGTCTATCACTCCCTTTCACTTATCAACATTTAAACCTTATAAAAGTGCTTTTTTCTTTTACATTTTAAAAAATCCTTTAATAATCAAAATTTGACCTATGCTGAACTTCACATTATATTTCACCAGGAATGCTTTCAAAACCAATGTTTTAAAACCTGGTACGTACCGGCCAATAGAACCGGTCATACAGGATTTTTGTAAAGTAACTGGTATTTAGAGCCCGGTTAAATGCGGTACGGGTAAGATATACGTTTTTAAAACGTTGTTCACAACCCCTAAATAATAATTTTACTATTATTAGGACGGTTAGAATACTCCGTAATTAGATCAAGTTGTACATAAATTTGAGCCTAAAAATCCAATAAAAACATAAAAACCAAGCCCACAATGAACTACAACAACCATGGGCCTTAGCCCATCTAACCACAAAAACCCCTAATTCCCATCCGATATATACCACTCCCCCTCTCTCACAACCAAACCCTAATAATATTCACTTGACAGAAATGGCATCAGCCGCCGCACGCCCCTTGGTCTCCGTCCAGCCACTGGACTCAGACATGGCCACCGACACCAGCCTCCCCTTACCCCACGTCATGAAAGCCTCCATCCGACCCGACATCGTCAACTTCGTCCACTCCAACATCTCCAAAAACTCCCGCCAACCCTACGCCGTCTCCCGCAAAGCCGGCCACCAGACCTCCGCCGAGTCCTGGGGCACCGGCCGCGCCGTCTCACGTATACCACGTGTCCCCGGCGGCGGCACCCACCGCGCCGGCCAGGGTGCCTTTGGTAACATGTGCCGAGGCGGACGCATGTTCGCCCCGACCCGGATCTGGCGTAGGTGGCATAGGAAGATCAATGTCAACCAGAAACGATACGCCGTCGTTTCGGCGATTGCTGCGTCTGCCGTACCATCGCTTGTGATGGCGCGTGGACATAAGATTGAGACCGTGCCTGAGCTTCCGTTGGTTGTTAGTGACTCAGCTGAAGGAATTGAGAAGACTCAGAATGCTATCAAGGCTTTGAAGCAGATCGGAGCTTACCCAGATGCCGAGAAGGCTAAGGATTCGATTGGGATCCGACCCGGAAAGGGGAAAATGAGGAACCGGAGGTATATATCTCGTAAGGGACCGTTGATTGTGTACGGAACCGAAGGTGCTAAGTTGGTTAAGGCTTTTAGGAATATACCCGGTGTCGAGGTGGCTAATGTGGAGAGGTTGAATTTGTTGAAGCTCGCTCCGGGTGGGCATTTGGGGAGGTTTATTATTTGGACGAAGTCGGCTTTCGAGAAGTTGGACGAGATTTACGGGTCGTTTGAGAAGGCGAGTGGGAAGAAGAAGGGGTACGTGTTGCCGAGGGCGAAGATGGTGAATGCGGACTTGGCGAGGATTATTAATTCGGACGAGGTGCAGTCGGTGGTGAGGCCGACCAAGGATAAGGTGCAACGGGCGCCGATGAAGAAGAACCCGCTGAAGAATTTGAATACCATGCTGAGGTTGAACCCGTATGCCAAGACGGCCAAGAGGATGGCGTTGCTTGCGGAGGAGCAGAGGAAGAAGGCTAAGAAGGAGAAGCTTGACAAGAAGAGGCAACCGATTACCAAGGTACACATGGTTTACCTTTCTTTTTGTTTTTTAGTGTTTGTTAATAGCTTTTATATGGTGTTGCATTTGATTATGTGTTTTAATGTTGGTGTTAATGGTTATTGAATTTACTTTTGTGGTTAAATGGTATATCATTTTACTTGTTAATAATGATATTTGTTATATGAATTTCTATTGTTTTATTGTTTTTTTAAGAACTTGTAAATAGTGTTTATACGATTTGCATGCTGTTGAATTCTTGATGGATAACCTCGAAAGATAATTCCTTTAGGAATAAAGTTATAAATTTTACAAGCTATTGTTGTAATATTTTAGGCTTTAGTATGATGAGTAGCTTATATTGTTTGTGTGTTTTACTTTGTTCTTAAGTTACAAATTTTAGTATACGGTTTTGTTGTTCCTACATTTGTGTGTTTTTTGTAACTGATTTTTGCAACTAGGTTAAAAGTGTTATTAATTGCTTTTATTTCATATTTTATTTTGTCATGATCACCTTTCTCTCGTTGACACAATTTTTCTGTTTTATACATTTTCGCCATTTGTAATTGTGATATTTGGTGTTTTTAACCAAGTCTTGAACCAAAAGCTTTTATTTAAGTTTTTTTCATCTAATCAAGTGTTTTTGTTTAATTACTTCAAATTAATGGTTTTTTATATGATGGCATGCGACGATATGCGCTTATGTTGGGTCATTTTGTTTTTGTCTGGCTGTACTAATTGTTTATTTGTTATCAACCTTGTTTTATTGAAACAGGAGGAAGCTGCAAAGATCAAGACTGCTAGCAAGGCATGGTACAAGACTATGATTTCAGACAGTGACTATGCTGAATTTGATGTGTTCACTAAGTGGCTCGGAGTCTCACAGTGATTTCTCTACTTCTTAGTGTGTTGCTTTGGTCTCTTAGGTTTTCTTAAAACAATAGTAGTTGATACAATTTGTTATCTGTTTGATCTCTGTTCTAGACATAAATTTTCATTTGTGTTTTGTTGCTGGTCTTGTCTGGCACTGAGTTTTGTTAAGATTGAGCTTTCCGTTAAAGACAGTTGCATATCTTTGTGTTAATTCTGTTCTTTGTTTGCATTTCATGAACAAAAAGGCTGCAGCTTGGAGATATGAACTAACTTGAGTTTTGTATTAAGTTTTTAATGCTGTCTTAATTGAAGTACGTGTCATCAACTTGTACACTGTAAAATAAGATGGTCGGAGTATGAAAGATGTGCAATGAAGCTTATTTGAAGATGGTTTTTTAGCTTATTTGAATAAGTTTATTTGTGTAAAGGTGTAAGTTATTCATTTGCTCTCAATCATGATGGATTAATAATTATTGAAGCAACTTATTTATGTAATATTAAAAAATGGTGGTTTTAACTACTTATTATCAATTTGTAGAATATAACTTATTCAAACACTTAAAAAGAGCTTATCAAATAATAGAAAATAAGCTATAAGTTACTTTCAAATATGCATAAGCTAAAAAATAAAAGCTAGGTCAAACACCCCCTAAATATCTGCACACAAATAGTAAACTTTTGTGTAGTCAACTCAAACATTGAAGCGTGGCTTAATTTTTGAAACTCAACAACACAGCGGCCTTGAAGGCAATCTTTCAACTCTATAGCTGGAGAGGCGTTTGGTGCTTTAACCCCAATGCATATTTGCTTGACGAAAATCGAAGTCAAGTTACAAAAGCAATATCTGCTGGGTCGAATCCAATTCCGCTATATAAGTCAATGGAGATGTTATGGCTGAGAAAACTTGATGCCTACAAAAGATTGATATAGAAATATCAGTGTAGGCTTGTCCCCGGGCAATAGTCTAACAAGTAAAGGATATATCTCACGACGATTCATATATCTCTGTATGGGTTACACTGCATTAGATTTATTGCGTGTGGGGATGCCCAAATACTACTATATAGATACTGATATACACCTTTGACCCAATCTCTTTTGCAGTGGCGGCCCAACCATTTAGGGGGCCTAAAGCGAAATCAAAATCAGGGGCCTTTTGCATATTTGCATCGTCTTTGTTTGATTAGTAGTTTTGAAATATTTTGGTTTATCTAATCCATTAACAAAATTTGATCCTTAGTTGTACAACACAATCCGAAATTTATTTTTTCACGCTCAACTACAAAATATACGTAATTTGCTGGTAAAAGTTTCATGTTAAACTTTGTTCCATAACTTTGATACAAAAACATTTTAATTAGAACACATTTATAGTTATGTAAGAAACAAAAAAAATCCTTTACAATGCAAATTCTAGAAAGAAAATTAAAGAACACAAACAACAAAAAAGTAAATGCAATATGACATGGTAACTACCACAAGAAACCAAATAATTAAATCCCATATCACCATTGAAACTTGAATGCAAGAGTTGAAAAGTAATTAAATTAGACATTTTACATTGGCAACTAAATGCAAAAAAAAGAAAAAGAAAAGACAGAAAAGCAGTGCTCCTGGGTAGGCATGTTCAGAACGGTTTGGGACTAGGAACCGGAACCGGTTCCTAACCGGTTCCTATATTCAAAACCCTCAATTAAACCGGTTCCAGGCTCGAACCGGTTAGGGAACCGAACCGGTTCTCCCACCCTCGGACCCCTAACCTATCTAACCGGTTCTTACCGGTTCCTAACCCGGTTCCTGTACCGTAACCGGTTCCAACCGGTTACAGTGTAAAATTTTTTTTTTTTTTTCGTTTTTCGTTTGCGATTTGGATTCTAAACTACGATTCGTATTTGTATAACATGAAAAATAAAAAAAACAATTAACATAAAAATAAACAATTAACTGATTAAGAAAAGACAACTACTGAAGATGTTTGCCACTGAAGACAACTACTGAAGGTTGCCACTGAAGACACTACTGAAGGTTGCCACTGATGACAACTACTGAAGGTTGCCACTGATGAGGAATACTCATCAGTGGGAACATTCATCAGTTGCAGAGTTTGTTGTCACTGATGCAAAATATGAATCAGTGACACATCAGTTGCAGAGTTTCATCAGTTGGAACATCATCAGTTAAATATGTAACCATTGTACAATGTAAACTTGTTCATTGGATTTGCAATACAAGTGCATTTAGTTTTTTTTTTCGTTTTTCGTTTGCGATTTGGATTCTAAACTACGATTCGTATTTGTATAGCATGAAAAATAAACAAAACAATTAACATAAAATTCATTTTATTTACTTTAAGAAGTTCAAAAAAAAAGGTTACATGTTTTAAAATCTTCAAAAACAAACTAACAAAACATTAAACTTATAAATATAAAGTTGTGACATATTATTTCTAGAAAAGCCTTCTTGTTTGTCGTAATTATTGAGCGGCGACTTCTTCCTCGGAATTACTTGTAGAAATGCCTTCTTGTTCGTCGTGCACTCGAACATCAAGTGGTGTTTCATCTTCAAGAGTGATTACGTGTTGAATACGATCGATTGAGTCCAAGTGATCCTTTAAGCAAATGCACATCTCCACCGACTCCGAATTTAGTCTTGTTCTTCTCACCGATATTACCCTGCCACTAAGAGAAAAAGCAGATTCCGAAGCTACCGTAGAAGCTTGGACGGTTAGTAAATCACGGGCCATGGTGGCAAGAATCGGAAACTCGGTTTCCTTTACCTTCCACCAAGCCAAAACATCAAAAGTGCCATATTCCTCTTCGGATAAACAGGTAGAGTAATCATTTGCACTATACCTTCCTAGTTCGCTTGAAGGGGTGTTACCCCTTTGTTTTTTAGCCGTTACGTTGCGAACGGTGTTCATAAGGCTAATCATGGGATCTCGTACTCTAGTAGCACTTGAACTTGATGAAGACCCCTCGGCATAGGCATGTGTATGTTTGACCCATATTTATTTAAATAAAAGTCAAACATAAATTTAAAATTCAAGTTAAAATCATTTTTTGCCTCTGTTGAAAAGTTTGGGTCAACTTCATGCATATCTAAGGCTGAAAAAATTTCGTATATCACACATTTAACCCCCGTAACATTTAACATTGGGTTTAAAGCGGCGGCGCAAGTAAAAACCGGTGGCAATTCAAGAAAGTAATTTTTTAATTTAAACTTTATTGGTAATATGATGTTTGAAAACATTGGACTTTTATTTTCAAATTCTTTAAGATTGTTAACGATTAAAAATAACTCCGAAAGAACCAAGGGACTTGTCGGATAATACGTTCCCGATAGTTTCGTAGTTGATGTTTTAAAAACTTCAAGAAAAGTCGATAAGTCATTGATAATTTCCCATTTCTCATTTGAAAAGGGGATTGCCAAATCATTCTCGGCAAGACTAGAATGAAACATTTGTAAAGTTTCTCTTTGTTTCAAAGCACTTTGAAACATTATGCAAGTGGAATTTCATCGATGAGGTACATCCCAATTAGCTCCCAAAGCTTTTCTTCCCGTATCTTTACAAAATTTTCTATATTCCATTTGTCTTTTTTTACTTTTCTTAGAAACTTCATGTATCATTAGTCTAAAATCGTTTATAACCGATGTAACCTCATCCGAAGCAAGTCCGTCTTGCACGATTAAATTAATGATATGTGCAACACACCTTGAGTGAAAAAATACACCATTGCAAATCGGCGTATATTTTAATTTTAATTTATCAACCGCCGATGTATTATTCGACGCGTTATCAAATGCCATTGAAAATATTTTATTTTCTAGTTTATAAGTTTTTATAACATAATCTAAAATTTCAAACAAATTATCTCCCGTATGTGGATACTCAAAGAGTTCGAACGCAATGGTGCGTTTCATCATTTCCCACGATGACGGGTCTACCCAATGAGCGGTGACACAAAGATAAGATTCGGGTAGACCATGTGGAGCCGACCAAACATCACTAGTTAAGTTTATTCCCGTATTTATATTTTCAAAATATGCAATTAGTACCTCTTTGGCCTTCTTCCACAATTTTAAACAATAACGTTTAAGAGTATGACGACTTATGTGAGTGTATTGTGGTTGAAGCGTATCTCGAATCATGGCGGTTAAGCGAGGGTTGTCGAAGTGGCTAAACGGCAAAGCTTCTTGAATCACAAACTTCGCCATACGATCTTGAACTCGATCAATTTGGTATGTAAATATTCCGCCTTCACTATCCATTTGCGTTTGTTGCGAATCGACGTTCTTTTTCAACGCCTTGCAATACGGTTTTTCGATGTGTTTCTTCAAATTTGAATTCGAAAGTGGGTTTAAATAAATCCCACGAAACTTGCACCGAGCCTTCAATGAATGGTCACTCATTTCAACCAAATCCCAATTGCACCAAATCTCTTGATTACGATTATGAGGTACAATACGAACGAAACTTGGTTCGGCGTTGGAACCTTGACCAACCGATGATTGTGAGGTAGCCATAACAACAAATATGAATATAGAAGAAGAGAAAACAAGAGATTAGAGAACTCAAAACGTTGTAATAGCGTTTTTTTGTATTTTTTTGCATTCGGGTTTGCGTTTTGAGTGTTGTGATGAACCCATGACACCAAATACCTATTTATACTACTAGTAGTGGGGTGCTTGGGGGGAGCCAAAAAACGGTTATTTTTGACCCCAACGGTCAAAAAACGGCCAAAAAACGATTTCCAACGGCTAGAACCGGTTAGGAACCGGTTCCGGATGGTTCGGTTCCAGAACCGGTTCCGGTTCGGTTCCGGTTCCTACCCGCCCCCACTCAGAAATGCAAGAACCGGTCACGGATCATCGGGTTGAATCAGATAGGGTCCGGTTCCTACAAAAAACGGGTAGGAACCGGTTCAGGTCCGGTTCAGGTCCACCGGTTCGGTTCCAGGAACCGGTTTAGTTGCCCACCTCTACTCCTGGGTTTCAAGCGTGAGTATTCACAATCAAAGCTACTACATAACAGCAAAAACAATTGTTGAATAATCTAAACTTTTATTAATATACACTATATATATAATTGTTTTTCGTTTTTTCTTAAACGAGGCCTCAAAAATTTAGGGGCCTAAAGCCCTAGCTTTACTTGCTTACACTATAGGGCCGGCCCTGCTCTTTTGGGTTAATGATTGTGTAAATTATGGTGAAAGAAAATATGGCAGAAACCACACCTGGATAACCACATATCATTATAAAAGTTTTACAAGTATGTATTAGTTCCCAAAAAGTTTTAAATAGAAAGGGAAGCACACGAGACTCATCGAATGTTAAGTTTATGGCGCATGTAAATGCCTTGAAAGTCAAGTCTTCCTAAGTTAAACAACGAAGGGTAACACACTTTATTCAACTTAGATAGGGGGTGGGTGTGTGCTAAGTGTCAATCCATGTGTTTGGTGTCAAGATTTATAAAATAAAGCTTCTATTTTAGGAAACTTTGTGTTTTATGACCTTTGTAACTTTAATTATACTAGATATAAGAAGTATGTATTTACGTAATTTTAATAAACATGTTTTCTTTCATCCTTATGCTACTTCTGCCTGTTCTTCCATGGAATCCAATACGGACCCAACTGAGCATCTGAGTTCGTCATTGCTTAGATGAGGTTTGATTTAGGGCTTTCTTTCACTGATCAATCTAATTTTTTTATTTTTGTTTTTTAGTTTCCACTTCAGTGTAATGTACTTTTCGTTTGCTTATACAGAGATCATTATAATGGTTTGTGTGCTTACCTGAGCTTTGTTGGGTTGAGGTTAGTACTGCTCGATAAAATGCTTATGTTCTTCACTTTATTTTTAGTGCTGCCACCTGAAATGCTTATGTTCTTAAATCTTAACTTAATTTTTTGGCTGCATGTTATTAGCTTCAAATGGTATTCCGGTTAGGCCTTCAATCTTCTTGGTGTACAGTGAATCGATTTCTTTAAAAAATAGGTAATAACTGAGTTCTCAATTTTGGGAATCAATTTATAATTTGTTGCGATTTTAGCATTTATTATTCATGTTCATTGAGATTACGATTTTTGGTATTTTCGATTGATATTCTTTAAAAACAATTAGATTGTTTTTTGTTTTTGTTTTTTTTTGTATAGTGAAGAAACGTGGATCTACTCACTGGTAGCAGATCTACTTTCCTCGGGTGTGATTATATTATTTCACCGATGGTTCTTCTGGATCAGTGTTCTTCCACCTACAAAATGAACAGCGCCGTTACTTACCCCTCAGAAAGGGACAGAGGGGTCCTCTTTGGGGTAACCCTCCGGCGTGAGAATCAGTATATTTGTGGAGAAGATAATAATGTGTGTAGGAGAATCTCAAGAGTATTGCTTAATTGCTCAATGCCCTTTGGTTGTGAGACTGTGTGATTGTATGTAACTGACTGTGAGTGAATGTGATTCAATATGATTGAATGTGTTATCACTGCTTGTAACTGTTAATGATTGAGTATGAATGTGTCATCAAAGTGGAGTTGATGCTGTATTTATAGTGCTAGGGTTACCACCGGTTGGGCTCAACCTCGTTGGCTTCCTCCAATCGCACTGCGCCACGTGTCCTCTGGGACACCTGGCGCTTTCTCGTTGGTTGTAATCACGTGGTAACACATGTGTCATGCTGAGTTGTCGACCTTTCATTTGGCAGCTATCAACATCAGCATATTCTTTCTCCTTAAAAAGATGCCTTCTGGAAGGTTGTCTGATGTGCACAATCAAGGTTGCCCTAATCCTGATTTGGATAAGGACGAGGTTGATTATGTGCACGTATGATATGCGCTCACCCTGAGGATGCGCGGGGTCTTCTCTTTATTCTCACGCGCAGATATTTCATGCGCAGATGTGATATGCACGAGCATGTGATATGCGCCGCGCGCTGATGCGCTGCGCGCATATGTGATGCGCGAGCATATGTGTGCCTGGGCAGATGCGATATACACGGACATGTGATATGCGCCGCGCGCTGATGCGCCGCGCGCATATGTGATGCGCGAGCATATGTGTGCCTGGGCATATGATGCCTGAGCATGTTTTGTATGCGCCATGCGCATAGGTTTTGGCTTTGTGCCTTCATAATGTCTTTATCTTGTGGGTTGACCCGCCTTGCTCGGTGTTGAGGCGGGTACATACCTCTTCAAGCCCCCCCAGTCTAATGTGTGTCTTATCTCGCGCGAGCGCGGTAAGATGGATATTAGACTTACTGATTTTTGTCTTTTAATGGGGTTTTGTCGTTTTCCTGGTTGCTTCCATCGTTGCGCGAAGTTCTATCCATTTGGTTGAAAACGAAGGGTCCAAACACGTGGTTAGTTGGTGGTGACGTGCGCCGTAAACGTGTCAGACGTTTCGTGTGCTCGAGGTGCTACAGTTGCCTTTCATGTCCCCTCACACAGCTGTCCTGAACACGTGTCGCGCTCGCATTGGTTAGCACCTGCGAGTGGGGGCGCGTCTCTGTTCCGTGGCAGGTCGGTTACAATTTTATGTCCCCTCAACAGTGTTAGGGACACGTGTCGCGCCCTCGTTGGCTTGCACCCGCGAGTGGGGGCGCGTGAAATCCGATCAGCTGCCACATTTCTCTCTCCTGGGCCTATAAAAGGAGGCCCTTAGGAAATTTTTTATCTTCATCTTCATTGTTGATAATTTTCGAGTTTCTGCCTTTCATATTCTGAATTGAGTGTTTTCATCTTTTCGATTTCTCGATTATCTGCTGCTGCAGTTGTATGTCTGATAGTTCAGACTCGTCTAGCCCCTCAATCACCTCTGTTGCCTCTCGAAGACGCCGTGTGAAATCTGTGGTGATGTCGACATTGAAGCAAAAGGGGAAAGGGAAGAGGGTTGTTGAGACCACATCGGAGGAAGTAGGGAGGACCAAGGCCACCAAAAGGTGGAATGAAATCCTCTGCAAATTGAAGCAGGCCGATCTCGACAACCTCATCGCCTCTCAGGGCTTTCCCACCCTGTTTGGCTGCATGTTGCCTAGGTCCGGGCAAACGGCGGCGGACCCGCCTGCCGGCTATATATCCCTATATAGCCACTTTTTCACCCACTGCAACCTTCGTCTCCCGATGACAAGGTTTGTGGGTGCACTGCTGAAGTTCTATGGGATTCATATATCCCAAGTCCATCCGTTTGGACTCGTGCGCGTGACTCACTTTGAGTTCATGTGCAAATCCCAGCGCGAGGAACCCACTCCTCGGCGCTTTCAATATTTTTACAAGCCCAAGATCCAGGACAATTGGATCTCTTTCATTCCTCGCAGTCAGAAGGTGAAGTGCTCCACTGTTTCATTCAAGAGCCTTCATGACTGGTCTGAGAGGTTCTTTTACATAAGGGCTGGTGTGATCCCCATCCGTATGACCATGCGCTCTATCTCTTCTGCGCCTGCGGATGAGGGTGTCCTCAAGAACCCAACTGGCGCCTGGGTTAAGAAACTGACCGCCGAACCATCCCCCGCGAAGAAAATTTGCGAGGAGGCGCTGGTTGGGGTCGGCATGAGTAAGCTTTGGGCCGACAGCGCGCTTGAGCCCGTTATCCAAGTCGACGGGTTGTGTAAGTTTATTTCATTGCTTTATTTATTTTTTCTGCGCGAACATAATTCTTTTGCTGATATCACTTGACTTGTTTTTCCGCAGTCACCAAGGATTATGTCCTTGCCGCTTATGATGAACAAGTGGAGGGTGGCTCCGTCGCGCTTGGCGCTGGGGAAGTTGGTTTCCCAGATCGCTTCGATGACATGTTCATCCCAGTGGATCTGGAATTTGACTTTGACAGTGACGCGCCTGGTAAGCCTTCGCACTTATGCTCATTCCTTTAGAATACCCAAGTTTATTAACAGTTCTGTTGGTTGTTTTTGCAGATGCGCTTGAAAACTACGAGCTGGAGCTCGCGGAAGAGGAGGAGGAGGAAGAGGAGGCGCCCCTAAAGCGCAAAGCTAAGGGGAAATCTGGCGCAGGGGCCAGTAAGAAACAGAAAAAGATGACACCCCTGTCGCTCATCCCCATGCTCAAACGAAGGGACCTAAGGAAACCCAGGTGTTTACGACAAAGGTTTCTTTAGCTTCTCTGCCTGTGAGAGTGGGCAGACCTCCTGTCCACTTGAGGTATGGTGGCGTCGCCTCCTCCTTTCGCGCGGCTGAAGAGAGAAGCAGTGCCGCGCCTGCAACAGGTATACTTTATTTATCTTCATCTGGCTGAATTGTTATTAAACCTTTCCTCATTTGAATGTTTGCAGAACCGGCGACGGTAGCAGATGAGCCACAGGCGCCACAAGGTGCTGAGGCTGCGCCGGGGGCTGCTTCGGAGTCCCCTGTTCTACCCTCTGAAAAGGGTAGAATGAATTTTATGGCGATGTTCGCCGCGCGAACAGAATTGCGCCAAGGTATGTTTTGCACACTTGTCTTCTTTATTTTTCTTTTGGATTCAGTCATAAACCATTTTTCCTTGTTGATTTGTTCATAGGAGTTGTAGCTGGCGTACAAGTTGCTGGCGACACTCCTGGCGCCGTTGGCGGCGCCGCTGGTTCTGGTCCTGCTCCTGCTAGTGCTGATTCTCCCCTTATTGGGGTTACAAAAGAGCAGGAAGCCGTATTGCGCGCCGAACTGGCGGCGTCGAGACCTCCCTCGCCTCCTCCTACGCGCAGCCCTCTCCGCGAGGCTGGTTTGGAGCCCCCCAGGTCGCAGGAGAAGAGGCCTATTCAAGAAGATGAGGAGGATGAGGGGGCTCAAGCTGATGACTCCTTGGGAGACCGCGCCAGCCCTGCGATGCCACAAGTCTTCGCAGCGCATACTTCTGGTGGAGCTGGCGCTGACTTTTCTGCTTCATCCCCGCAGGTATGTTTTAATTTGTTGCTCCGCTGCGCGTACCTCCATATAAGTATGTTTTATGACTTAGAACATTTCTTGTGTTTTGTAGGAAGGTGACCACGTTTATCGCCCGAGATGGAATATTAATGAAGAAAGTTCCTTCCAATCCATGGGCGTATGCGAGGACTTCTGGGCTCATGCCGTGCCTCCTACTGAAAGGAGGTATCAGGAGGAGCGCACTCGCGCTGACTTGCTCAACGATCACATTTTCGCTGGGTCAGCTTTCTTTGCTGCCTCCCAAGAGCTTCATCGCGATTATATTAAAGTACGCGATGCTCTTGTGGCAGCCCAGCAAGAGGCTAAGGTGGCTGCCTGGAACCTTTCTGATGCTCGCGCACGAGCTGAGAAACTCCAGGCAGAGCTCAGCGAAAATAGAGCAAGTGCCAACACCGCCTATATTAAGCGCGGGCATGAGCTCCAAGCTGCGCGGGAGAAGCAGCAGTTGGCGGAGGCCGAAGTTGCCAAGTACGCGCGTAGAGTGCGTGTCTTGGAACAGCAGGCTGAGGCGCGTGACCAAGCTATCGTCCAGAGTATCACTGAAAAATCATCACTGGAGAGCGAGGTTGCGCGCCTGAAGAGGGAGTTGGCGGCCGCGCAGGCCGATAGAGATGAGGCCTTGGCGACGGCGGCGTCCAGCCAGGAAGCACTTGGTGCTGCGCAGGCGGAGAAAGAAAAAATCTTGGCGGCAGCAGCGTCTGATAAGGAGGAGCTACAAAAGACTAAGGAAACCGTTGAGTTATTAAACTCCCAGGTTCCTGTCCTCGAGACGTCTGTTGCTGGCCTCGCGCAGGATCGCCAATGGCTGGTGTCACAGGGCATAACTCGCTGCGATTTGGCGATGAAATATTCCGCCGAGTTTCAGGCCCTTGTGATGGACTGCAATGCCGCCGCGCGCTTGGTGGGCCGAGCTGAAGGGTTTACGGATGGGTATGACTATGGCATGTTGAAGAAGAACCCATCCGAGTACCCTTACAAGAGCGACGCGGCCTGCGCGGACATGGCCGCGGTGGGGGAAAAGTACATGAATACTCCCATCCCCATCCTTATGCAGGTACCTTGACCTTAATGAGTTTTACTTGACTAATTTTTCCAAGTGTTTTGTACTCAATACTTTTCTAATGATTTTGCAGATAGCTGCGCTTGCTGACCAGCCCGACCTCGGCGCGCTAAAGAAGTTGCTCGATGAATGCGAGAGGGCTGGTGGCGATGATGGTGGCGCGGGGGATGTTGCCCCTGCCAGCGGCTCTGGCGCTGCGAATAAATCTGCTCCTGCCACCGTCGTGATAGAAGACTCCAATGAGGAGGAAGAACTTGACTATGGTCAGTTCGGAGATGAGGAGCAGGCCGCGTCAGATGCTGCGGGAGATGATGAAGGTGATGAAGTGGCTGACGTCGACGTGGAGACTTGAGAAGCCCTTCATCAAATTTTACATATTTAATTTTTTATACTTGTAATTTGTAACTCATCATACTTGTAAATTTCAATCCAATGGAATGAAACTTGTTTTCTCTTTTTCACATCTTGCGCATTTCCATTCATCTCTTCATGTTTGCTTGTATAGATATAAGATATGCTTGCACGTTAAAATAAGAACAAGGTTGTAAGGAAATTATTCACTTAACCTCTGTTCTATTTTGTTTGTGGTTTCGCAGTATCTTGTTTATGCTGACATGCGCGCTAACTTTTCATTATTTCTTTTTTGCGCGTCGTTGTCGCGCGGTATTTATATGGAAGTATGAGTTTAGCCATTACATGTCAGCGTGTGTTATTCAGATATCCACTATGATTCCGCGCGCGACCTCGACCTGAGACCTTAACATGATATGGCATGTACTTTGCCTTAGTTGTGTTTAAGGATTTTTATGATCAGGCTGCGCGGGATGTAAGATGGATGTTTGTGAGTGTTTTGAGCTAAGGCTCTTTGTTTTGGGCTAAGGCCCTGACGTTTTTAGAGTTAAGACTCATTAACGTGTTTGAGCTAAGGCTCGTAAGTTTGGGCTAAGGCCCTGGCGTTTTAGAGTTAAGACTCGTTAACGCGTTTGAGCTAAGGCTCGCGCATGTATGTTTTACTTCGCTTTATTTTGCTTTGAAGTCAATATAGTGTTGTCATATTGTTCCAAATTAATAAAGGAAGTGTGAAACATGTATGCAAAGGTAATAGACCAAATATTGAAAGATAGCGCGACAAATATTGAAAGATAGCGCGAATCATCATTCATGATGGCTTAAAAGCCCTGATTACATATTTGAACTTTTTACATGAAGCATTTTCTAAGTTGTGCCGCGTTCCACGCGCGCGGTATCTTTTTTCCATTCAAATCTTTTAAAGTGTACGCGCCTTTCCCCAAATCTTCTGAAATTTGATAAGGTCCCTCCCAATTGGGGGACATTTTTCCTGGGGGTATTGCGCGACTAGCTTCATTATTTCGAAGGACAAAATCATTTTTCTTGAAGTGGCACTCTTTAACGCGCTGATTATAATATTTTTCCAGCTTTTTCTTGTATCTGGCTTCATTGATGATAGCCGCTTCTCTGCGCCCTTCAAGCAAGTTAAGGTCCAATCTTCTTTCGCGCTCGTTATCAGTTTTGCTCATCATGAGTACCCTATGGGATGGGCATCCAATTTCTGCTGGGATCATAGCCTCTGTCCCATAGGTTAGGCTGAACGGGGATTCGCCATTGCTAGTTTTGCTTAATGTCCTGTGCGCCCACAGGACATTAGGTAACTCTTCGACCCAAGAATGGGATTCTCCCTCCAACCTTTTCTTCAGCCCATTTAGCAAACTTTGATTCGCGCGCTCCACTTGGCCATTCCCCTGAGGGTGGTAGACCGACGTGAAGATTTGGTTGATGTGCAATTCTTTGAGCCAGCTTGATATCTTCCTGTCAGTGAATTGTTTGCCATTGTCGCTCACAATTTCCATAGGAAGGCCAAAACGGCAAATGATGTGGCTCCAGATAAATTGCTTCATCGCCTCAGCTGTGATTTTTGCTAGTGGCTTGGCCTCAACCCATTTTGTGAAATAGTCTATCGCCACTACCAAAAATTTCACTCGCCCTTGCGCTTGCGGCAGGGGCCCCACAATATCAATGGCCCATTTGTGGAAAGGCCATGCGGAGGTCACTGGAATCAAGTTGTTCTTTGGACGCATGGTGTTTGGCGCGTAGCTCTGACATGCCTTGCATTTTTGGATTTCTTTTAGCGCATCCAAGTACATGCCTGGCCAATAGTAGCCTGAGCTCATTGCCTTGGCAACCACCATGCGCGGACCAGCGTGTATTCCACAGATTCCTTCATGAATCTCCCTAATCACATAGCTTGCTTCTTCAGCATCCAGGCATTTCATGAGCGGTCCAAGATAAGAGCGCCGATATAATGTACCATCAAGTAGTTCATAGTTCTGCGCCTTGTGTCTTATCTTTCTCGCCTGTGCGCGATCATCCGGTAACGTCCCCTCCTTCAGGAATTCCATTATTGGAGTTATCCAGGATGAAGGGGTTGTATGAATTACAAGGACCGATTGCGTTTGCACTGACGGGTTGCTCATCAGTTCCACCCTGACATCTTTGCCAAAGTGATCAAAATTAGTTGATGCCATCTTACTCAACGCGTCAGCGGACTTGTTTTCGCTGCGCGAGATGTGTATGATTCTGAAGAAGTCAAACTGCTCAACGAACTTTTTTGCCTGCTCTAGATATAGAGGCATTGTGTTCTCCTTGGCGTCATATAGGCCGTTGACCTGAGCAGCTACCAAGTAAGAATCAACATGGGCCTCTAGCCTTTTAACTCCAAACTTGCGCGCAATGCGCAGACCAGCCAGCAGGGCTTCATACTCAGCCTCATTGTTGGTACTCTTGAAGTCCAACCTAATAGCATAAGTATATTCATGATTATCAGGGTCCACCAGTTTGAGGCCTGCGCCGGACCCTTCGCTGTTGGAGGCTCCATCAGTGAATAGCCTCCAAACATCTTCTTCATCATTTGCTCGCGGAGGGTCTACCTCGCGCTGAGCTTCTTCAATCTTTCCCTCTGGGATTTCTGTGATGAAATCCGCCAAAACTTGACCCTTTATCGCTGGACGGGGCTTATAAGTGATCGTGTGTTCACCTAATTCCAGCGCCCACTTTGTCAGCCTTCCGGAGAGCGCGGGGCGTCGCAAGACTTGCTGGATGTTGTAACCAGTCAGAACTTCAATAGGATGACCATTGAAGTATCTATGGAGCTTGCGCGACGCGTGTGTTAGTGACAAAACTAACTTTTCCATGATGGAATAGCACGTCTCAGGGTCTGTGAGCACCCGACTCACATAGTATATTGGCGTTTGGATCCCCTTGCGATCCACCAATAATACTGCGCCGATCGCGCGGTCTCCAGCTGACAGGTACAATGTAAGGGTTTCGCCAGGAAGTGGAGCTGTGAGCGCTGGCAACTTTATGAGACATTCTTTTATCTCAGTGAAAGCTTGCTCAGCCTCAGGCGTCCACTTGAATTGGCTCTTCTTCAAACAGTTCCTCAAGGTGTTAACGAATGGAGTAGATTTGCTGGCGTGGTTCGCTAGGAACCTGTTGATTGACACCAATCTACCATTCAGCTTCTGAACCTCTTTCATGGTGGATGGTGAAGGCATGTCAAGGATGGCTTCCACCTTTTCAGGGTTCACCTTGAAACCATCCTTAGTGACCATTACACCAAGAAATTTCCCCTCTTCTGCGCCGAAAGTACATTTGCTCGGGTTGAGCTTCATGTTAACTTCCGTTAGGCGCTGAAGAGTTTCCTCGATGTCTTTGAGCATTTGTCTCTCCTCCCTGCTCTTGATCACCAAATCATCAACGTAGACTTCTAGATTTCTTCCGATTTGTTCACTGAAAACCGAATCCATAAGTCTCTGATAGGTTGCGCCCGCATTCTTTAAACCAAAGGGCATTTTTGTGTAACAAAAAACACCCTTGTCGGTTCTGAAGGCAGTCTTGTCTTCATCCTGTGGTGCCATTTGAATCTGGTGATAGCCTTTGTAGGCATCCAGGAAACATTTGAGCTTGAATGGCGCCACGGAGTCCACCTTTGCGTCGATGTTTGGGAGGGGGTAACAGTCTTTCGGACATGCTTTGTTGAGGTCCTTGAAGTCAATACACATTCTCCATGACCCGTTGCTTTTCTTTACCATCACAGGATTGGCTACCCATGTCTGGTATCGGATCGGGCGGATGATGTTTGCGCGCAACAGGTCCTCCACTTGCTCATTCATGGCCTTCGCCTTTTCATCCCCCATGATTCTCTTTTTCTGAGCAATTGGCTCCACCGACTTGAACGTGTTAAGAGAATGTTGCGCCAAGTCTCGCGGGACCCCGGTCATATCGGAGTGTTGCCACGCGAAAACCGACGTGTATTTTGTGAGCAACTTTTTCATTCTCAATCTCGTTTCGTCTGAAATGGTAGCGCCAATTGTGACCGTTTGCTCTGGGAATTTTGGGTTTAAAATCCACTTCTCTGGCGCATTGTCAGCCATTGGAAGTTTCATTCTCCCTTCCCGCGGCGTGCTTGCACTGCGCACAAATGATCGCGGTAAACAAATGTTACGCCTGTTGGTGTAGGGAACCCCAATGCGCCGTGCGCTGGCGACGGTACAACATTAAATTGGGCAATCGTTCCCCTACCCAGGATCATATTGTGGCATGACGTGGTGGGCAAGACCAAGAAGTTGACAACTTCGGCTCGCTTGTGCTCATCATCCCCCATAGTTAGTTCAAACTGAATCTGGCCTAGGGGATGTATGATTTCATTTGAGACACCACAGATTGGTGCGTTCACAATTTCGAGCCGCGCTTGGTCTGCCGGGTCTAACTTTCTGAAACACTGCTCATACATAATGTCAGATTCGCTTCCAGTGTCCACCAGGACCTTTGACACTTCGTAATGAGCAATGTGTGTGGTGATGACGAGAGGACTGCTTATTGAAGGGCCTCCCCTGATTCTTGGGAAGATGACTTGCTGCTCGCGCCAATCTCCGTGGATTTGCGCGCTTCTCTTTTTTGACGTCTGCCCTTGTCGTCCCCCCTCAGCCACACAGATTCTTTTGTATTTCTTGCTGGCAGAGGCTCCTTCCGGTTGCTCATCTTCTATTCTTTGGTTTTTTACCAAGTGAGCCAGCCTGCCTGACTTTACATCCTTCTCGATCGCATCCTTTAAATGATGGCATGCGTCGGTGTTGTGGCCCGGGGACCTGTGAAATTCACAATATTTGCCACTGTTTTGCGGTCCCTTGTAGTGTAGTTGCTTGGGGGGCTTGAATTGGACATTCTCAGTACTTAACACCTGTGAAGGTGTTTTAGTGAGGGGCGTCCATATTCTTGGCAGAGGTCTGCTAGGATCTCTGCCGCCCTCCCTCTTGTCACCCTCCCCGCGATTACGAACTTCTTTTTGGGGCTGGGGTGAGGTTGGTTGCGCTTGTTTTTCCGCGGAAGAAAAACTTGTTGGCTGCAACCTGGACCATACAGAGTTCTGTTTGGCCCTCTTCTCTTTGCTGCGCGGTGATTCTGCCTGATGCGCTCTTTCTCTTGCCCTATCTTGGGCAATCTGTTTCTCATTTCTCGCGAAAACTCGCGATGCCTCCATTAACTTGGCCCACGTGGTGGGCATACCATCTTTGCTTACGAGAGCCCGGCGGAGTTGATCACTGCGCGCGCCTTGTATAAAGGCCACGCGCAGGAGCTGCTCAGTTATACCCCCGATTGCCAGGGATTCCTGATTGAAACGAGTGATGTAATCTTCAATCGTTTCATCATTCCTGCGTATGCAGTGCATGATGTCATCAGGATCGCGCGTGTGCCTGCGCTGCTGTACGAAGTGGGCTTGGAACTTTTCTAATAGTTCCTCGAACCCATCAATTTGCCCTGTCGGCAAGCTCTCGAACCATACCCGCGCTGCGCCCGTGAGGCAGCGAGCAAACATATGACACCATGTTGGCATCGTCCAGCTCTCTAGGTTTCCCGTGTTATAGAAACCTTGCAAAAAGTCATCTGGATCTGTTGTGCCATCATATTTGCCCAGACCACTTGGCATCTTTGTCTTGTGCTGGATGGGAGCCTGCGCGATGCGCGCAGTAAACTTTGAGTGTTTTACCAGGATGGCTGGTCTGTAGGGCGTGGTTACGTCCACTTGCCCTCTGACCGGTGGGCTGTACGGCATGTGCAGATCCAGATCTGCTCTGGCTCCAGGCGCCATGTTCACAGGCGCGCGGAGCTGTGAGCCTCCTGCATGAGTATCCCGTGTCTTCCTCATGCTATGCACTTCTTCATCACTGAACTCAGTGTGTGCAGTGTGAACAGAATGTCCTTCTTCCGGCGCGCGCGGCCTCTTTGTAGTCTGCTTATCAAAAGCTTGCCTTTGTGTTTGGTCGGCTAGCTTCTTCTGCTTGACCATTTCGTTGTACTTTTCAATCAGACGCCGCTGCTCGTTTATGAGCCATTCATTCGGATCATTTGCTTCATCTTCTGGACCCATTGGTCCTTTCAGCTTCGCGCCGGCCATATTTTGTAACGTGAGATCGTCTGGAGGAGTTTCAGTCTGGCCGTGAGGGGTTGTGACGAAGGGACGGTTGCTGGTGGTACGCGTAGAATCACGCGGAACCCTCAGAACCTGCTGTCCGTCGTTAACACCCTCACGTTCAATATCCTCCAGAGCTTGATCAACGTTACGAACTCCAGAAACCATGGTGATTGATTTTTTTTTTTTTTTTATAGATCTGATGAGATCTGATTGCCGTTTGTAACAGTGGATGGCGCCAATGAAGAAACGTGGATCTACTCACTGGTAGCAGATCTACTTTCCTCGGGTGTGATTATATTATTTCACCGATGGTTCTTCTGGATCAGTGTTCTTCCACCTACAAAATGAACAGCGCCGTTACTTACCCCTCAGAAAGGGACAGAGGGGTCCTCTTTGGGGTAACCCTCCGGCGTGAGAATCAGTATATTTGTGGAGAAGATAATAATGTGTGTAGGAGAATCTCAAGAGTATTGCTTAATTGCTCAATGCCCTTTGGTTGTGAGACTGTGTGATTGTATGTAACTGACTGTGAGTGAATGTGATTCAATATGATTGAATGTGTTATCACTGCTTGTAACTGTTAATGATTGAGTATGAATGTGTCATCAAAGTGGAGTTGATGCTGTATTTATAGTGCTAGGGTTACCACCGGTTGGGCTCAACCTCGTTGGCTTCCTCCAATCGCACTGCGCCACGTGTCCTCTGGGACACTTGGCGCTTTCTCGTTGGTTGTAATCACGTGGTAACACATGTGTCATGCTGAGTTGTCGACCTTTCATTTGGCAGCTATCAACATCAGCATATTCTTTCTCCTTAAAAAGATGCCTTCTGGAAGGTTGTCTGATGTGCACAATCAAGGTTGCCCTAATCCTGATTTGGATAAGGACGAGGTTGATTATGTGCACGTATGATATGCGCTCACCCTGAGGATGCGCGGGGTCTTCTCTTTATTCTCACGCGCAGATATTTCATGCGCAGATGTGATATGCACGAGCATGTGATATGCGCCGCGCGCTGATGCGCTGCGCGCATATGTGATGCGCGAGCATATGTGTGCCTGGGCAGATGCGATATACACGGGCATGTGATATGCGCCGCGCGCTGATGCGCCGCGCGCATATGTGATGCGCGAGCATATGTGTGCCTGGGCATATGATGCCTGAGCATGTTTTGTATGCGCCATGCGCATAGGTTTTGGCTTTGTGCCTTCATAATGTCTTTATCTTGTGGGTTGACCCGCCTTGCTCGGTGTTGAGGCGGGTACATACCTCTTCATATAGGTTGAATAGTGTTGTCTGAGGGTGTCTTTTAGCGACCGTAACACATGTGAGTAATCACTAAATATTGTTGTAGCTGCTAAATTATAGCACATTGATTGGTTCACTTATCTTGAAATGAATTCTAATGTGGCTTTTTAAAGCATACTGATTTAACAATGTTCACATAACTTGCCATGTGTCTGTTTTTTGGGGTCATTTTTTTCTCTCGGTTTCTGTAGTTTTAATATGACACTTGAATTATGATGTATCTTTTGAATTATTAGATTCTTTTTATGGGCTATTTTGAACTTTAATTAGATTTTTGGATTTGATGTTTGTTATTGAAGCTTAATTAACTGGACACTTATAATGAGCTACTTATCTACTCCAGTCAAGATGCAAAGATTTTTACCTTGCTTCAATACATATCCAAAAGACTTGAAAGAACAAAGATAAGTAACTCTTGAAATGCATAATTTTCCTTATGTTGATATAACCGTTATTCTATAACCTTTCAAATAGTGGTTTTTTTTGTTTACTGAATGTATAGTTCACATTAAGTACGCGCCATCTGAAAGTCAGCTGCAAAGAACTGGTTGTGGACCACGCAAACATAGATCCAGTGGTGCTGCCAACCGAGCTGCTATCGCAGATAGGAAAGCTTAAGCTGTTCAATTTGACAGTCAAATCTAACAAGTCAATTGTTGTCACTAAAGCAACAACCACTGTTGACAATCTTGAAGCGACATCTGACATTGGCCCGCATCTTGACGTGTTAACAACAGAAACAACCCATGCTCAAATGCCTCCAACAATTCCCGAAAGGCTTCAACATCAGAGCGACTACATTCAAGCACAGAAGGTAAAATACATTTAACTAATCACCGGCAGACTAAAACTTAGCAGTAAAACCTTCTTTGAGCAGGTCCAGATGAATGTACCAAAAGGATGAAAAGAACGACATCCGGCCAAAAAAAACCGAGAAAACTCTTGAGAAGTTTGTACGCCACCTTTAGGCACACCTGCTAGGCTTTTTTTGTGAAAAAATTGTAAATGTTTAGCAGATGATTATATAACTATGTACGAATGTATGCTTGCTGTATTTTAGTACCTTAACAATATTCTCTGGAGTTTTTCATTAATTAAGTTGACTTCTAATAAACCATTAGTTTGATCTTCCATTTCGCTTTTCCACTTTTATGTCCAAAACCCGTGCAACGCACGGGTTATAAAAACTAGTTTTCTATAAAAGGGAAAAGTTAAAATCCAACGGAGACAAAAATGAAAAGCGTGAAAAGACATTGTGGTCAAACAAAAAACTCTTAAAAAATTTTAAAAAGAAATCATAACTCAAAATATAAATAATAACAAAAAAAATTTAAAAAAGCAAATTGTTTCCCCCATCATCCAGTTCCAAAAAAAAAACGCCGTAAAAACACAATGTCGAGAAAAAAGACACAATGCGAAAATAAACAAACAACACAATGATAAATATAAAAAGACACAATATGTCACAAAATATAACATAATGCCGAACAAAATATAACACACTGTTAAGTAATATAACACAATATCAAGAAAAAAAGACACAATACTAAGGGAAAAAGACACAATCAATGACCAAAATAAACAAAAAACACAATGATAAATAAAAAGACATAATGATTTTTTCCCTCAACGTTGTGTATTTCTTTTTTTTTGTGAACGAGGAAGACGGTGGAAACATTTTTGTGTTTTTACATTTTTTTTTAATTTTGAGTTATGATTTTTTATTATTTTTTAGGTTTTTTTTTCTTTTTTTTTGATATAAATCTTTTTCATTATTTTCATTTTTGTCTTAATTTGTAAAATAACCTGACCTTTTCTATAAAATCTTGTCTTTTTAGAAATTTACATTATTTTTATATATTTAATTACAATTCTATAGATATTATATTTCGTTCGTCGTTAAAACAATGCCTCGTGTTCTTTTTTATATGTAAAGACCTACTTTATAAGTTATCGAACTTTATATTTTCTGGAAGGGAAAATTCTTAAAATGTCACATTAATAGAGAGATTCCATTTTTGTTTTCATAAATAAAAGTTTTTAAAAATGTCCAATACAAACACGTCTTTGACGACGTGCTAGGTCTCAACGCGCCTTTCACGACCTGTTTGGCCACCAAACGCGTCTTTCACGACCTGCTAGCTTCCAACGCGCGTCTTCACGGCCTGCTAGTCTCTAACTCATCTTTCACGACCTGTTAGCCTCTAACGCATCTTTCACGACATGTTTGACTTATTAATTTTTTTTAATAATACATTATTATAATTAATTTTATCCATATTTGGTTTTTTTATAACTTGTAATATTTAAATTTATATATAGTTTCGAATATGTCGCTGAAACGTGTTTATTTTTTCTACATGTCATAAATTTACTCAAAATCGAGTGCCAAATTGATATCGAAATGTTCAATAAATGTTTAATAAAATTTGATCAGGCTTGTTTTAAGTAAAGTTTATGCCAACATGTAGATAAAAATAGCACGTTTCAACGGTATATTTGAAACTTTATAAAACTTTATGCATTACATGTTATTAAAAAAACCAATTATAAGTAAAATTAATTATAATAATGTAATATTAAAAAAAATAATAGGGCAAACATGTCGTGATAGACACATTAGAGGTTAACAGATCGTGAAAGAAACGCGTTGGAGGCTAACAGGTCGTTAAAGACGCGTTGAGGTCTAACACGTCGTCAAAGACATGCTTGTAGGGGACATTTTTGAAAACTTTTATATATTGGGACAAAAATATCTCTACATTAATAAGACATTTTGAAATTTTCCCTTTGAGCTTTTTATTTTCACATGTGAAAACCCTTAATTTTGTTTATTTAAAAAAATTGACTTCGTGCAAAAATGTCACCATTTCATGTGTTTATACTTAAGGTTAGGCTTTTAATAAACATACACGGTTTTGTATGGTTTTTGTACATGGTC
The DNA here is from genome assembly GCF_021521415.1 of Bidens hawaiensis. Classification (NCBI taxonomy): domain Eukaryota; kingdom Viridiplantae; phylum Streptophyta; class Magnoliopsida; order Asterales; family Asteraceae; genus Bidens; species Bidens hawaiensis. The sequence goes on along the minus strand of NW_027493711.1, from coordinate 233,781 downwards.
ATAAAATGTTCACTTTAGTCATTTTAATCACATGGAAAGTGTCACTTAGTTATTCTTAGAAACTTAGGTTTAAGGTCAGTTTGTAAGTGTTGGTGCCTTACATGTGATGGTTTTCAAGTGTGTCAATAATGGATGATTACACAATCTTTTGGAGCTTCAAGGTGGATGTTTAAGAGCTTCAAATGATTGTGTTATACTCTTGAAATTTTGAAGACCAACGGGTTTTACATGGTTAAGAGTTAAGCTCCGTTGTTTGGAAGAAACGTATGTAAATAAGCTTGGTTGTCCATGGGTTTTAGCCACTTCAGAGTGTTTGAAATAATTTTATTACCTTGTAATAACTGGTGACAACCCGTGATATCCAAACAACCTTTAAACGTTATTTAAGCACATTTACACCACACTAATTGCCTAGATTGAATGCATGTATTAATCATCAAAAGTCTAGCAAAATTCATTCATGTAAATCATACAGATATATTAGGTAACTAGTGTTAACACCCTCGCGTTGCGGCGGAGGTATAAAACCGTGTATTTACACATCCACTCAACTCGAAAGCATGAAGTTACCACCACCGCAGTCACCGTCATTGGTCATCATCGCCTCTCCCGTGCCAGTAACTTTCGTTAACCATTAAGAAAACCGAACAAAAAGTAGACGTAAAAACGTTGAACCACACACGCTCGTTGGGTCGTGTTAGCACACAAAAATTAGACAGAAACATAAATATAGAACAAAAATAACTAAGTTAACTTAGTTAATTTACATTGCTACGTGGCCGATAAACGGAAAAACAGACATAAAAACGTGGAACCACACACACGCATTGCAGCGTGTTAACTCGTTAAATTTAGACCGAAACATTAAACAAAAAATTGTAAAAATGAGAAGTATAGGAAACCAAAGTTGAAAGTAAAAAAAATGTTTGATATTAAAACTAAAATATATTTGTGACATATTTGTAAACTATAAAAAATGTAGGGGCCAAAAGTAAAAAATATAGATAAAAATAATATCACTAAAGCATAATGTACAAGTATTGATGCATACTATCTCTCACAAATGTATATATATAAATTACATGAATTACCAAGCCACAAACGAAACACTCGACAAACCCGAGCGTTGGTGATAAAAAACAATTTAACAAAAAGCAAAATAAACAATTTCTTAAAGCATGAACTAAACTATCACATTTTTATCAAAATACAAACGTGACATATACGTAAAACTACAAGAACTTTTATTTTAAAATACCGTGTCTTTTATAACTTTATACAAACTTTGAACCATCAAAATAAATATAAAAACACAAATTAAGGCATGAATCACATAAAGGGACAAGCAAAAGACAAAACCCTTCAATCCGCCGCGGATTGAGTGGGTGTCTCCAAAACATCTTGGGTGTCCCAGCAGGACCCTATTCAAATCAAAGTCTTCACATTCGACTATGTCCTTTATTCCTTGCAGGAGGAATCTATAGCAATCTATTGTCACACTCCTAACCTAAGGCGGAAATGTCGGGGCGTGATCCGATTGCTCACAGCTCGAAGATACTATCATAAGTATAAATGGCAATATCTAATTAATTATTTTATTTCAATTATACACACACAATATCCAATACAAAACAAACCAATTCAAATAAACAAATATAACATGTTAAATTCATGTATGTCTTCATTACAACCCTAAAGTCTTTCTAAGTGTCCATACTTCAACTTCAAGCAACCTGCATATGCGTAGATAACAGAGTTTGTCAACAACACATGTTGAGTGAGATGATCACCAATTTTGAAACATTAAATAATAGCATATATATATATAGTTGATAAATGATAAATGATAAATACGCAAACCAACCATGTGATAATAATCAATCAAATCCTTAACAAACCAAACCAAGTTGTACTCGTGTGCCAATGAATCGTTGCCCAAGCGAATCGGGCATTGATTACAATGACTAAATTGTCGGTTTACCTTCGCCAAGCGAATCGGGCTCCGGTTACTAAGACGGTCGTATGATCATACTAATGAGAACCCTCTACAAGGGGATATGTTGGACCTCTCTGAAACGTTATCAAGTAAACAATTAACATGTAGCAATTAGCAAATAACATTCAACTGATATTCACACAATGATTATATTTGCGATTTTGTGTATATATATAGATAGAAAATATGAATAAAGTACGCATATGTCCCCATAACGTTGAAAATAGTGTATAAAAAGGGGAATGATCAAACTCACCTTTGCCATCCTACTAAGTGCAAGTGACGGTTCTACCCGCACAATCACGAAAGAGGAAGCAAAACTTCACACCTATTATCAACCACGTTCAAAGGTTAACTTATCCTCAAAGGATGAGGAAAACCTACACGCAGGTCAGATATGGGTAAAGTTTTGCCATCCTACTAAGTGCAAGTGACGGTTCTACCCGCACAATCACGAAAGAGGAAGCAAAACTTCACACCTATTATCAACCACGTTCAAAGGTTAACTTATCTTAATGCCTTAGAAATTTCGAAAAGGAAAACCTACACGCAGGTCAGATAAAAGTTAAAGTTTAGCCATCCTACCAAGTGCAAGTGACGGTTCTACCCGCACAATCACGAAGGAGGAAGCGAAACTTTAACCCACTATCAACCACGTTCAAAGGTTCTTATTCTAAACACTTGGAAAATTGCTAATTTAAACTAAGTATGCAAGTCATAAGTTTATAAAGCAAGGAACCCAAAGAAGGAATAACAATCTTATACGCAAAAAGATTAATATTTCAAGAATATATTACAAGAATGGCCGGGTAAACTACCCGCCTAAAAGAAAAAAAAAAAAAAAACTATACAAGTCTCTTAGCAATGGGAAGGGATCTTCAGGATCAAGCTTCAGGGCCGCTTCCACTTGGACCCGCTCCGTCAGAAGAACGGGGTGGTTCGAGGAACGCTTTGAGGACAGCTAACCCATCATCAGCAGCAGCTACTTCGTCCACCTTCTCCACCACTGGATGCTGGAAGGCGGCGTATTGGTTCAATGCTTGGTCATAAATGGCTTCGGTATCCACATTGAACAAAGGGAAGTTGGAAGGCGGGACGCCTTTCTCAACAAACCCTAGACCAAGCAAGAAGCCGGCCTTTTCCCCATCCTCATGAGAAGCGTTGAGGGCTGCGGTCATAGCATCATCGTAAGAGGTCTCTGAAAAGACCCGACGCACAACCTACAAAGAAAACACAAGTATTAGAACCTTTTCTTACAAAAGAAAAGCGTGAAGATAAAACTAAACATACCTGAGGCAACGCTTCTCGAAGAAGCCATTGGAGGGCAGCTTGAGCTTCGTTATGGGCGCGTTCGGCTTCGCTCTTGTTAAGGTTGGCAAGTAAAACTTCCTTTGCGGCAGCCTCTTCGACGCCCTTAAGTTTCCGCTCGGTGTGGTCAAGCACCCCCCTCTGGTCCAGGATTTCCTGGAGTTTCTTGGCATCTTCCATTGCCAAGGCATCATGAGCGCGTTGGAGAGCCTCTAATTTGGCCTTGAGCTCCTCATTCTCCACACGCAAAGGCTCAGCAACGGCTTCAGCCTTGGCAGCCCTCTCGGTTGCGTTTCGCGCAGTCTCCCTGGCCAGCCGAAGCTGTTCATTCACAGCTTGGGCAGCCTTGGAGCGGGCCTCGAGTCGCGCCTGAACTTCAACCTCGAGGGCCTTGAAGGCCTTCTCCTTGTCGGCGGCAGCTGCCGCCAGCTGTTGGTTCTCCTCCCGAAGAGCACGCGCCTCAGATATGTCCTTGGCAAACAAGTAACCGTAAGACGGATGCGGGTACAGTGTAAAGGCAAAACCCTTCACATACCTAGCACCCGCAGGGAATTGAAGCCAAATAAACCTTGGCAAACAAGTAACCGTAAGACGGATGCGGGTACAGTGTAAAGGCAAAACCCTTCACATACCTAGCACCCGCAGGGAATTGAAGCCAAATAAACCTTGGCAAACAAGTAACCGTAAGACGGATGCGGGTACAGTGTTAAGGCAAAACCCTTCACATACCTAGCACCCGCAGGGAATTGAAGCCAAGTATTCCTCGGCAACCAAGTAACTACAAGACGGGTGCGGGTACAGTGTAAAGGCAAAACCCTCCACATACCTAGCACCCGCAGGGAATTGACGCCAGGAATACCTTGGAAGTAAAGTAACCGTAAGACGAGCGCAGGTACAGTGTCAAGGCAAAACCCTTCACATACCTAGCGCTCCGCTGGGAATTGAAACCAAGAAGGATCTTCTGGGCAATGCTTGCGGAAACGGAAATAACATCCCCGCATAGCGGGAACGTCGAGAACTACGTTGTTGGAAGTTCCAAGATGGAATTGATGGTTTTAACATAATTGATCACTATGTTCAAAACTACCAAAACCTCATGGAAAATACATACAACTGGGACTCAAGGCTCCTGACTTGCGAGGAGGCTACAGACCTACCCGCATCATACCCAAAGACCAAGCAGGAAACTCGGGCATTCCTGCAAGTGACAAGGACTTCCGCGGAAAGAATCCCCATGGAAAACCTTACAAAAACCTTTTCAAAACCCTTTGCTCAAGTCCAAAAGTTCACCTCACTTTATTAAACACGCATGAGAAGAACATTGGACTGGGGGGACTTGAAGAGGTAGGTCCCAGCAGAGCCCAGTTGGTCCCGCAAGACTCACCTTAAACAGGGACGTCTGCGCAGAGACCAACTGGATCCGCTAGGACCAACCATGCTCAGAGACGTGACGTCCTTACGCGCAGTACGCAAGCTGTTCCCGCAGGAAATGCCTCCCATGGTGAAGGACTCCGCCTGTTCCCGCAGCCTCGGATACAAGCCATGAGGGAAGGCCACCCGCGCAGCATGGCTACACGCACTAGGTACTTAGCTCTCGATCATTCAGTGTCACCTGAAGGAATGAGCAAAGCCGGGAGCAATCCCGCACAGAGGCGGGAGGGGGAATACTCCCGCCCAAATAAGCCAGTCTGTATACTGAAGGACCTTTTACTGTACCTGACGAGGTATGGGCGAAAGATCTGATCAGGGATACGACAGCTCACTGATACAGTATGGCGAGCAGCATGCTCCTGTACTGTATCACTATTAGCCGCTGCCTACTCACCAACTACTGTCATACCACGTGCGTAGCCGGCAGTTGGTGGAAAGGGAATAGTATACAGCAGGCCTGGTCACTATCAGCCGCTGCCTACCCACCAACTACCAGCAGGGCACGTGCGTAGGCTACTGTTGATGAACAGGAACACTGTTGCAGCCGGCCATACCTCCTTGGAAACCTACCTTCGGCTATAAATACCCCAAATGGTATGATCATCGAAACACATTACATTATCATATTATCATCATAATATACCTGATATCTGCTCTAGCAATCTCTTGATATACTTTTATATTTAAAGAGCAATCTAGTCTGATTCTCACGCCGGAGGGTGGTCACAAGGAGAAACCCCCCCCCCCCCCTTCTCAGTGACGAGCTCACGGTGTCTGTTTTGCAGGTTATCAGAAGAACCATCTTCCAAGGGGCTAACCCCTCGTGGGAAACAGCTATCCAACCCCCAGGTTACCAGTAATCTGCCCGGGGTCCGGTTAGTGTTTCTTCATGCTTTGAACAATAATTCTCTTGAAGGAGAACTACCTCCAACATTGAGCAACTTAAGAAACTTGGCTTACTTGAACCTGGATGATAACATGCTTTCTGGTCAACTTCCATATGAGTTTGGACAACTTGTCAATCTTGTTGAACTACGTGTTGCTAACAACACGCTCAATGGTATTATTCCCCAACCACTAGCAATTTGAAGTCTCTCACTCTGCTAGCGTTGAGCAAAAACCAACTCAATGGTTCTATTCCTTCATCACTAAGGAACCTGAGTAGCCTACGCTACTTGTACTTCATGACAACAAATTATCTGGTCATATACCACAAGGAATCATGTCAAGTCTAAACTTGTTTGAGGTAGAAGTGGGCAATAATCAATTGTTTGGCCCTTTACCCGAAGATTTGTGCCATGGAGGAAGGCTTCAATATTTATCACTAAGTCATAATCAACTCACAGGTCCTATACCTATAGGCCTAAAGAACTGCTCTAGCTTAACAATAGCTTATTTTGATTCTAATCAATTTTCCGGAGATATATCAAATAGTTTTGGGGTGTATCCAAGTTTATATCTCCTTGACATCAGCCATAACAATTTTCATGGGCTGCTGTCTCAAAATTGGAGTGATAAATACAAGAATTTAACATATTTAGTGATGGGATACAACAACATCAGTGGTTGCATATATACCACCTGAGTTTGGAAATTCAACTCAACTACAAATTCTTGATCTTTCTTCGAATAATTTGGTTGGTGAGATCCCGAAGGAATTTGGAAAGATGAAAGATATGCAGTTTTTGTCCTTGAAAGGCAACCAACTTTCAGGTGTTATACCTCAAGAACTCGGAATACTTCATAAGATGCAAAATTTTGATCTTTCAACAAACAAATTGAACGGGTCAATACCAAAATACATTGGTGAGTGGGAACAAATCCGTTACTTGAATCTTAGTAATAACAAGCTTGACGGAAAAATCCCATCTGAGATTGGTAAATTAAGTAACCTTACGACACTTGATTTCTCTTGGAATTTACTCACGGAAGAGATACCAAGTGAAATTCAAGATTTAGTAAATTTGGCAAGTCTGAACCTTGCACACAATAGATTGTCTAGTTCAATTCCCAATGCCTTTGGAAGAGTTCATTTCCCACCTCATTTGCTATATTCAAGAATTCATCTGTACAAGGTAATCCAGGTTTGTGTGGAAATGTTACTAGATTAAAACTTTGTAAAAGCCAAATTATGGTGAATAAGCATAAAATTGTCTTTCATCAAAAGCTCATCTTTGTAATAATGCTCCCTCTTTTGGGGGCAATTTTACTCGGGTTATTAATATGGAAATTTTAGTTCCAGAAAAGAGGCCAAGTACAACGTCACTGCCGAATTTTTTCTAAATAATAATGAGTTCCTCGCTCTAAAAAGGTACTCTTATTCACAAATCCAGAAGATTACAAACTCCTTTGAAGTCAAACTAGGCCGAGGTGGCTTTGGATCTGTGTACAAAGGATCATTAAGCAATGGAAATTTAGTGGCAGTGAAGGTTTTAAGTGAATCAAAGGGTAATGGTGATGATTTCATTAATGAAGTTGCCAGTGTCAGCAGGACGTCCCATGTTAATATTGTCAGTCTTGTGGGATTTTGTTTAGAGGGTCGTCGAAGCGCGTTGATCTATGAATATATGCCTAATGGATCCCTTGAGAAGTTCGTATATGGTCGGGATTCTGTAAGTATTAGTCAACTTGGGTGGAAGAAGTTGCATCAGATTGCTATTTGGATTGCTAGAGGTTTAGAGTACTTGCATAGGGGTTGTAACGCACGGATCTTACATTTCGACATTAAGCCCCATAATATACTAATTTTGCCCTAAAATATCTTACTTCGGGCTTGCAAAGCAACTCCCAAAGAAAAAAAGCATGATATCATTGTCTTGTATGAGAGGGACGCCTGGGTATATTGCTCCTGAATTAATTTCTCGGAATTTCGGTCCAGTCTCCCACAAATCAGATGTTTATAGTTATGGGATGATGATCCTAGAAATGGTTGGAGGGAGGAGAAATGTTAAAAATGATGTTGATCATACAAGTGAAATATATTTTCCCGATTGGATATATAAGAAAGTTGAATCAGCATGGGATTGTGAGCGATGAAGAGAACGAATTAGCAAGGAAGATGATTATTGTGGGTTTGTGGTGCATACAAACTAATCCCTTGAACCGTCCGGCAATCACCAAGGTGTTGGAAATGTTAGAAGGTGGCTTAGAGCTATTGGAAATGCCTCCAAAACCTTACATATATTCACCACAAAGATCAGGTGATCTTTCCGCTACAGATTAGTTGCATTCTTATTGTTTACTATTAACAGTTTATAATGCTTGTCACATTTAAATATTATATGTTAATTAATTCCTAATGACTGTTGAGAAATTGTGTGCTTATACAAGCTAATACTACACTTTTGCTAAGTATTACATACCAAGGTTAGTTTAGTTAATCAGGTAGTCTGACACAAATCAACATGAATTTTGCGTAGTTGAATTTAACCAAATGAAGTTTGCTAAGTATTGCATACCAAGGTTATTTAGTTAAATCAACCACATGAATTAGCTGAATATTTAGTCAACCAGTATAACGATTTCTGAGACTTTTATATATTATATATATATATATATATATATATATATATATATATATATATATATATATATATATATATGTATGTATGTATCAATGAAGACAAATATGATTTGAGCGAGGTCAATTATGACCGGAGTCTATAATTTATGTTATTAGAGCACTCATTTAGGCATTTCATCAAACATATATGTCATATGCAATTATACATGTGAATCAACTTACATCAAACATTGTTTAAGTGCTAGTAAAGAGAACTGAAGCATATATACTTTCCGGTAAAAATAGTTTCGAGATTGCCAATGATGATTGGAACGACCAATGAACAATGCAATCGAGAATCAACAAGCACAATTTAGCTGTAACCGGAACGAACATGAATGTTAAACAGCTTTGAATCATAAAAATCTCAAACACTAATTAACCAACAGCTTTGAATCATAAAAATCTCAACCAGATTGTTATAATGAGATGATTTATTATGAAAGATCTAAACTTAAAAGTTAAATCAATAATTATTTAGAGTTTATTTTACCACTGACATTGAAAATAATTAAGTATATATATATACAAAGACTTAACTGCGTGTATGTTTTCGCTCTAATCACATCACATACTGTTTGAGATATTTCTATGGGTACAATATTTCACTTCATTTGAAAATGATATTGTATTTTGGTGTTGAATTTTAGGCAGACGGTGCAATGTTTTTAATGCTGTTGCATTTTGGACAGTGGTTTTTTCTTTCTTTTTTTTTTTAACGGAAGAAGATCCTGCGTATAGACCTATCTTTTTGAGGCTATGTCCAAAGTCCACCGTGATACCATACCACCTGATGCGTGGGAACCAGATGAAATCCGTAAACCTTCGCCCCCAGTCGGGTTCAAACTATGGATTAAAATCCTGATTCGTCCGTTCACCCAGATATTCATGCCTATGTGGGAATTGAACCTTCATCTCCACTGAATTTATTGAGAATTTATTTTTACATATTGTTTGATATTTAATTGATTTTGAAATAATTAGTTTTTTTGTAGTTTAAAAATAGATAAAAATGAGGAAAACTGAAAGGAAAAAAAAACTGTGTTTTTTGAGAAAAACTAGAAAGAAACTGAAAAGAAATGAAAAAAACTGATGTGACACTAATACGACATATAGTAAAATGGAGAAACATAAGACCACTCCCTATGCTCTTAATGGTCTGTGATTTGGGGTTGAGGTTCATTCAATTTTCCCCTAAAACTACTCACGAGGAAATGTGAGAAGGTGCAACGACTTTTATGTACATTTTTATTTTTTTGGAACAAGTTTTTTTTTGTGTGTTTGGTCACAGCATACCATTATGCTTTTATTTATTTATGGAAAATTGGATTTTAATAATCTAAACTATCAATTATTAGCCAATAATAATCCCAACTAATAATCTAACCGGTGACAATCCTAACTTTTAGTTTTGTTACCATTAGCAATCCTAGTTTAACAAATCATTAACTCCGTTAGTTATATTCTTTAAGTTATTATGAAATTTAACAAAGAAAAAAAATACGAAACAATTTAGTTGAGACCCACATAAAATATTTAAATAATTAATAAGATTACATGTAGATTATTAATATAATTAATAAGATTACATATATTTTATTTATAAAAATAGTCTCTGTGTCCTATCATCGTCTCCCTCAACAGGCCACCACCAAAGAATATATCGATACTCAGCCAAGCCCTAAAACCTGACTCAGTTTCATGTTTAAAATTCGTTCTTCATCGTTGTAGTTTGTAAATAAAAACATAGGGCTTTTAATCAGAAAGAAGAGGCGATTCGATTGATATAATACTTACCATGAATAGTGCCCACTTTGATACAGGCGAAGCGTCGCCGGAAAGCTTGCGGCGGCGGCGGTGGACTCGGATAACATAAGTGGCCGATTTTGAGAGGGCAAAGGTGACGATTTGAATTCCAATCAGAAGGCCTGACAGGTCGTAACCGCGTCATTTAGGACGCAAGATTCTGCGTTTATTACTTCGAGTAAACATGACAGGTTTTGGTGATGATTTGCAGTCGATTGCATGGTCGACGGAAAACTAAGATGGCCGGAAATTTGGTGCCGGAAAAACGTGATGTGCAGGGGAGAGGGTGGTTCGACCACCGTTATTTAATATAATTATATAAATATAAACAAAAGTATATTAAATATAATTGATTTAATAAAATTATATATTTCAATGCCACATCACACATCATATTATCAAAAAATCCAAATCATGGCCACCTAATCGCCACATCATTCGACACATCATCAAAAGTTAACGGAGTTAACTATTTGTTAAAGTGGGATTGTTATGGGTAACAAAACTAAAAGTTGAGTTTGTCACTAGTTATATTGTTAGTTGGGATTATTATTGGCCAATAGTCGATAGTTTGGATTATTAAAATCCAATTTTCCTTTATTTAATTATTTTGAAGGGCCAAATTTTATATTTCATAAAGAGACGCGACTGCTATTTTACATAGCATGAGATTAATGTGTGTTCCACCAACCCCGAAACATCTTCAAATAATGGGCATACGTCAACAATATCGATTGCCCATCTTCTATGTAATGCATCTGACGTTGGTATTTACCCATTTCCGATTTCCGCCAAAATTAGTTCACTTTAAGAGGTACCCGCAGGTTTCAATTGAAAAGGTTTTCCTTTTCAACAAACGTTAGGTAGGCAATTCGTGAACCGTTCGCTGGGAAGATCTTTTATGTTCGTTCGTTTAATAAATGAACGAACATGAAAAAAGAAATTTACTTCGATTAGTTAAACACACGAACATGAACAGAGCCCCTGTTTGTTCAATTGTGTTCGTGAATGTTCGGTCATGTTTTCATGAACGTTCATTCATGTTCGTTTGTATATGTTGTTCATGAAAGTTGTTGTGCATTTATTTATTTTATCTGAACATTTAACATTCTTTAATTTATTATCCCTAATGTAAAATAGGAAATCGTATTATCACATTGTTTTTGCATGGTTCCCAATTCTTTTCTCATTATTCACATTGATGAATGCATCAATCTATAACTCCAGGCTTAAACGATTTTATTAGGAAAAAGACTTTATCATGTTCATCATTCTGAGTGTTCCTTTTTATAAGAATGTCAGATTAATTTTTATGATATACATCACCGAGTTTGATTTTGGAGAGGAAAAGAGAAATCACCTACAAGTTTCAGAACTATCGACCCTCACAACTCATAATGAATGGGCATTCGTGAGTCAAGGTTTCGCAAGTTTCTTTTTTTTTTCTATCACTCAATTTTCATCTCATTTCTTTCCGTTGTTGCTATGCTTGATTTTCGTTCGATTATGCTTGATTTCTTTTTTGTTGATAATTGTTGCATTTTTTTTTCCTTAGCAATACCTACTAAATTTATTAGTTGGTTTATACTAAAGTTCTTTTTATATGTCTAATATATAGTGATGTCGATTTTGATTCGGAGTAGTTAAATTGCGGTGTTGAGTTATTCTACAAATGCCAACAAAAATGAGAAGTGTGAAAAGCCGTAATTGATTGACATGTGTCAAATATGGACCAAAGGTAAAAGGGTATAAAAATAATAGTACATATTCTCTCTCTCCATATGCAAGTCACATGTCAATTCCTCCATCATTTAAAACGTCAATAACTTTTTCATGCAACATTATTCTTTTTAAAAGATTTCACCATAATAACAAGCGTTTTTTTATCTTTAATATGAGTATGACTTTGTTATATAAAAATTAAAAAAAAAATTACGTCATTGTGTCTTTGTGTTTTTTCATCATTGTGTTTTAGTCATTGTGTCTTTCTGTTTTTCATTGTGTTTTTTTCGTCATTGTGTCTTTCATATTTGTTTTTATTTAAATGCTAATAATACGGTTGTGTAATAATAATACGTAAATATAATGATAAAATAACAACAAATTATCAAATACATAAAACACAATGACAAATGCATATTACACAATTACATGAAACGTAAAACACAATGATGATACATATAACACAATGACCTGAAACGTAAAACACAATGATGAATACATATAACACAATGACCTGAAACGTAAAACACAATGGTGAATACATATAACACATGACCTGAAACGTAAAGCACAATGAAAACTACATATTACGCAATGACATGAACGTAATACACAATGACTAAAACACAATGATAAGTAGAAAGACAAATGATGAGCACAAAGACACAATGACAAACAAAAAGACACAATGATGCAATCTTTGTTTTAATTGGTATCTTTAATATGAGTATCAACTGATAACACAATGATCAAAATCTATAACATAATGCATTAAAAAACACAATTAAAAATCATAATGAACAACCAATAACACAATATAAAAAACCCACTAATTTTTTATATATATATAACAATATGATACTCATATTAAAGATAAAAAAAACGCTTGTTATTATGGTGAAATTTTTTTAAAAAAATAATGTTGCATGAAAAAGTTATGTACGTTTTAAAATGATGAGGGAATTGGCATGTGCCTTGCATGTGGAAAAAGAAGGTCAACAAAATTGGGTTATTACATTTATGCCATTCTCATCAATTTATTTTCTTAAATTAATCTACACCGTTCAAATCTAAAATTAATGGATTAGATTTCTTCTCACTCTTCTTATTTTTGTTATTCTTTGTATTTTAACTTTATCCAAAATTGCGTCCCATATAAAATCTTATTACTTAATTTCATTATATTTCAATGTGTTAGGATTGTAAGCAAAAGAATTATTTATTGTTGAAAAAAGGTCCCATATATTTAATTATGCTTTAGGCCACTAAAACAGTTAGGCCGCTACTTACCTGTAACATTTCTCTCTCTCTCTCTCTCAACAATGCAACAACCGCCACCACCGAGTAAGTGCATGTCTGAAATGTGATGGTTTTCAAGTGTGTCAATAACGAATGATTACACCATCTTTTGGAGCTTGAAGTTGGATGCTTAAGAGCTTCAAATGATTGTGTTATACTCTTGAAATTTTGAAGACCAACGGGTTTTACGTGGTTAAGAGTTAAGCTCGGTTGTTTGGAAGAAACACATGTATATAAGACAAGTATATATGGGCTCACCCACCGGACATTGGTTGTCCATGGTTACCCACTTTAGAGGGTTTGAAATAATTTTATTTCCTTCTAAGGGAATAGGTGGAGTTGCTTAGGGTAGTTCACTGAACCGGGGAACATCATCGCAACCCCTCCATTTTTGCCGGAGTGTAGTTTTCATGTGTGGTATTCCCCTTTGAAGAGAAGAGGAATGGTCTTAGGGCGTGTGCTAAACGGCTATATATTTTACCCTGTGATTTCTTTTTTACTTTTTACACTTATAAATAACACTTTTCACTAATTTTATACGCACTATTCTACAACCATTTATCAATATCTCTCCAAGCCATCACTTTACATGGAGCAACCAAATCTCCAATCAAATCCCGAACCGATAATTAGGAGAGGGTTACGAAGATGGAGCCGTGAAGAAGTAGTGTTAGCCAGTTAAGGCTTGGCTCCATGTTTTTGAAGACATGGACCCTGTGGACAATGACGAAGCTTACTTAGGGCCGGGGGAGGCCCCGACCCCCAGTTTTTTCGTGTACTGGTATAAATTTACCCGTTTTAGCCTGAAATTTTTTATGCGTAATGCAAATTTAGACGTTTTCAGCCGAAAATTTGAGTCCGACCCCCCATCGTTTGTGAATTTTTGTATACATTTTGAGTCCGCCCCTCCCTGGTATCTTAGTCCAAGCTTCGCCACTGCCTGTGAACCAATGAACATCAAGTTTTTGGCCACAAGTTTGGAACTGCTTTGTTTCAGATGGAGGATCAAGCGATCATACAAAGCACCGTGTTTGAAATGACGAAATATGGTTAGACAAATTAACGCTTGTGATAATGGCACGTTTGAAGTCATAACAAAAGTCCAATGGAATTGGGAATAGTATTTTAATCTTTTTTTTTATTGAATAAAGTGTTCTTTAATTAATTATGTATTCAATTTATATTTTATGCATTTTTATTTATTTTGGGTTTTTACTAAAATTTATAATTTATTAGTTATTTTTAAATAAAAATTAAAATTCTTTAGGGTAGTTCAGCATTGTGCCGCCAACCTTTAGGGTTGTTCAGGGTAAAAATGAGATGGCAGTGCGGGATCGGTCGGCGCTTGGATAGCATTTGGTACCCTTAGGGTTGCACCCCTTTCACTCTAGTAACTTGTGACAACCCGTAATATCCGTACAACCTTTAAACGTTATTTAGTTAAGCATGTTTACACTAGACTAATTACCATAGATCAAATGTGTGTCTATTTAATCATCTAAGAGTCTAGCAAAATATCATAGCATTATTATTATTAGTATTATTATTAAAACTAATTTAGATTATTATTATCATCTTCTATTTATCGTTATGATAAATATAAGTCCAAATTTAAATCTAAACTCTAAAGTTTGCATGAATATAGAAGGACGACACGACTTGTGGGCCAAGTAGTACACAAACGATCATTTAGGCGGTCTTGTTTTTTCTTGTTGCGTATGTCATTCAATCTTCACTTCAATCGTAGTTGGCAGTTTTAATATTTTGTTTGTGTGGACACATTCATGGCAGCCTTGCATTGAAACATTTGTCTATGTGGAGACCATTCATGGCAGCATTGCATTGAAACCTTTGCAGCTTTAATATTTTGTTTGTGTTTGGCAGATGAATTATGGATGCAGTACAATAATAATAAAGGGTAGAAACCTTTGTGTGGACACCATTCATGGCAGCCTTGCATTGAAACCTTTGCAGCTTTAATATTTTGTTTGTGTTTGGCAAATGAATTATGGATGCAGTATAATAATAATAAGGGGTAGAAACCTTTGTAAGGACACCATTCATGGCAGCCTTGCATTGAAACCTTTGTCTGCGTTGACACATGGCAGCCTTGCATTGAAACATTTGCAGCTTTAATATTTTGTTTGTGTTTGGCAGATGAATTATGGTTGGAGTACAATAATAATAAAATGAACCATTACCATTTCATTGTCATGTTTGATTACCATATAGGAATGGAATGACCATCTCTTTATTATTATTATTATTATTAGTATTATTATTAGTATTATTATTATTATTCCGGTAGTAATAGTAATAAATAATATTAATAATATGAATATTCGTATTAACTCATTTTAAGACCTGCGCGTTTCAACGAGACCACTAAAGCGAATAAAAATAATCATAAAATGTTGAATCACACATGCGTGTTATGAAGCGTTGACTTGTCAAATAATTTTAATAATATTGATAATGGTATAATAACTCTAATATAATAATTGTTATATTATAATATAAAAAATAATGATAATATAATAAAATTAATAGCAATAATATAATAATCTGATAATGTAATAATAATTATAATATAATAATAATAATCATATTGTTGTTGTTGATTCCATTTCTTGAAGGAATGAAAAAAAACACCTACTCCTTAAGGAATGAAAATCCTATATTTGGAAGGAATTTCATTCACTATGGAATGGTTTATTTCATTACCACATGACAACCAAAAATGGTTTTTTTCCATTCATTTGGAATGGCACATTCCATTCCGCCTCTCATTCCCTTCTACCAAACGCTACCTAAGGGGGTAGAATTCAAAGTTAGGTTAGCTAGGTTAGTATCCAAAGTTAGGTTAGTTTGGTTAGTGGGGTTAGTTTGGTTGTTTGGTTTCTTAACTGGGTTAACTTGGTGCACCAACGGGGTATAACCTAATCCGCTATTCTCAATAGCGGATTATAGGTTGGATGGTGATCTGTCATTGTCACAAGCGGATCCAAAATATTTTTCCTTCTAATCTGCTATTCTCATTAGCGGATACACCAAAACCTTTTTTTTTTTTTTGACTTTCCCGTTAACCTAATTTTATGCACCTGAGGCAACAGGGATTGGTTTTGATGACTCCACCAACACTTTAAAGACGGTGCTTGTTTTTCTTATGGTAAATGTGATATCGAAACAACTATGGTTCATTGTTCGGGGAGAGAAATACCCCAAATCCCTGCTTATGAAATATGCGGAAGAGGTGTATTTAGTCATGGACGTTTGCATTGGTTGGAAGTGGTTTTTATCGGCCCTCAACTTCCTATGTTGGAAGGGAAATAGTGTGGTTTGATGTGAAGACTGAGACATTTGGGTTAACAGAGCCTCCTCCCAAACCAAGAGGAGGACAAGGCAATTATGATCAGTTGGTAGATCTAAACGGTGAATTGTGGGTGTTAAAGCACCAAGAAGAATGGGTGTTGCACCTGTAGCTTTGATATTCCACTACAGTATAATAATGTGAAGATTTCGGGTTATTGGAACAAAGATGGGGACATATTATTGACCTGCGGTGGAGGGACACAGATGTTTGTTTACACTCCGAAAACTGGTGATTTGCGAAGAGTTGATCGGGCTGATTCATGTGAAGCAGATATCTGTATCTACTCAAGCAGCTTCTTTCAAATCCTACACTAGTGCTTATTGGGTATATTCTTCTCATTATCAGTATGTTACCTTGTTTGTTTTGTTGGTGAAGAGCAATTCACAATTAAATACAATAACGGATCGATACTCAAACTGAAATTCTTGATTAACACATAAATCCAACGGTTGTACATTTGAGGTGATAAAGATAAGCCATGTTCTTCATAAGTTTAAAGTGTTTTCCTTTTTTGTTGTGTGCCTGTAAGACAGGTCGTGGTACAGGTAAGGTAAACAGGGCATTATTGACGTTTAGAGAGAAGAGACACAAATCAATCATCGTTACAGATGAATAATATATAACAATACCTCAAAGCTACAAGTATCTTACAACAGCCAAACAATACAAAAGCAAGTTGGTTATACATCTCATGGCTATACTTCGAATTCTACAAAAGAATAAACCAGCAAACAAAACACTATATACTATTATTTGTTTTACTTCAATTTCAAAAAAAAAGTAACGGAAAATGTAATGGGGCTATATACTTGACCCGGAGAACATCACTTGTTGGACCACAGAAATTCAATTTCAAGATTCCTCTGGGCCCCACTTTTGCTTTGTGGCAGCAATGCATATTCACCCGCCACCGCACCCATCATCACAACACGGTCAATCTGGATCGTCACTTTCCCAAACGATTTCTGCCCAAACAACAAGGGTGTAATGGTCATATTATAGACAGCGACAAATGGAACAGATAAAAAGTATTTAATATAGACTTACCTTCCCCATCTTGCTTTTATTCTTGCATGAGATATGTAGCTTCTGGCCTTTTGGAGGACTTTCAAAGGACCATGTGAAGCTCTCATCCCACTCGGGATTTGGGCCCGTTGATACAATCTGCAAAACATGAATGTCACAAAACTTGGTCACTGATGTTGATGCAAGTACCAGAAACAAAATGTAGAATGTGAGTACAGTTAGTATTAAGTGAATGAATGCATAGGCCTGGTTCACTTTCAGGCCCAAGAAAAGTATAAGAAATGTACCTTGGTTTGCCTTGAAGGAGTATTGCCCAGTGTAACTTTGCAGTATACACTCGGGTTACCAACTGACTGTTTCAGATCATTGCCACGTTTAATCACCACCGTTAATGTGCCGGGCAAACACTGCAACAAGAACTCAGCTTTTTCATGAAACCTAGGAGGGCCCGATTGGATCAAAAACTGTAACAATGGTATTGCATCAGCAGCAGCAGTAGATTGAGCATTAGAGACTTCAGGTGGACAAGCTGACCAAGCTTGCCTCAGAAGAAACAGTGCATCTAAAGCAGCTTCTTGAGTTGGTTCTGAGCCAGATTTAAGGGCGGTTACTAGGTGTGGGATGCTTAAAGTTGCAGGCTCGGTTGCTCTCAGACGTGGGAAATTACCAAAAAGTGCATTTAAAGCTTTCAAATACCCTTCGTTCACTGTTCCATTCGCCCACAAATCCTTTTCAGTAGCAGCTGCAGGTTTCAGATATACAAAAATAGTGTGTGATGAGCATTGAGCAATGCATCTGAATACTGATTAGTTGTCAAAACACTCTTTATTTGGCAAATAATTGAATATACATCCTTATTTTTACAATCAGAATATGACTCAACAAGTACATTATAATCAAAAATTGATATACTGCAAAGAAATTTGGATATGTATATGGCAATTTGTATGTCGGCATTAGAGGTGGCAAAATGTGTAGGACAAAGTAACAGGTCAAAATGGGTAATATTTCAATCAGTCAAAACAGTGGGTCAAAGCGGGTGGTCGGTGGGTTGACCAACACACTTCTTATAACATATATTACTTAAAAAGTAACCTAAATTTTTTTTAGTAATGATTAGGAGGTTTTGTGCATTAAAAGTACACTTTGGGATACTTTTGGCCTATTTCCTTTCAAGCTAAAGTAAATGAGTTGGTATTGCCGCTAGGGGTGTAAACAAGCCATTCAGGCTCATGAGCTCCTCACGAGCCTATTAATTATATAACTTTTTTAATGTATTAAATATATATTTATATAATAATTATTATATATAAAAATTATGGTAAACTAAATTAATAATATATATTGTGTTTCATACAAAAATGTAATTAAATAATATAAAAAAATTAAAAATGTATATCAATTAATTAATAGATGATAAACTAGCCGAGTCCAAGCCGAGCTCGATCTTGAAAAAACGACTCATGAGCCGAGCTCGAGCTTGGTCAAGCTCGGGCTCAACTTGTTGGACCCCTATTTGTCGCTTCTATGTAAGCACGGGTAAGTGAGTTTTCATACATTCATTTACAGACCAAGTAAGATAAAAACTTACCAGTTATAGCTCTCACAGTTTCAATTGAAGCATACTCTTGGATGGCATTGTTAGAGAAAAGATGCTTAATAAACACTGCAGCCTGAACCGAAGTATCACCATCACTTGAAGCAATCAGATCCAGCACCACCTGAACACCGCCAGCTTCTGCCACCGCTCGTTTATTAGACCGACTATTCATCACAAGATTCTGCAAAGCACACATAGCCACCACCCTCATTTCTTCTGAAGGTTGATCTTCAAGCAAATTCACCAAAGCCCTACAAGCTACAGCAGCATCAGTAGATTGAGCCAAAGCTTCATTCTGAAACAAATCCCCAAGAGCAAGAGTCGCCAACAATCTCGCCTGTTGAGCTTGAGTTTGTGGGTCCATTAGATATTGAGACAGTGGTACAATCGCCGATTTGGTAGCTTTAGTTTCTCTGATTTTCACATTATGTAATAAAATTTCTAGAAGTCTCGCAGCGGTCCCCTCACACAGATGGCATCTAAGAAGTTGTAAAAGAGCCTCGATTGCACCACTTTCAGCCATCGCTACTGCGCTGCTGGAATCATCACTTTCGAGAACTAAAAGTGCATTTAATGCACCGATCACGGTTCCTTCTGAGCCTGAATGTAACAATCTGACTAACACCGCAATAGGTACTTCCAAATAGAACTCAGAACTATACTGTAATATACTAGATAAAACAGTAGCAGCTGATTCCCATAAAGGATTTGGAAGAACAGGATCCGCTGATAATATGACTCTTGACAGTTCACTTACACCGCCCTCTTTTGCAATTTCATTAGGCCAAGTTAAAGCAATGCTAACAAGAGCCTTTAGAGCCCGCTGCTGCAAAATTGGAATGCCAGAACCCACAACCCGCATTAATGGACCGATTACTTGTTGTATTATAGAATCTTTCTGGAAGTTTTCTTCTAGAAGCAGGTAAGATAAAAGCTCAGCTGATGACTGTTGGACCACTGTAACAGGGGAATCTAGCAACCAAATGAGCGGTTCAATGGCTCGGTGTGGAGTCAAAGTATGATCAACACGACCCTGCTCATGCTCCAAGATGTTTATTAGAACCCGTAAAGCACTATGCTGACCATCTGGTCCAAGCTCAGGCCTTGTTAACAGCAAGAAAAGAGGTTTGACCACCTTCGCTGCAGATTGACCCTTTGCTATTGCAGCATTATTTGTCAATATTCTGAGAACTTCAGCAAAAGCAGCACATAGAAAATCAGGTGCTTCCGGAAGGATATCAAGTACACTCTCAATGACTCCAGCTTTCACCATTTCAGTCTTTACTGAAGGCCTATCTTTTCCCAGTTTAACTAGAGCTCCACAACTTGCTTCATGAAGCATGTAATTTCGACTCTCAAAAAGACCTACAAGAGGAACAATTGCACCATGTGCAGCCACTAACTCAGCCAAATTCTCCTCATCTAGAAGTCGGTCCAGCGCACGCACAACCGAATGCTGAGCTGGACTAAACTCGGTAACAAGAAGTGAAATTAACGGCTCGATACAGCGACTGGCAGTGACTGTACATCTAATTCTTGAGTTTTCAAATAACACAAAACATAACTCAGCAGCATCGCCTTTCAAGTCTAGTAAACAATCTGATGAAATGATTCTACAAAGAACATCGACTGCATTCAACTCGACATCTGAAGCAGTAAGACCTCTTGATGGATTTCCACTGAGTAGTCTAACTAGTGCACCAATAGCAGCATGTTGTTCTTTCTCCAAACCAGTGTTCAAAATTTCCACCAATGGCTGAATAGCTTGTCTAGAAGATTCTGCATTTTTTATGTGGTCAGCAGAAAACAGATTCTCCAGGGCCTTTGCAGCACTATAGCGCGCACGCCTTCCACCCATACGCAAGACAACTACAAGCTGGCTCACCGCAGCAAACGCTGAGTCGTGCTTTCTTATTTCAGCAGTGCTGAATAGGATTCCAAGTAGGACAGTAGCAGCTTCCTCAGTGGCATCTTGCGGGCCAAGTGAAAGATATTTAGTCAAAGCTTCTAAAGCACCAGACTCAACCATGGCAATCTTATTTGAAGGACTATCTCCTGTAAGCTGAATTAGAAGTCCAAGTGCAAGAAACGGTGCACCGGGCCTGTCCGGGATTGGTTTCAGCAAGTCAACTAGAGCTGGGATTGACTTTCTAGAAGTGGCACCAACTCTGATGTCATCAACCCTGAATAATCTCTCGAGAGCAACTTGATCTGGGTAATGAACCAAAGAAAACTCTTCTGACAGCTGTAACAGATCAAGTGTGTCCACGTCAGCACACCCGAGCATGGAAATAAGCCCGGCTGCAGCCCCTGAGTTGGCAACAGATAGAAGAGTTCCTCTACTTCCGTTGCTTACTAGACTAGCTATAGCTTGTGCAGCAAAATATCTGTTGGCGGGACCCTCTGACCTCAATAAACTAGCAAGGGCTGGGATAGCTTTTGTTGTTGCGCTATTTCGTACAATATCCCTGTCTTGAAATAGGATTGCTAATAGTAGCGTGCATATCCAGATGCTAGTATCCTCATCAGCATCCAACTGCACAAATTATAAGTGATGTGGATTAAATTAATGTATGACAAACTATTTGATCTAACAAATTCATTTAAAGTTTTAAGCATACCTGACTGTATGAAAATAGACGGGAGATTCTTCCTGCAAGAATTTCAACAGCTCCTGCCTCCACAATCTCAATTTTGTATTTTCCATCATGACGCGCAAAATCAGAAAGTAGCCATAAAGAAATACCTGCACCATTTATAACTGATGTACCAGTAAGTTTCTCATCTACGGAACATCTGTGGATACTTATGTCTTCCAAATTGGATAAATTTGGAGAGCTCAGTATTGAAACAAGAGATCGAATAACATGGGAATGCAAATGTGCTTCATGAAGGTCCTCCATAACTCTTTCAATATTTGCCTTTGTGGCACAAACAAGGAGTGCAGTTCCACCAATTTTCACAGTTGGGTTTGAAGAATCAATTACTCTTTTCGCAATTGATGAAATGCAACCGTTGGATCTTGTAATCGCATTTCCAAGAACTATGCATTGATCATGGCAAAGCCTTGACAAAATTTCTATTGCTTTATCTTGTAAGAGAGCTGTTGCCCCATTCATGAATGAAACAATCGGGATCGCTCGGTCAGGATTCTCAACAAGAACTTGCCATGCAGGTTTTATGTGCCCGGGTGAACCTTTTAATCTTGACAAAACAGTGAGTGCATCAATTGCTTCTGATGTGGCAATAGATACACAACTACTGGATTCTATGAAAGAAACCAATGCAAGAACAGTTCCCGTTTGATTCACATATTCAGTTAAACTAGGATCTGTTTTCCTGGAATCAAGAAGCCGAGCAATCGCTGAGGCTGCATGGCTCCTTTTGGTTGTTTTGCCTTCACTAAGAACCCTAGTTGCCGCCATAATAATCTCTTCAGGAGATATCTTATCTGGAACTTCTTTATCCAACGAAAGGGTCGCTAAAGCACTTAATGCCTGTTCTGCAACTTGCAGAGCTGGAGATTTTGCAAGTGTAAGTAATGCACGTAACAAGTCCCTGCCAATAACCGCCACGTCATCATTCTCCCTGATTGATATAAAAATTGCAGCAAGGCATCCACAACACTCTGCCAAAATGCTCTCAGATTCAGAATTTAGAAGCTTTTTCAAAGAGGATAGAGTCTTTACAGCAACACTGCTTTCACGCAAGTCTTTTCTCATATTAAAGATTCCAGCAAGCGCCATTGATGAACTAGCTCGAGTCTCTTCATTTGTAGAGGTTAAAATCTTGATCATTGTTTCAATTGCATCATTAGAAGCACTGCCTTCACGTAGTAAATCAGAAAGTGGGGCAATTGAAAGCAAACTTTTTAATGCATCCAAAACATGAACCTTAGACTCGGGAAGATCACTGGTCAACAGTGCAGTAAGTTGACTTATAGTTGCTGTATCTGACCTTTGAATCAAATGGTTCAATGTCTTGGCAGCAACTTCCTTCCCATTTGAGCTTCCATTCTTCAAAAGCCATAATAGAGCAGGAACTGCATCAGCACTCTCCACACAGTTCCTTATATCTTCACTGTGATTACATAAATTACCAAGAATCGTTGCAGAATCTTCACGTGCTTTAGCAGACCCTGTTTCAAGAATTTGAACAAGTGGTGGTATGCCACCAGCAGCTGTGATGGCCCACTTACTGTCATCATTCTCATTGGACAAAAGACAAAGCAGCGCAACAGCACATTCCTGCTGCTGCTCTGATGAAAGCCCAAGAAGAGAAATTAACATCTGAACACCCTCACGGCCCTGAAGAGCAGTCCATAAATTTCCCTCCTTGTTGCATAAAACAAGTAGTGATTTTATCAACTCATCTTGAACTTCATTGACTGCCATTGTGATCAAACCAACCAGTAAATGTTTTGCGTCAGAATTCGCAAGTTTGCTAGCAAAAATGGAATTTCCATACAAACTAGAAAGAGCTTCTATAGTTCGTTCTTGGACTAAAAATGGTAAACGAGGCTCAAACTGTTTAATTAGCATCTGCTCAATATCAAATGGGTCTGATGCCCGGGTACTTTCTGCTTTGCTGTCGTATATCATAAGAGCAGACGCCAAAGCTCCTAACGTGTCAGCCACTTGTGAAGGTGAAGTGCATGAGTCAAGACTTTGACCAAGACTTGTGATGACATGTGACAACCCACCAGAAATGTTTGCAAGAGCACACATGGCATTCTCCTGTAAAGATTGAGCATCTTCACCTTGCATAAATTCTTTTGAAGGAGCTATTGTAGCATTAATCAAAGAAGGAATGCCATTACAACTTGCTATATCTCTTCTCGCTTGTTTGCTCTGAGCTGAAAGAGACTTCAAAGCACCTGCTGCTTGTGCTCTAACAGGAGGTTCATAATCGGGTCCCAGAAACTTAAGAAGTTGTTTAGTAGTCTCAGAAGTTGATAGCTTTGAACATACAGTTGCATCCTCCATCATCATACATGCCAGGAGAAAGCAAACATTTGCTTGAGTGTTCGGCTGGTCAGACATGAGAAGTTTGACTAGAATATCATCACCGCCAGCTTTAATTGTTGCTGACCAAAAACCTTCGGTGTTGCTACAAAGATTTCTTAAAGCACCAGTCAGCAAACCATTAACCACATGCCCAGATTTAAGGCCCTTTTCAAGCTGCTCCCACAACACGGGCACAACCCCTTCAGTGGCAAAAATTTTGGACCCCACATGATCTTTAGCATCACCTTCAGAAACAGCATAAATGGTTGTTGCAGCTGTGAGTTGACCTTCTGGTGAATTTGACTTTAGAAGACCAAGAAGAGGAGGAACAGAACCCCCCAGTAAAACTTTGACCCGTAGCTCGTTTTCTGTACACATGGAACCCAAAACTGTAGCCGCTAGCATCTTGACCCCGAGTGACCCGGAACGTAAGAGAGAGACTAGAACTGGGACTGCCTGGGAATGTGAGCCGACAGCGCTGAATGCACTTTCACGTGTGTTGATCAGGTCTAGTAACTGCTTTAAGTTGAACTCTTTTTCTTGTGGTGATGATGATTTTTGTCTTAATTGCTCAATGCATTGAGCAACACTTGCTAATGTCCCATCTGAATCCTCCATGCTACTCCTCTCTCTAGAGACACACAAATTAAACAGTTTTAGATAAAAATGGAACTTCAAAAGCATTAAATTGTCGGTCTGCATAACTAAACTGACCTAGAGCCCATTTTTAATAGGGACTGTGGGGTCTGAGGTTCTCTTTCAGGTACACCACTCCCATTTCTTTCCTGCAATGATATTGTGCAACTGTCAATAACTGAAATACGAATATCTATGGGCAACCCAGATGCAATGGATTATTAGGGCAACCAGCCTTTAGTTTTAAATAAGTTGGGGTAGACTATAACTGAAACTAGTTATAATAAAATGGCGCAACCCAAAGGCGATGGATTATTAGGGCTGCATAACGCCTAGATGCCTAGGCAAAGCCGAAGTAACACCATGACAATCATGTAAATAATATTATAACGTTTCTTTCATTAAGATATAGATGGTCTTAATTTACCACTCCAGCTACCCAGCATCATCTAATACACTTGAAATGGCATATAATGTAAGACTAAGTCCACTTATTTAGAAACTGCATCAAGTGTCATTGACTTGTCATGGTCTTTTGTTATGCATGGTAAGACCCTTACGGATAACAATTTTTCATTTTAAAATCCAAAACAAAAAAATTTCAACTTGAGCAAAGGAATTATTACAGAGAGCATGACACTTCAAGGAACATCAGAACACGCTTAAATATCTATGAAGTAAGAGGTAGATCCTGTTGTTCTTTTCCTGTGGTGATTAGATGATCATCTTTTAAGAGCAATTTTCACATACCGTCAATACAAACAACAATTACACAAACAATTCAAAAAGGCGGTCATGCTTCAATGCATGAATGAAGGAATAGTATTTGTTCAAGTAATATGCCAACTTTCCAGCATTGCTTGTGCAACAAAAGTTCTAGTTGGATTATAGAATCTGAACTATTTTTAATATAATAGACAATTCTTATTAATATATGTGTATATATTACTCTAATGGAAGAACATTCACAGTTTGTTCACAATTCGTAGCAGCTATATCAACCTGATCTATACCGCATGCATATCAGGAAACAGATCCAGTCATTAAATAGGATGCATTTTATATTGCTTACATACAAAGCTTAACATATCACAATAACCATAAAATCACACACGTCAACACATTTATTATACCTTAACTATATTAACAGAGACAAATTCAGGTAGCACTTACCTTCCTACAACAGACAAATTCACAATCTATCAACTAAAAGGAGTAACTAACTACCAGATGCGTAATGCCATTGCCATTGCCATTGCTTCCGGCCGACAACCTCCGACTGACCTGCGCCGCCAGCTTGACTCCACTAATTCAATCACTAACTCAAACTCAGATCTACTTCCAACTCCAACTCCAACTCCAACTCCAACTCCACGCCACACTACAGATCGTATAAATCCCGATCGGTTCCTGCAAAACACACAAAACCTAATAAATCTCATCACACTTTCACCTAACTTAACCTAGATTTGTTACAATCAGCAAACAAAACAGTAGATCAACCTAATCTAAATCAGTAATCAGTAAATCTCATTTCGCAATTAACTAACCGGATTACTATATCCAATTCAATTCAATTCACATCACATTCGAACAATTACAACCAGGAAGATATAGATTGTGTAAGAAGCAACGAAATGAATATGAATTTGAACGAATAATATTATGAATCTGAAGAGTAGTAACTAACTAACCAGTGGCAAATGGAATCGGGAGGTACAGATTTGTTGTTTTAGTGCATTTGAGGAATAATAATAATATTAATATGTATGTATGTATGTGAGAGAAGTAATAACAGAGAGAGTGCTTCTTAAGAAACAAGTGTGTGTGTATAATAGAGATGACGGTGGATTGCCAGCCACCGACAGCTCACACCGGGCTGGCTATTCGGCTTACTTGTGGCTTGGCTCACCTTCTGACTATTCCACTCCATCGACAATGTTATCTTTTGTCCCTATAAATCCAAAGATGTCTACATATTTAACGCGTATCATTTAAGTTGTCCAAAAAGCTCTTTGGGACCATTGGACCAACAAGTTTGTTCCCAATTGCCTCGAGTCGAAATAAATCAATTTGTAAATGATTCGGGCTGGTTCGGTTTGCAAACGATTTGAACTAGCCAAGCTTTATATGTTTGTAAACAAAATGAACTTGATCCACGGTAAGCTCGTTCGTTTGGTCTGTCAAGTGCCAGATCGATAATCGAACACCAAGTAAACGAATAACTCTCATTTATATTAATCAGAAAATATAACTCAAAAAATTGATTACAACTCTCAAACCCTAACTGGTTTGACTCTTGATGAACCCTAACTCGGTTACATCTAGATGAACCCTAACTCGGTTACAAACTCGGTTGCATCTCACACATCACAATATAATGTTTAACCTATCTTGGTTTATATAGACTAATCATAACTTGTTAGCCAAGACATTACCAAATATAATAAAGCCCTAATTCCATAGGCCCAATAGGTCCAACCTGATCACCTACACGTGATGGGTCTATCAAATTGGAAATTACTTCTAACAGTCTGCATGCCCGTTAAATACCACTCTAATATTAGTTTTAAATTAAATAAGAAAGTTTTTATTTTAATTTAAATGACTTGTCTCATGTTTTTACGAGTTAGCTCGAGCTTAAATTTCAACTTGCAAGGAAAGCCAAGTTGGTTTGTTTGAGTTTGAACCCTAAGTGAAGGTGGCTGGACTAGCTTTGTTAATCAGCCGGTACTAATTTTTGTGTGATTGGTGTTTTGACAATAAGTACCAACTAAACTAAACAACATGCATTATTATAATATTATATAATACTTTATTACTATTTATATGTATTTATTTTTAATCACGACTGTCGAGATGTCCTTATAAAGCATGTGTTAAGGAACATCAATCAAATATAATTATTTATCTTATGATTTGATATTAAAATAACATATTTTTTATTTTAACTGTAATTTCATTTTCTTTTGAAGTTTTGATATATATTAGTATATTTTATGAATCCGAATACATGGTTATCATAAATTGTTGTTTTATCTATGTTTCGACATAAAGTTTATGCAAAACACTTCCAAAAGTTAAAAGGAAAAAGAAAAGAAAGAAATGATACTATCAGTATAAAACAATTTTAATGTTGTATACAATCTAATATTTTATTATACTAAATTATAAACATTATCTCTTTATTTACATTAAGTTATAAAAATCATTGCTAATAAAACTTTGAATGTAACTAATAAGGTGTTGGTTTATTGATAAACAGAAAGACTCTAAATGCCTAGTCTGAGAGAGAAAGTATTAGGTTCAAGTTTACAGATGATAAATATTAAAAGAAATTTGTGGTTAAAAAAATGTGAATATGATGTTTGAACTTTCTTTTACATTTTTAGTTTTGAAGTACATTTATTGTGGTGTTAGAGCATTCTCAACTCATCCCCTAAAATGATGTGAGTGGATTTTACAAATTATAGGGTGAGGTTGTGAATGCAAGTTATAGGGTAGAGAGAAAATGTAGGGTTTTTTTGTAAATTTGTGAAAACTTTTTTTGCCCCTATTTATTTTTTAATATTGGTTGAAGTGGTTGTGAGTAAGGAGAGAGAAAACCGTAATGACAAAGGTATAAAAAAGTATTATTTAATGAGCATGAGATAAAAATGTAATGTTTTTTAGTGTAATTATAGAGATGAGTATGAGTGACGAGCTGGGAAACTAATACAGCAGGAAACTAAATTAGGATGGGCATGTTAGTCATTTCATAGCAGAAAACTATCAAACTAATCCAATATATTTTCAAAAGAAATAATGAAATAAATTGGTGAAAAACTATGACTTGAAATTCAAAAAGGAAAAACGATGACGGGTGTTATCAATTTATTACTTAATAGTAAGGGTCCATCATGAAGATTTCCATGTATAAGTTCACAAGATATATCATCACTCCATACCTAACTTTTAACTTTAAATATTGGATGTTGTTTCTTGAAATATAAGGAAAACAATTTTCTCTCTTTTCTGTTTTTTTTTTAAACGACAAATTTATTTTAATTTTTGCCATATATAAGACTTGAATCTAAGTCTTCCCGGACCCTTAAATACTTTCTTTGTAAAATTCAAGACTATGATAGTTATTTAACACGGTATATGTTAGGTTGATATGTAATGTCACGCTTTAAGTCAATCTAAATTACTAAGACTAAGTGTTGTTGAAGGACTTAAGGGGTTAGTTAATTAATAAAAAACCAATGAATATTTTAATTAAATAAAATTTATTGAAAGAGTTAAACGATTTGAAAAACCTCTTAAACCATTTTAGTTTTTGTTTTTAACTGTATAAACATGATTGTATTCCGTAAATTCTATAACCATAATAATTATACAATTTCACTATAAAAAGAGGGCTAGTCCTCCATCATTTTCACACCTCAATATATTTTTTTCTTAAGCTTGATAGCACTAACAAGTAAGTTTTATGATTTCATGCATTTTATAGCTTTTGTTTTAATTTTATCTTGAATGTTCATACATGTTCATAAATTGTTCTTCATGATCATAGATATCTAAGATAAACACTTTGATTTTCTAAATGTTGAATCAAACCTAGTTATTTTGCAAGAACAAACATAAATTTTTAGCTAAATCTTATGATCCGTTGATTATCATAAACCTATATACTTTCTTTTAAATAAGATGAATTATACAAAATGTTTTATCTAAATTTTTCTTTAAAATGGAACTAATATACTTGATATCTTTAAATAATTAATTGAGTAAATCAATTGTTTTTTTCTTCAACGTAAACAAACATGTATAATTTCTTTAAAATAATTCATGTAGAAACCTTTAAATTCGTTAATTCGTAAATTAATTTATTGTGTTACTAAAAAAACGAAACGTTTAATCATAAATTGTTTCTAATCTTGTATTTAACCTTAAGTTACAATTATTTATTTACAAATCATTCTTCAGCTAATATCAAATTATTTATATAAACTTTAATTCATCATAGTTACATCCATTAATAAAAAAATCCCTAAGTCCCAATTGTCATAATTTCCTTTCCACTTAGACTCGTTGTTAAAATCTAGTATACGTATTTACCTGTTTAGGATAATCCATCGTGATTCTTCTCCTCGTTCGAACTACCGTCCTCATTTTCGAGGTGAGTTTTTCGTAACTCCTTTCACTTTTAACATTTTGTGGTGTAGCACGTTACTGTCACACCCCAACCGGGGGCGTGATCCGATTGCTCACAGCTCGAATATACTATCATAAATATAAATGACCATATCTAATTAATTATTTTATTTGTAAGGCCCCGTTACCGGAAGCCCTACTTTCGCGTCGGATTTACTCATAAACACAGTTCTTCAAATCAGAGTTTATTAAAACTTTTCGCGGAATATAAAACATCAATCATTTGTTACAAATCATTCAATCTTTTCTTTGATACCATAACACAAAACTTTATATTTAAAACATCTTTACTTCTTTCTTCAGATGCCAGCCGTTCAATCCATGCCGTGTGTCATCCTCATGCTAACTCTATAATCAGCTCACCTGCGTGCATACTAAAAGTCAGCTACGCTGAGTGAGTTCTAGTTAATCAAGCAACTTATCATACAACCACTTCATACAATATATATATACGTATCCGAAGACACATAGTCCACTGTCTAACATGCCACTGTTTAACCACTTAATTACCCCTACAGCTTAGCCACTTAATTACAACGGCACGTATAGGCTTTCCCTATCACGCACTCACGCTATGCCACTTAATAACGAAGGCACGTATAGGCTTTCCCTATCACGCACTCACGCTATGCCACTTAATAGCGAAGGCACGTATAGGCTTTCCCTATCACGCACTCACGCTATGCCACTTAATAACGAAGGCACGTATAGGCTTTCCCTATCACGCACTCACGCTATGCCACTTAATAACGAAGGCACGTATAGGCTTTCCCTATCACGCACTCACGCTATGCCACTAACACCCTTACTAGACTCCTGCTACCTCTAACACACTCTACCTCAACCTGCCTCGGTCACACTCATATTAGTTTAGTATTTACGTAGTGAACAAGTCACATCACATCATTCATACACACTATCAACCACTTGGCAATCGCTATCCTTGGCGATACGTGCAATATCCGAAGATCGTTCACGTACCGACAAGCATTATAAATATATACCTCATATAACATCTATAGCATACACTTACCACTTAAAGTAAGTGGATTCACACTTCACATCGAGTATGCACACAGCCCCGAAAACATAACAAGGAAATGGGGCTAGAAACTCACCTGGATCCTGTTACGCTCGCCGTTGATCGTAATTCCTTTCTTTAACTGGGCTCGGCTAACTGTATAATATTTACACATATCAATTAACTACTACTACTCGTTTTCGATAACTGCCTTAACACATTTTCCATTAGGTTTTTAATTTATTTTATAGACGAACTTCGCTTCAGGCGAAGTTAAACCTTAGGCGAACTTGGAAACAGCTTGGTTCTGGCTTGATTCGATCGAATAGGAACACGTTCGATCGAATAGGAACACGTTCGATCGAATACAACACGTTCGATCGAATAGGAACACGTTCGATCAAACAGGAACACGTTCGATCGAATAGGAACACGTTCGATCGAATACAACACTCATTCGATCGAATACAAAACTCATTCGATCGAATGAGTTGGAGACCATTCGGTTGCTTCCCTATTCGGTCGACTGGACTTGTTCGATCTACGCATTCGATCGAATGGACTGATTCGATCGACTGGTTCGATCGAATGAGTCTGATTCGACTCCTTCAAGCTGGGCGACGGAGAAACCCACGGGTTTTCCAGATTTTCCAGATTTTTGACCCAAAATCGAAGTTTTTGACATGGAAATGCTCGGGATTGAAAGGGCTATCGATTCCTAGTACTTTTAAACACAAAAGCTTGCATTTTGACACCAAAACAAGGCGGTTTTTGACCCGAAAACTCAAGTTACGAAAATAGGGAGTTTTTGCTCGATTTGAGCTCGAAAATGGTTATGAAAACGGATGATTTTCGAGAGGGACTTACCAAAAACGATTAGGAACTAGATTGTGGACTCGGATTTGTGATTTGAGAACTTTCTCTCTCTAGCTTCTCTCTCTAGAAATGAGAGTGTTTGGGTGGGTGTAAGTGAAGGAAGATGGTGAAAATGGTGGAAGTGTCAAGAACTTTCGTTTATATACTACGGGTTTGGTTAGGCTCGGGTTGGCTTCCTACGGGTCGAGACAGGCCGAGTTCATAAAATAACTAAGCCCAAGACCCGTTCCTTACTCGACATTAAATAACTAAAACGTGAAATTACTAAACATAACTTTCTTTTATTTATCAAAATAAAAAATTTCGGGATGTTACAAGTCTTCCCTCCTTAAAGAGGTTTCGCCCCCGAAACCTAACTTATTCCCTATAAACGGAAAACTTCTTATATTTACACGCTTTACCATCACACAACTATTTATTATAACCAACATGCATTCAAGTTAAATTCATAGATCGTTCATACTAAAGCACAAGAAGTCACAAGTACTTCATAACATAAAAGGAAATCATTCAAGCTTGCTAAACAACATAGGTTCAACTGTAACATAAAACACTCTTTAACTACTAAACATAAAACAACTGTGACATGCCACTTATTCTCCTGCAACCTCCTCAGCAGCTAATAGACCATCCCTTCACGCGTTTCCTCTTCCTTCCCTCACTGCCACGGCTTCTCTACACTCCCTAGCTATGTGACCTGACTTACCACACCTATAACACTTCTGGTCCTCGGTGCATTCACGGGAGAGGTGCCCCTCCCTCCCACATCGGTAGCACTGGTTTGGACCAGCCTTGCATTCCCCCAAGTGCATCTTTCCACACACCTTACATGCTCCACTCCCTGCCATCTTCTGTGTCCTTCTCCCTGCATGTTCCACGATATCCCCAGCTCTTTTAGTTCCTTTCCCTTTTCCCTCATCTTCCACTCCCACATCATCCGCCGCCAGATCATCATAGACTATCTCCGCCAACTCGACCGCAGACTCAAAGGTAACAGGTTTGTTGGCCCTGACCAACATGCGGACCTTCTGGGGAAGTCCTCTAACGTAGCACTTGATCCGTTTCGCCTCGGTGTTCACCATGTCAGGTACCAACCTAGACATGCGGTTGAATTCAGTGGTGTACTCACGATGTGTCATCTTGTCCGCCTTTAGATTCAGAAACTTCATCTCGGCCCTCTCAACCTCAGCATCAGCACAGAACCTTTTCATCACTAACTCCTTAAGGTCATCCCACCTCATGGCCTTAATCTCCTCTCGGGTCTTCCTTTGTTCGACCGTTTCCCACCAGTACATGGCCTCATCTTCAAATGACTGAGTGGCATAACCCACTGCTTGGTCAGGACGACACTCGCTAATGCGGATAACCTTATCCATGGCGGTTATCCACTGAAGAGTAGCGATTGCGTCTCCCAAACCAGTCAACTTAGGCGGGTCACAACCTTTGAAGGACTTATAGTTGCAACCGCCTCGGCCCCTCTTCCTTTCATCATCTTTCACAGACTTTACCTCACTCGAGTTATCCCTTTCCCTCTCGTCATTCTCTCTATTATTACCACCTGCCCCTTCAACGGTTCGTTCACGGCTTCCAGCAGACCCTTCGGGATTCAGGTTCTTCACAGCAGCAACTACAGCTTGAACAATGGCTGCTTGAACTGCAGGGCTAAGTTGAACTTCTTCGTTGTTGTTCTGGTCTCCTCCAGCTGCGCTTCCTTCATCTTCGGTGTGGGAAGCTTCTTCCACCGAGGGTTGCCGGACAAGACGAGGCCTGCCACGACGCCCAGTGCGACCCCCAGTTTCAACAAATTCTCCAGCTCCAGCCATCGTAATCTAAAAGGGAAAACACAAACATCATCACTCAAGGATCTATCTAGTACAAGGATAGTAAGGCTAACAGGTAATAACAGTGGCCAGTTGTGATTAGCTGATCACGTTACTTTCCGTGTCCTATACACTTCCCTTTATGAGTCCATTTGTGCTGGTTCTACATAAGCAGTTTGTCAAATCAAACAATCAATTATTCCTATCCCTAACGTTCACATATCTTTCTTTTCTCATTAACATATATCATTTAATCATACACCTTACCTTTACTGATCTTGCTTGAGCGACACATGGCATTCTTGAACTGGCATCTTCTTTCCTTTCTTACTTAAATCCCATTTTCTGTTCGAGTCTAAGCATGTAGGATGCTTAAATCTCTCGAACTTATGCTCTGATACCAACTTGTAAGGCCCCGTTACCGGAAGCCCTACTTTCGCGTCGGATTTACTCATAAACACAGTTCTTCAAATCAGAGTTTATTAAAACTTTTCGCGGAATATAAAACATCAATCATTTGTTACAAATCATTCAATCTTTTCTTTGATACCATAACACAAAACTTTATATTTAAAACATCTTTACTTCTTTCTTCAGATGCCAGCCGTTCAATCCATGCCGTGTGTCATCCTCATGCTAACTCTATAATCAGCTCACCTGCGTGCATACTAAAAGTCAGCTACGCTGAGTGAGTTCTAGTTAATCAAGCAACTTATCATACAACCACTTCATACAATATATATATACGTATCCGAAGACACATAGTCCACTGTCTAACATGCCACTGTTTAACCACTTAATTACCCCTACAGCTTAGCCACTTAATTACAACGGCACGTATAGGCTTTCCCTATCACGCACTCACGCTATGCCACTTAATAACGAAGGCACGTATAGGCTTTCCCTATCACGCACTCACGCTATGCCACTTAATAGCGAAGGCACGTATAGGCTTTCCCTATCACGCACTCACGCTATGCCACTTAATAACGAAGGCACGTATAGGCTTTCCCTATCACGCACTCACGCTATGCCACTTAATAACGAAGGCACGTATAGGCTTTCCCTATCACGCACTCACGCTATGCCACTAACACCCTTACTAGACTCCTGCTACCTCTAACACACTCTACCTCAACCTGCCTCGGTCACACTCATATTAGTTTAGTATTTACGTAGTGAACAAGTCACATCACATCATTCATACACACTATCAACCACTTGGCAATCGCTATCCTTGGCGATACGTGCAATATCCGAAGATCGTTCACGTACCGACAAGCATTATAAATATATACCTCATATAACATCTATAGCATACACTTACCACTTAAAGTAAGTGGATTCACACTTCACATCGAGTATGCACACAGCCCCGAAAACATAACAAGGAAATGGGGCTAGAAACTCACCTGGATCCTGTTACGCTCGCCGTTGATCGTAATTCCTTTCTTTAACTGGGCTCGGCTAACTGTATAATATTTACACATATCAATTAACTACTACTACTCGTTTTCGATAACTGCCTTAACACATTTTCCATTAGGTTTTTAATTTATTTTATAGACGAACTTCGCTTCAGGCGAAGTTAAACCTTAGGCGAACTTGGAAACAGCTTGGTTCTGGCTTGATTCGATCGAATAGGAACACGTTCGATCGAATAGGAACACGTTCGATCGAATACAACACGTTCGATCGAATAGGAACACGTTCGATCAAACAGGAACACGTTCGATCGAATAGGAACACGTTCGATCGAATACAACACTCATTCGATCGAATACAAAACTCATTCGATCGAATGAGTTGGAGACCATTCGGTTGCTTCCCTATTCGGTCGACTGGACTTGTTCGATCTACGCATTCGATCGAATGGACTGATTCGATCGACTGGTTCGATCGAATGAGTCTGATTCGACTCCTTCAAGCTGGGCGACGGAGAAACCCACGGGTTTTCCAGATTTTCCAGATTTTTGACCCAAAATCGAAGTTTTTGACATGGAAATGCTCGGGATTGAAAGGGCTATCGATTCCTAGTACTTTTAAACACAAAAGCTTGCATTTTGACACCAAAACAAGGCGGTTTTTGACCCGAAAACTCAAGTTACGAAAATAGGGAGTTTTTGCTCGATTTGAGCTCGAAAATGGTTATGAAAACGGATGATTTTCGAGAGGGACTTACCAAAAACGATTAGGAACTAGATTGTGGACTCGGATTTGTGATTTGAGAACTTTCTCTCTCTAGCTTCTCTCTCTAGAAATGAGAGTGTTTGGGTGGGTGTAAGTGAAGGAAGATGGTGAAAATGGTGGAAGTGTCAAGAACTTTCGTTTATATACTACGGGTTTGGTTAGGCTCGGGTTGGCTTCCTACGGGTCGAGACAGGCCGAGTTCATAAAATAACTAAGCCCAAGACCCGTTCCTTACTCGACATTAAATAACTAAAACGTGAAATTACTAAACATAACTTTCTTTTATTTATCAAAATAAAAAATTTCGGGATGTTACATTATTCAAATAATCTACACAAAATCCAAATACAACTAACAATTTAAATGTATAAATATAAGCTCAAATTATGATTATCTTGATTATATCCTAAGGTCTTGTCTACGTGTCCAACTTCAATCTTCCATACAACAACCTGCATATACGGAGAAAATGGAGTTTGTCAACAACACATGTTGAGTGAGATGATCACCAATTTTGACACAACAAATATATATATATATATATATATATATATATATATATATATATATATATGATAGGTGACTGATAAATGATAAATGCGCAAACCAACCATGTGATAGAACATCAATCAAATCATAACAAAACATGTATATTACCAAATCGTGCTAGTGTGCCAATGAATCGTTGCCAAGCGAATCAGGCATTGATTACAATGATTAAAATTGTCGTTTTACCTTCACCAAGCGAATCGGGCTCCGGTTACTAAGACGGTCGTATGATCATACTAGTGAGAATCCAAGACTTGATGGATACAAACACACTTAAACAAATAGCAATTACCAAATAGCATTTAATTGATACAACAATACAATGATCCTGTTTGCGATTGTTTGAGATATATATATGATAGAAAATATGAATAAGTACGCATATGCCCCCAAAACGTTTGAAAATAATATATAAAAAGGGGAATGATCAAACTCACCTGATCGAATAAGCCAAACGGGAATGAATACGACAAGAAAGTGGAAATCACACTCTTCGAGAATTATCGACAAGAATCCTAATTAAATAACATAATACCATGAATGAATTATAAATGATGCAATACATATAATGAGTTTAGGATTTCGATTTGATTTGAGTTACAATTATGATTAGCACGTTATGGATTGAACGATTGATCTCTACAGATTATTGCTATCATTTAATTATAAAAATCATTGTTTATCGTATAATCGAACTTGCAAATAATTAGTTTTAATAAATGATAAACTCTTACTTATATAAAATTTATATTTTAGAATCCTTAACGAAACCCAACGATAAAAATATAATTAATACATCCAAGATGTTTAATACATTTATTATAGTTTTGTTTAACGAATAATACATATACATATATAACTATATATATATATATATCTTATTAATAAAAAACCAATATTATTTTATTAAAACCCGACACCACTATTGAGGTTTCTCGAACGACTTTGTAAAATTTCTCGTATTTATTATATATATATATATTATATATGTATACTTATATACTTATATATATATACTTAGGGTAAGGTTAAAATGAAAACCCACTTGAGTTGTGAAAACCTGCGAAAATCCTATGTAACATCGTTTTTTTTTCTTTTTGTTACATGTAATATATGTTGTAACATTTAATACAAAACATCGAAACATAAAAAAAATGTTTTGCTATTTTTTAACATTTTTTTACTAATTTTTATATATATTTTCAGGACAGAGAAATAGTTATATTTGTATTTACATTTTTTATTCACTTTAATTATTAATGGTCGACGAGCAATATAGGTATTTCAATTACCTCAAACAATGATGGGAACAGGGAGAACGGCCACTCCGTCGCGGCGGCAATAATAAGGCTCGAACAGAGGATAGAGGCCAAAACTAATACAATTAAGTTTAGGGGTTTTGGTCGTTGGGTTATATAGATGGTGCAGACGCGTTTAATTGAATTATTATTATGATTAGGTAACAATTCATGAGTTGGGCCTAAAACGGATTCGTTTATTTTAGAATTACAATCAGTTTTTGATATTCTTACCTAATTATATTAGGTATTAGGACGGTTTAAATCGTAGAAACGATATAGGAAAATCAATTTTGATTATAGAGCGAAGATTAATGATCAAGCAACCATCGGGTCATGATTTTGGTAAACGGATACGGGTTACGGGTCAAGGACCAAAAGAGTTATAAAGATAATATGCAGAAATTGCAATTTAATCCTTGGAGATCCAAGGTGGGAACAATAAGGGTTTTAAGTTTAGTTTTGGGCTAAAAACGTATATTTTCCAAAGTTATATATATATTAAATTAATATAATAAATAAATATAAATTGTATATAAATTCCTTGATAAACGTGATACTTTTATTGTTAAAATTTCTCGAACCATAAAACGGGTCGGGGAATAGATATAAATTTATATGTGAAAAACCCGAGTTGTTACAGTTACCATGCATCTCGTTATTTTATGATCATTATTTACAAACAGATTCTCAATTATCTCATGCATGTTAATAACATTCTTTCATGTTGTTTATGATTACTATACGTATATGATATGCAATGTGTTTATCGTTTTATAGTTGGTACATCAAACATCAAAGCAGGAAGGTTCGATATGACGTACCTGCGCTACCTATTGATGGTTTGGTAAAAGTTAGTTATTATTATATATTAGTTAGTTAATTTTAGATAAATAAATGAATGAATATTTGTACTTCAAGCATTGTTACGTGTTTCGGGACATTGGATGCATTGGAAGCTTATCCGGATAATTTACGAGCTTAGAATGAAGACTTAGAAGAGCGGGAATGGGAGTGCACGCATCACGAGGTAGTTTAAAGAAAAGAAAAAGAAATTTGCTGAAGTCTTTTGTCCTTCGTGCGACGCGAAGGATTGGAGAGGAAACTTCGCGCAACGCGAAGTTTAGGAAATCAGTGCCCAACTATTTTGTCTTTCGTGCGACGCGAACCGACTTAAAACCGAAAAAAATTAGGGTTAATCACTATATAAACCCATCTAAACCCCCATTCGTCATATCACTAATTCAAGAAGCTAAAGAGGGATCCTAGGGCGACTTTTGACCATTCCGAAGCTTCCGGTTCATCTCGGGTTTGCATGTTCATCAAAGATAAGTTATTTGAATAATATGTCGATGTTTGGCTAAACGACTGTGTTCGTTCTAGGTTAAGGTTTTGTGTAATTATTCTTGAGACCAGATTCATTGTATTTAATGTTAAGAACTTGATTTAGTTTATTAATTTTATCTTGTTCTATTATTGCTTGGTTGTTTAAACAATTTGTGTTTGTGATTATTGATTAGTACATCACTTGTTTGGTTTTATTCATCAACACTTAGGGTTAGGCTCTTGTGTCATTGAATTAATAATCATAAACTATTGTCACTTAATTAGTTTTCATAAAACATAAATTGGTAATTGGGTAGATCGAGTTCAATTGTGTCAACAATTCGGTTAGGGTATTGTTTGTCATCACAGTCAAACTAATAGGTCTAGTAATTACTATGCAATCAAGACAAGTGAGTATGGGGTTAAGTTTAATATCAATTATCTAAACCTAGAATGAATACCCTTTATTAATATTGTTCACAAATCTTTAAAAGTAATCGTTTTAGTTTTAATTAACCTTTTCAAAAACCGCTTGACATCGTCTGTCCGCCTTAGTTAAATAATTAATTTAGTTAAAATTATAAAATATTAAATTAGCACTTTCCTTAAGTTCCTGTGAAGACGACCTTACTTACCCGTACTAGCATAGGTATTTAAATATTTAAAATCAATTGTTTGAGTAGACTGCAACAGCCTACGTCACCTATCCTTCAACTTCGGTTGTCAAGAATGGTGGTATCATGATCATTCCCCTAGGTTGTGGCGTTATTTTTGGTTGTGTTCCCTTTACTTTATGTTTGAATATATTGCATTCGTGACAGGTGAATCGACAAGCATTTTACACACACACATATATACACTATATATATAATATATAACTCATGAGCAAATTAAGACAATGAATTTTTAAGTAATTTAAAACATTAAAAGCATGATATGCATTCAATAAAGCATGTAACATATGGACAAAGTTGTCCAATAAAAAATATGTTAAAAATAGTTATAATATTGCCCCTTAAACTTTACTAACCTTTTGTAAATTTAAGAAATGGTTACAACATTTACCCTTTAACTTTTAACCATATATCCTTTTAAATTTCATTTTTAACCCAACTTCCACCAACGATTTTTAAACATTCATAATTTTTT
Organism: Bidens hawaiensis; assembly: GCF_021521415.1. Classification (NCBI taxonomy): domain Eukaryota; kingdom Viridiplantae; phylum Streptophyta; class Magnoliopsida; order Asterales; family Asteraceae; genus Bidens; species Bidens hawaiensis. The sequence continues at coordinate 193,591 of NW_027493711.1, read as the reverse complement.
CATATGCTTGTATTTTTTTAAAAAAAAATTACGCCATAAAAACGAACATTTTATTCACTTTAATTTGTGTATGGTATTGCTATAGTTTTTTTTAGTTAAAAAGAATTAACATTTTACGCAGTGGTCTTTGCGATCCGATTTTGATAGTTTTTAAATTAAACCGTGAGCCAAAACGTTAGTGACGCCGAAACTGAACCATTGAAAATTGAAACTGAACCATTATTGACGGTCTGTGTTTCCCGCTACATCGGGGTGCCTAGTATACACACACACACACACAAAAAACCTATGAACGTTCACCAACATGTGTTGTTGACAAAAAAAAAATATTGTTTTAAATGTGTTGCAGGTTGAATTCAATGATGTGCTAATGACGAAGATTATTAATCGACCTTAGGATATTTAAATAAAGAATAATATCTGTTTTATTATGATGTAATGTTATTTGTCTTATTATCAAACTATTTGTGTACTTGCGAATTTGTGAAATAAAATTATTACATTGTCACTATTAAAGTGTTACGAGCTTATGAGTGATATGTACGTTGCACCCGAGCGTATTCCGCTTAAATCCGTGGTGTTACCAAAAACAAATCAATGAGTAACATCACCATGACGGGTGGCGGAAGGTCACATGCATGCACCGGCGGCAATGATTCTCACCTCGGATCGTTTACATGCTCTAGTGTATCAACTTTAGTCAGGTCAATGGTGCGGAGCAGTGGTTCGAATCTGGCCACCACAAATCACATACACGCACTGGCGGTTCAAATTTAGCCATCACGGACCACACGCACGCTCAAGCATGCCAAGAATCCGATCATGGTGGATCATATGCCCGCTCAGACGTGCGAGGAACCGGCGACTGCAGGCCGCAGGCGATTGATGTGCTAAAAGTAGTTTAATAAAAACACGCTAATCTAGACAGTAAGTAATAAATTCTAGACTCTTAACTTAACTAAAACTACTAACCGGCAAGTGAACCGATCGACTCTAGTACAGCTAAGTAAGTCCGGATATCGAACCCACAGGACTCTTTAAATTACGTCAACTAGCTAATTAGACTCAACTAATACTGACACGACTATTTATTTATATTATTGGGGGGGTTTTACTAAAAACTAATATTAAATTAATCACTAAGACTTAAAGATGACTTAAACCTAGACTTAATTCAAATGATGACAAGCAACCACCTAGGCTAGAATCCCTAATGTATCAATTATCAAATAGTTGGAAAATGCTAAGTTATGGAACTGGGATCTTAAATTATTCACTTAGAAAAACCCGAACAGGACCCCTGACCCTTCTCAAGAAGACACCTATGGACCTGTATTAAGCTCTTAAAAACACCAGTTTAATTAGAATCGCTTACGGTCACTAATTATTTTATGACAAGTACCTCTATAAGAAATCCTACCTTACAGCGCGGAAATCAAAGGTAGTTTAAAGTATTCACTCGACTAGATAAACAAGACTGAAAAATCAAACCTAGACGGACTCCTTACGAAGAATTAAATCTAGCAATATTAAACAACCAAGACTTATCATATAATCTATCACCTTACAGCTATTTAGATTAGCAGCACACTTAGGTCTACTTGATTAATTAATATTGTTCATATGGCTTTATTGCAAATCAACCATAAACTAGTCAAAAACACATAGCAGATAACCTAACAGAATTCTATCATATGGCAGACAATCACCAAGGAAACTGTGGAACAATAAAACCTGTCAAACAATCCTAAGCACACATATGCATCGAACAAATAACAAGAACCTCTTACTTAATCATAAACCATAACAAAAGAAAAATCCAAACTAAAATCCAACGTCAACAAAAGTTCATCATAAAGCCTAGGTGGTCTAAGGGTTTAGCCAACAACCATACTCAAGAACAAAACAAAATAAATAAATTCAAATAATGAGTTCATAAAGAAAAAAATAAATTCGAACCGAATAATAATAATGTTTGGATGAGTAGGTGTTGAACCCAAACACTCTCTGCTCGAACCAAGGTGCTCTTCTCTCTTATTCTTTTCTGATACGAAAAAGTGGCTCCAAGTGGCTCCAAAATATTCTTTCTTCGATAACAGCTTTTCTGCCGCTGCTGCTTGTGAGGGCAGCCTCTCTCCCCGAATCCCACGTGAATTCTTCTTTTATAATATTGCCCACCGACCAAATTATTTTTGGCCCAAGTTCCTGAGATCCCTCCAAATTCCATCATAAAATCCTTTTAATGTTGCGGTGACCCAATCTCAAATTCAATCCAAACTTTCTACGGCCCAGCTTCTTTCAATTCCAATTATTAGCTTTTAGGTTTAGGCCAATTAATTAAATAAGTTGAAAGTAATATATTTACTTGAATTATGTTTAATGCTCCAGGGACCAAATTGGATTCATCTCTTTTCTTTATATATATATATATATATAATTCTATTTTCTTTTATAATTCATTTAGAGTGGGTGCTTGAAAGACTTTCATTTAACTCGTTAATCGGTAGAACTTCTTTATCTTGTCTTTGACATAACACCATCTTTTAACGCTCGTTGCCCTCGTAACCTACAAAAGATAAGTATACATACTAATAAAGTATTGGTTTACATCAACTTCCAATAAAAGTTCATATTTTAGCTTGTAGTCTCTTGAAACCTTAAAAAGTCAAATAGAAGTATTTTCAATAAAAATATGACTCAAAAGTATCTAAAAGTATAGGAACTATTTATATAATAATATGTATAATTGAGACCACATCAAATATCCCCACACTTAAACCTTCTTCGTCCTTGAAAAAGCTATTTGCAATGGAATCATAATCGGAAAATAGATTTTCAAAACATTTAGGTTACTTTAATTAATAATAGATAAACGCAAAAACCGCGATTGTCGATATTGTTGTCCACTTAAACCCAACCACCAGCCTATCAAGCCCTCAAGCACATTAAGCAATTAAGTTTAAGTGATATAAAAAACCTATGGGTGTCACACCTTTTGAGTCAAGATTCACCCACCCCATCTCAAGCATAGTAAAGAATAAAAAATTGAGTTGAAGCAAACTGGTTCAACATATCACCGTAAGATGAGAACCCCTTAATGGTAAGAAGAAAATACACTTAGATGGAATTTTTATGGATAATAGGTCATAAGTATCTAAAAGTCAAATATGAGCCAAATAGAAGTATTTTCAATAAAAATATAGCTCAAAAGTATTTAAAAGTATATGAACTATTTATATAATAATATGTATAATTAAGATCACATCAGCGATCTCCAGCATACCAAACCTAGTCACTGCAGGCCATATGCGCGCCATCAGACGTTGATCCGCCGTGCTAAGCCATCTACGCTAGGCGACCTGTTCCAAACCCGCAAGGTTAGTTGAAAGTCTCATATCGTGCTACGATATCTCTGATGAATCTATGTTCTAAATTATGGAGCATGCAGGCCTCGTTGCAGGGTGTTAAAGAAAAAAGAAAGTTAATTATTTCACAAATTTCAAAAAAATCCTTTCAACTTTCATGCTTATTTAATTTTGGAGCTAAAGATGACTAAAGCAAGGGTTCACAATAATTACATGTTACCTTCTACATATAAAGAAGATATGCGTGTTGTTTCCACGCATCCCGTGCGTCAGCTCACGGCAGACACCTCTCGCCCATGATGGACACGCGCCTCAATTTTGGGATCATATTCATTATGGTCTTAAAATAACAAAGGGGTTTGAGTTATTTGCGTTCTATCCCCTCGCGTTACAACAACATGTACTAGAGATCGAAGTCAACTATGGAGGATCTCCGCAATTAAATGGTGTTAGTTCTCAAAAAATATGAGAAGGGTTGAATTCAACCATGGAAGCCTCCCTCGTTCAGATGGTGTTGGTTTCTAAAATATAAGTTTCACAACAACCCTTCAACTTTTGGCTTATATTTATTTTGGCCAAAATAAAAAAAAAGAGAGAAAAGTTTGAGCGTAAAAGATTTGCATTAAAAAATTTCACAAAAAAGTTGAGTGCTTATATTAATGCAAAACATACAACTACCAAAAAAAAAAGAGAAAAGTTTGAGTGTAAAAGATTTGCATTAAAAAATTTCACAAAAAAGATGAGTGCTTATATTAATGCAAAACATACAACTACCAACATACGGCTACGCGCCGAACATAAGGTTGGGTACCTCTAGATACGCCCGATGATGGGAACCTTATAATACATCCATACAGCCACGCGTCGAACATAAGGTTGGCACCTCCAAATACGCTCGAGGATGGGAACCTTATAATACACCAATACGGCTACTCGCCGAACATAAGAATAGGCACCTCAAAATAAGTCTGTGCGCCGGACATGCTCCGCTCAATACGGACACTCTCCGCTCAGTACGACACGCTCCGTTACGCCCAAACTCGCCACCATGATTTAAAACCTCTTAAAACCCGAAATAAAGTGGTCATACATGAAAAAAAGTACATGTGGGAAGCACTGGGTCGAAAAAACCATTAATCTTCACTCCCAAGCACTCAGAGCTCCACCTAAACGCTTGCACGTTCAAGAGCAGCATTGGACTGGGGGGGACTTGTTTAGGTAGGGTCATAAATTCCCGGTACGCCCTTTACTTATTACATTACGTATTATATTTGTTATATTATTATTGTTTACTAACCAAGTCCCAACGGGTCAGGCCGAGGGTTGTGGAGGTAACCCCTAACCGTGCTTGGCCCACTAAGGCTGGGATTAATGATGGTTGTCATGGAGATCCCTATATAAAGGGTCTTCACATCTCATTTTAGGGGACCATTGGCCTCCACCATATTTTTATGTCTGTAAATAAGAGGAAACTCTTGGCAGTCACCTCCACTCCCCCTACTCTTCCATAGCAGACCTCGAGTAAATCGGATAAGAAGATCGAGGTGTTGGTGCGTTCATCTTGAAGACATGAGAACATCCATTCGACTCGACCCGAGGTTGAATCCACGTCTCTTCAGCGCGTGTTGCAGGTTTGCTAGTTGAAGATTGGGATGTTAGAGAAGACATTTAGTTTGATTTTAGGTTATCAAATATAAAGCAATATTGTATAATGAATTGTTTTTGTTTTTCTTGTGATGTACTTTGATTTATGAAATAAATTAATTAGTCATTGTCATTATTATCAATAGTGTTTTGTGAGTTGCTGCACAATCATTTGCGTCCCGACATATTCCGTCGTAGGTTGGGGTGTGACACATGGATCTTCTGCTTTGATTTAGCTAGAGACCATATTAGGTTGGTTTTATCGTTTCAAACCCCGTTTACAAAACTGATTCGTTTTATTGGTTTAAAACTTAATTTCCATTAGAATATTAAAATATAGATTGAGACGGTCCGTATCATAATGAGACGGTCTTTATAAGTGTGCCAGGCTGTCACATAAGGATTTTGACGCGTATCAATTATTAGAGATGAGATGGGCCATCACACGATTAGGCGGTCCGTCTAATCCTCCTGTTTGGCCCATTAAGAGTAAAAATCATTTTGATATTATTCTAACGCCCGTTTATGTGTTCTAAGACATTATACATGCTTAAAACACTTAGCATAGTTTATGTAATTACCATGCTCGAGCTTTGATCGATAGTAGCTTGGATACTCGCTTAAATATGATAAACGAACTTAAACGAGGGTTAGAACGCGCCTACCTTTCTTCCAAGCTTATACACAACCTAGTAATGACTTGTTATATCCTCTAGCACTACTGGAAAGTTATCAGAGCTTCGCTACAACCTTGTATTACCCTTGCTTGACTTGTTATTGCTTAAGAACTTTAAAGCACTCACTGATACTCATTTAAAGTGTTTGGTATTGATTCTTGATGTTGTGTGATGGAAATGGCCGAGTTAAGGGTGGTATTTATAGGCCAAAATGCTTAAGATTAATCATAACTCGTTTATGGAACGTTAGGATCTAGTTTGCCACATTTTGCTAACTCAAAGATTGAGAGGGACCGTATAATGATGAGACAGCCCGTCTCATCCAATGGTAGGCAGATGAGATGTGACAACTGCCCAATCCGACCCGACCCAGGTACCCGTTTTCGAATCCGATTCTTTTTTTTATGATTTAAAATTTGATTATTAATCTTTGCAAATTTAACATTAAATAAATTATATATATATATATATTTTTATATTACTTACTAATAATAATAATTCCTTTCCGCCGTTCCGCCTTCTTCTCTCTTGTCGCTGTCCCGCCTTCTTCTCTCTTGTCGCCGTCCCGCCTCTTTCTCTCTTTCGTCGCCGTCCCGCCTCCTTCTCTTTCTTGTCGCCGTCCCGCCCCTCTGCTTAACCCCTAAGCCTTGAACCCCTTTTTCTCTTCCTTGCTTGTCCTTTGGTTCTTCCCGCCTAAGGATGTCTGCGCAGCTCCACGCGCCAGACTCTTTGCAAGGAAGCCTGCGTGAAGACCGGCTGTTCCTGCGATACGCGAGACGAACTCTTCTCGCAGCGCGCTAAGAATTTTAGTTCTTCTCGCAGCACGCTAAGAATTGTAGTTCTTCCCGCGACGCGCTAAGAATTTTAGTTCTTCTCGCAGCACGCTAAGAATTGTAGTTCTTCCCGCGACGCGCTAAGAATTTTAGTTCTTCTCGCAGCGCGCTAGGAATTGTAGTTCTTCCCGCGACGCGCTAAGAACGGTAGTTCTTCCCGCGACGCGCTAAGGTTTGTTCTGTCTGCTTTCGCCCTCGCGCGTGCGCTCGAGTCTTCTCGCGCTATACCTTAAGTCTTTTCTTCTGTTTAGGTCAGCCTGTATTCTTTTGAGATATCTTATCTTTTGTTTGAACTCTTTAAGTCAGTTCCAACATCTGTCCGAAAAGCCACTTTCGGCGCAGCATGCGCACCAATCCTATTGGTTGACAGAAAAAGTGACTGACATTATCTTTTGAAATCTTCTTTTGCATGCCTTGAGCAGTGTTTTATCTGACTCCTCCCATGCTTGACCTGTAACCTGTCAGCTTTCCCCCATCCCCTGCAGTTGCCGGCATATCTTTTTAATATCTTTTGCTTGATTTGATAAGATCTTTTCCCCCTTTTCAAGGGATTGTGTTCCCTAGGGTTTTCCTATAAATAAAGCTATTTTCTTGTTAACACTGCACACACTACACTTAAACACTCCCCAAATATCTCTCCCTTTGCTCTTTGCCGAAGATCCTCAGCTCCTCTCTTTGCCTCCGTCTTCTCTTCTGTTCTGCCCAGAATCTCGGTAAATATGAATATATATATTTTGTTTTAATTTGTTTAACTAACAGGAATCGATACTTAAGACATAAAAACCAATCGTTAAACCAATAACCTCTTATTTATAGGTTAACTTGTGCTTGTTTAAAAGTTGGTTCTTGCATTATCTTTCTTCGCGCCGTTTACAAGTGAGTAATCTCGTACTTAATCCCCTTTTATTTTTAACGTTTTGGGATGTTCATGTGTTCGTACAACTTGAGACTTAAACTTGTTTATGAACTTTATGTGCGCAAAACCCCATGTGTTATGGACGTTTACTTGGCTGTTTATTTGTATGTGTGACTCATTAACCGCTTTGACGGCCTATTCCGAAGTTTTCATGGATCCATTAGATGAACACGGGAGACCTATCGTTTACGGTTTTCTTGTTTTCTTACACATGCACGTATGTTTTCTTGTTTTTGTGCTCAATTGGGAGCACGGATTGAACTATGAGCTATGATCTAAGGCTTGATCACAATCTGATTACACCCTATGTTAAACCCCAGTTAAGCACATGTTGCGCGCAGTGTTTGTTATTATCTATTTATATCTATTAAACTTGATTTCTCACCGACACGCAAGTGTTGACGTTTTATTTTAACACATGTTCAGGTTTGCTGTAGCTGCTTTTGGGAATCTCTTGGACGCGTAGGATGTTTTCTTTTTGTTTGGACCTAGATTAAAATGTAACAAGACAAGTTATGTTATTTGAATATTTTAAGTTATGATATGATTTATGTTACTTTATGTCGTGTTCTGCGCGTGCGCAATGAAATGTATTTATTAAATATTGACACCCAAATAGTGTCACGAGTAATGAAACAATACGTGGCACCCCGATGTATAATCCGCCATCGGTCGGGGTGTTACATGAGACACCCTATCTCAAAATAGTAGGCGGATGAGACACCTCGTCTCAAAAGATAACTTAATACCCAAGTTAGTGTTGTGACGGGTTGCCTAATAATGAGATGGTCTGTCTCATATGAATTTTGAAAAATTACAGATTAGATCATGGACTTTAATTTTGACAGAATGACAATTTAGTCCCTCAACTTTTAAAGTTGGCAAATTTGAGCCAAAATTTTTCGGATGTTAAAAAGACGCGCTGAGAGCAAATATGTCATGTAAGATGCGTTTTACATTTCTGAAAACTTTTATTTATGAGGATAAAAATGATAGCTCTCTCCATTAATAGAGCATTTTGGGAATTTTCCCAATAAATAATATTTCAGGGTATGGAATGACTAGCGAGAGTTATCGTTCGCATTACACCGGCGAATCATGGATTCAAGAAGTTTGATCTGAAGCCGTAGCCCTAAATTAGCTCGCCTGAAATGATGTTGGAGATCGCCATATCCTGACTAACCGTCGCGCCCGACAAATAGAGATACAGCAAGAAATCTAAAACCCTCATGTAACCGGCTCAACATCTCCTCGCTATACTAGGGGCAATGGTTTTAACTACGGTCGAGATGGTGGTTTATGGGAAAGGGGTGGAGAAGGATGAGGAGACCGCAGATGCGATGATGATCATTGAAGTGGGTTTGTCGTGGTCGCCGAATTAGGGGCCATGTTGTCACCGGTGATGAAGGGTCGACCCTTGACAGGTGAAGACGTTAGTCTTCATTTTTTTCCTTTTTTTAATGGGGGACATTTTGGTATTTTCATAATTTCACAACTAACGAAGTTAATGTTCTGTTGAAGTAAGATTATTACCGGTAATAAAATTGAAACTTGAGATTGCAACTAGTTACACTATTGTTAGTTGAATTATAAGTTAGGACCTAGGTTACACAAAGCCGACCCGTTTATGTGACGAGTTCGTGGGTTTCAACCAGAAGTTGATCCGAAACCCACTGTCGCCTGCTTCCATCCTGTTGTGTTGAACATAACCGAACCAAAGCTTTACGCAATCAAGATCCAAATGGGTTACAGGAAGTCCAAGAATCATCGTCACTCACACGCTCAATCCAGCCGAACCCATCAACCAAATCGGTAATAATAATTTCATCCCTATTTATTTACAAACCCATGTTTACAAATCCATCATGTAGCTCACAATTGATTTTATTTTACCTTTTGTTCAGTGAAGATGACTCTCTCCCTGCTGACCCTGGTACTCTTCTTAAGCTAATATATGCTTACATATACTACTAGTTTTTTTTGTGTGTTTAATACGTTTTGTTAATGTTTTAGAATCCGAAGAAGAATCAGTAGCAGTATCAAAAATCCAGCTAGCCATGTGGGTATGTTTGTATTTGAGAATCAGTTTCTTATTATGTTGTGCTTCTAAACTAAAACCCTAAATTTTGACTCTCAGGATTTTGGTCAATGTGACGTTAAAAGGTGTACAGGACGCAAGCTATCAAGATTTGGATTACTGAAAGTAAGTATATTGCAGTGAGATACTTTTATCTCTTCACCTAATTTATCATCCTTATATTAATATTGCGTAGGAGTTGCGAGTCGGAAACGGTTTTGGAGGCATTGCTTTAAGGTATCTATCTATCTGGTGTTTTTTTTATTATTCTAAGAACAGTTATTAGTTGTATATAGTTTTGTTTTTCATGATGGTTTGTTTTTGGGTGTTTTGTTTTAATTTTGCTGATTTTTCATTGTTACAGTCCGGTTGGACAGCAGTGCATTTCAAAGGAAGATTCAGAGCTGATCAACAGGAAAGGTTTGGCAGTTGTAGATTGCTCTTGGGCACGACTAGATGATGTACCCTTTACAAAGCTTAGATGCCCTGCTCCTCGTCTATGTAAGAGTTATTAACAACATAAATAATTGCATGATTTTTTGAATGTATGAAATTGGTGCATATGTATTTCATGGAGTATGCGAGTATGGCCTTCATGTATTTGATGATTTTAGTTAAATTCAGTTGTGTTGCAATTTTTCTTCTAATTTGGTTGATTGGTTGCAATGCAGTGCCGTGGTTGGTGGCTGCGAATCCAGTAAATTATGGTCGACCCTGTGAGCTATCTTGTGTTGAGGCGTTAGCTGCAGGTTTAATTATATGGTAATTGCTTCTTAACCCTTTGGTGAATCTGTAAGATATCTATTGTCATGATCAAACCTGAGTGTTCAACTTATAGTACTATCTTATAGAAGTAGAGGTAAATTTGGAAATTGAACAAAAATACATATGATTCTAGGGGTTGAAATTGATATTATCTCTATGATGCATTCCGAACACGTTTTTCCACATGTATTCTTATGTCATCTGAGGTCATTTTAGTTAGTTCAAACATATAGAATCTGTTTCTGTCCAATATAAAGCAAATTTTACACATACCATGTGAAAAGACACGGTTTACAGCATGCTCGTCTGTGTTATGTAGTAATATATTATTTTAATTTTTTCTTATCTGAGTTTTATTAAATTATACGATTGAAACCATACTTCAAAAGGTCTGGTTTTTATTTAGCACAGAGGAATATATAGTTCGAAATAAAATTTTAAGGCCCAACATATTGTATGATAGTCTTATAATATGTTTCTATATTATTTGTCAGTTCTTTGTTATTTATGATCCGTTTTAATCGCCTGATGCATGAAGCCTATGCTATGCAATAATGTAAGTGCATCTTAAATTATTTGTAGATATGTAATTTATTTTTTCTTTTTCAACACATGTTCCCAACAGTGGTGAGGCAGAAAATGGTGAGTTGTTGCTATGCAAGTTCAAATGGGGCCATGCTTTCTTGTCCCTCAACAGGTATTTTGAATATGTATATATTGTATGTATATGTATAATGTTAGTTTTCTCATTTAATAGTATAAATTGAGTGATTAAAAATTTGAAATCTCTAAACCGTGCTTGCGCTTGCTTTACAAATGATCATTATACTTGAAATGTAAGTAAAATGATGATGCATTCACTTTTGAAAAAATAATAGCATAAAAAAGTGCTATATATCCGTGGTCTTCTCAAGTAAGAACGATGCTGGTGTTACATGAATTCATCTATTTGAAAATAGTACGTGCCACTACTTGATTGCTGATGAGGTTTTGCAACTCAGGGAACTTTTGAAGGCGTATGCAAAATGTGAGAACAGTGCTGAGATTATTGCGGTCCAAAATTCATGGTTATCGGAGCAAAGTTCCAAAATCCCCAAGGTTTTCGAAAAAGAAGGTATTTTTCATATAAAGAATACACACACACGCACACACAAATATGTATGTAGAGAGAGAGAGGGAGACCTGACACTTGTTTTGTCGACATGTTAGTTGTTATTTCCCTACAAATACTGATTTTTGGTATCCTGCTTTTACAGAGGCAAAGGAAGCTTGCGATAGTGAAGATGAAGGATCAGATGATGACTCTGAGGATGATGGACTTCCACCTCTTGAGAGGAATTTAAACCATATTACTTTGGAAGAAAGTGATACCGAAAGTGAGTAGCAGCATTACTTGTAGTTTTATATCCACACATAGTTTTTATTTATGTCTTTATTACATATGAATCAAATCATAATGCTATTAGGTGGTCTTCATGTCCAAGTTTTGATTCACCCTATCTTCTTTTGAAAGTTCAATTCGGTTTTTTCTTTTAACTGTGTTTTATTTTATGGTTTTATTGGTTCTGCAACCTTATTTTAAAAAGTGCGAACGATGCATGAGTGTTAGAAACGGTGATGTAAAGTTAAAGCACTTCAAGAGTTCAGATGATATTCATTTGACATCAAAATATAAAACAAGTATTGATTGACTTTATATTAATATTTTAACTTCACTGAAAATATGTTAAGAACAGTGCATTACAGGGATGATTCTTATGGGTATTGTATGTTATTTTAGTTATTGGTGCTATGATACCGAATCATCATAATAGACTATTGATTGCAATAAGTCTGGGGGTTGGGCGGTCTAAACTGGTTTGGACAGAATATTAGTAGCTTAAATAGGATTTGAACTTGGAAGTCTCACAAGCCTTTACCAACTCTTCTAGAAAAGTATTAGTGTTTCATTTCTACATATATCAAAAGTTGATGCCCTTTCCATTACTTAAGATGAAGTTTGCTTGAAAAATGTTTTCATGTTTTGTTTTTTAAACTAACAATACATTTATTCTATTTTTTTAAAGTATAAGTCAAATAACAACATAGCTATACTAAACTATTTAATTAGATATAGTATTAAATTTATGTAATGTTTGAACACTTTTAGATTAAATATGATGTCATTGGGTTTATGATCCCGCTCTGATCGGTCGGATCAGTCCGCCAGTGAACTAGTAAGACGTCCGGTTTGGGTCATTAAAACATTGCAAAAATGTTTTCATTAGTAAACATTTGTGTAACTCAAATGTCAGCCCACAATACGTACACGTCCTCCTCACTTTCCAATAGCAGCGCCAAGCCTAGATTCAGAAATTTATACCGTTATTGAACAAGTTATAAGAGTAGCTTAGGATAAACGTTTGTTGTTTTTCCTTCTTCTTTGAACAGCACAAGAATTGTTTGTAATAGATATGCTTCGATGGGATCTTTGTTTTTCTACAAATCATATAAACTACCTACCAAATGACATCTAACCCAATGGTTAGGGCATAAGAGAGGGGGCTGTTTGAAATTCCTTATTTTACCATCTTATAACTTTTCATTAAGTTAATAAATTATAATATTATAACTTATGAAACTTTTTTTCTCATAATATAAGCAATCCCAAACAGCCTCTTACTTGATGTGTTAATGTGTTATATTTATTTGGCCCTTCCTATTTACTCATAAATAAATAATACGTCTGATCTTTTCTACCAGATGAAATCAATATATATATATAGAGAGAGAGAGAGGAAAATTAACGTACAAATGAAATTAACGTGCTTAACGTGAGAATTAATTAGAGTAATTATAAATGCAAGTAGAGTGTAATTACTCTATGATGTAATTACATAATTACTCTACTTGTATATATAATTACTCTACTTTATTATCACGTTTAGCACGTTAATTTCATTTGTATTTGATCCAAACCCTATATATATATATACATATATATATATTAAATCCATGTGAATGATTATAATCCCCTTTATATTTTTGAATTGGTCAATTTGCGTACCAGATTCCATTTTTCATGAATGTAAAAACCAATCCTACCGAAAACAAAGTTATAGTTCCCTCGGCGTCGATAAGTTACTGTGCATGATCTGCTGAACTCTTTTAAAAAAAGTAACAGCTTCAGGAGCAAGGGACCTAAATGTATCAAAAGCAAAAGGAATGAAGACGTGTTGATTCTCAGCACTTGCTTTCTCGTGCTTAGCAATTTTTTCTGATTCCGCCTTCAATACGGCTGGCCTAACAATAAACCCGGTGTCTCTAAGCACGACAAGGGGGATACTCATGCAAGGTCTACACAAGTGTGCTTCTCCATGCCCATCCAAACATAAGAACGTTCGCAGACTGGATAGTAACCTCCCTTCAAGTGGATCTGATAGGAAATTCACAGGAAATTCTTTTTTTGTCGAGATCCCGCTCGTTTTAACACATCACAAAGGACATACCGAACCAAATCATGTTTATATTTAAGCCCCAAAAGCTCTTTGCAATGAACCGCATGTTCACCAAATTTATCCAAACAAACTTTACGACAAACCTGGTAGGGCTCATCAACTAGGAACAGTGGGATCATTAAACAATATTTAAGAATAGCCCGGTACTCCGCTGTTTACATATGCTGGCCTAACCCTTCGATGGGAATGACGGCCAAGAAATCTTGAGCATGAGGAGCCTGAAGACATTCAAACACCGCTCTCTGGCTAGTGGATAAGCTAAACTTCTCTTCTAAACTTTGAACGATTTTATATAAAGGGCACTCGCCAAAGCATCTTGGGCTTTAAGGGGGGCGGTGTCCGTATTAGCGAACCCACCAAGATCAAGATCGGGAAGGGAACTATGCAACCAATCAAATGCACACCCATAATCTAAATCCAACTCATCAACACCACAATCTCGTAAAATGTGGTCTTGTAACTTCCAAGATTGTGCCCTCGATGCTACGAAAGCATAGGTGAAAAAATCCTCAGCTGATATAAGCCTAAGCCCCCAAAATGGATTGGAAGATAAGCTAGTCACCATTGAAAATCCCCCAAAAAAAGAACCCTCACATACCACAATATCCTCGATCGCCTCTCGAAGCCCTTTATCAAAAACAGAGACAACATCCCAAACAAACATAGGCTGGAATGTATGGAAGCATGACCTTAAAGCTCCCCTTTAGCTATACACATTCGTATCATCGTATGAATAAGCGCGAGATAATACAAAATAAAAAAATACTTGATATTCTTAAAGTTCTCAACGACATTTGACCAATGTTTCATTGTTTCAATACAAAGAGACGTAACACTTAGCTTAAACAATTGGAATGGATATGCAAAGTCACTAACTTTCTCATAGTAAGAAAGAATATCTTCATGTGACTGAATTCCAACATGATAGTAGGTATATGAAGTATGAACAAGGATGAGAGTTTTGAGTGATATAGCATAACCTTTTGTATTGGGAAGAAGATGAGTATTTATACTTATTCCTAGTTTGAATTGTGCCATGTGTAATTTTGGACAGTTGTCTATCATAATATCATAATATACTATTGGTGTAAAGTATTTATTATAGTAATGCGTGGTGCATCACGGCATCACCACCATGCGTGTGTGCTACTTAGCATGGATATCATACACTTATTGTTTTGTTGATGTTATACATTACCAAAGCTTGTGCTTGGAAGTGGAGTCTGGTCCTGAATATTATGGGTCTTGATTTGCGTAAGTCTTCATCAGCTAGACCCCTATGAATACAAGAAATACATGGAGTATGAGCTTTGGCGATGCGTATGAGTCTTTTGTGAGATTTGAAAGTGGTTAGGTTAATGATTTTACTTTTTTTTAAGGCTAAACTTTTGTAAATATATATATCCAAATCTGGAGCTTTATAAGCTGTTCTTAGATAGTTAGAGCTCCGGCTTTGGATAAATATGTGAGTTAAGTGCCATTTTAATGTATGTGGTTTGTCCAATTATGCAATTTTAGTACCGTTTTTGAATTATTGCAAATGGTTATCTCACTTTTCTAAAACTTGCAACTTTAGTATTTTTTTCTAACCCCGTTTATTCTGTCCTTTAAGTCAGGGGCAAATTAGTAATTTTGATTATTTATTTTCTCTTTTGAGCTAAGTGTCAGTTTCATACATGTGGTTTATTCAATTACGTAACTTTAGTATCTTTTTTTGAATTTATTACAACTAGATACTTTGATTAGTTTTGGATAGATAGACAAACCAAGAGAGACATTATATATTATAATTAAAAGATAATCTCTAACCCTAAATAAACAGATCACCCCCCTCCCTTGGCGCCCATTGATCCTTCAAACCCTAATCATTGTTCATCTTCAAGTTCAATGAATTACGATATATTGTTTTGCCTATGTGATTCATCAACCGTCGCTCATCTACAAGTTCAATTGATGTTATTCTAAGAGGTGCGAAGTTGCGTGATTGTTATTTGGCTTGATCTTCCGATGTGTTAAAGAGCTACTATTATCATACCCGAACTTTTGAAAAAAAAAATCAATGCACATAAAGAAAATGCAAGAAAAATGGCTAAGGTAAACTCGAATGTTGAGCTACTAGAAGTAAATTAGCAATCAATAACAAAAGGCTAAAAAATATGTTATATATTTCATGTTGTTTTTCATCTTCTATCATGTATTTTAGCTACCTTTAGAGAAAAAGGCGCGTGTGTGACGTTGAATCAGGCGGTTGAAGAAGAGACGATAACAAAAGTACGTGTTAGAAGGTAACTGGCTTATTTCATGAACAACGTTTTATGTGTGATAACTGCAATATGGCTTTTAATGTATATATATATATATATGTGTGTGTGTGTGTGGGGGGGGGGGGAATATAGAATGAAAACCCACTTGAGCTGTGAAACCCGTGAAAACCCTATGTAGCATTGTTTTTTTTTACACACGTAATATATGTTGTAACATTTAATACAAAACATCGTAAACTAAAAAAAATTTTGTTTTGCTATTTTTTAACATTTTTTTACTTATTTTTACATATGTTTTCAGGTAAGAGAAAAAGTTATATTTATATTTACATTTTTTATTCACTTTAATTGTTAACCATAAGATTTAAACTTTAATTAAAAACATGTGGTTAAGAATGAGTTTCTAGAGTTTTCACAACTCAAGTGAGTTTTCATTCTAACCCTTCAACACACACACATATATATATAATGTCTCTTTTGGTTTGTCTATCTGTACAAACTAATCAAAGTATCCAGTTTTAATAAATTTATAAAAATGTATCAAAGTTGCGTAATTAAACAAACCATAGGTATGAAAATGATAATTAGCTTAAAATAGAAAATAAATAAAATAATCAAAATTACTAATTTGCTCCTGACTTAACGGACAAAATAGACAGGGCTAGAAAATATACTAAAATTACAAGTTTTAGAAAAATATAGTAGCCATTTACAAAATTTGAATAGAGTACTAAAATTGGGTAATTGGACAACCAAAATTACTAAAATAACAATTATCCTTTAAAAAAATAAAATCATTTTTTCTTTGGGTTACACCTCTTCCGCCTATCTTAAGAAAAAGAAAAGAAACCCTAATATAACAAATCACCACTTCTTCCTCCACCGTTCTCTATCGCCACTACCAACAACCCACCATTACAGCTTCTTCCTTCTTATGCTCAAAACTATTTTTTTTTCTTAATTTCCAAATCATAAATCCTGTTTTCCTTTCAAATATATATATATATATATATATATATATATATATATATATATATATATATATATATTTTTGGTTTTTGTTAATCGCGATTCGTGCCCTAATCCATAATAAATTACTCCCCGCTAATAATAATAATAATTTGTTGATGGTTGTTTTTGTGTGCTAGGGTTTCACTTTCAAGCCTACTAAATTAATTTAATTTCTATTCTTCCAAGGATTCGCCTTATCAACCAACCAACATTGTGATTTGTGAGTACTCTACTTTACTTTACTTGTAGTTTAATTGTTGATTACAAGCTTTGATTTTGAAATGTTTTAATTCGCATGGATAAGGCTTTAGAATGGAATTTATTCACTTAATCGTAACTTGGGGGTTATATGTAAGTAAAAGTTGAGGCCTTTTAACCTCCTTGTCTTATAGAGGATGTGTTTAAAGTATCTTCTGTATGATGATAATATGTCCATAACAGAGGAGTTTTATTAAATTGAAAGTAGGCACTTGTTAAGACATTTTTGTTTTAGGAATGTACTGATGCAGTTAGAGCAGGCATAAATTAAACTTACGGATTTACTTTCTTTTTCGCTGTTCAAGATTTGTGTTGAAATCCATAGAATTTTTTAAATTGGTGTTTATTTTATAAGCTCCTTTTGATCTTGTTCAATACACAGTATAAATTGTTCAATATGCTTTTATATAAATGGTTTTGTAACACAGTAAAGTTATAGCAAGACGGCACGTTTTTTCTGTTTCTGAATTACATATGCCCTTTTATAAACTTGCAAAGTTACATATTTCCCCATAGCACATCTTTTTAATGCATAGTGCGCAATGCTTTTTAAGCATGATTTGGGGAAATATCTGGCCAAGTTTACAGGGGGATTTATGAAATTGCTTCTTTTGAATATGGTTTATATTTCTTTACATTTGTTGGATGTACGATTAAGCTTTGCTATATGGTTAATGTTGTGTTTGATCTTTCACCACAATTCAGGTTTGAAAAATGGGAGAAAAATCAGATAGCAAAAAAGCATCTTCACCGTACGTTGTCCTTGAAAACCGACCCCTTGACCAATGGAAAGTTACCGAGCTGAAAGAGGAACTTAAGAAACGGAAGTTAATGACAAAGGGGTTGAAAGAAGAACTTGTTAAACGGTTGGATGAAGCTGTACGGGCTGAAATGGATGAAGTTAATAAAAATCTTGAAGATGACTTGAACATCAAGGCCCAACCTGAGGTTCAATCTGATAACGCAGAGAAGACTGCAGATGTTACTGATGACACCGAGGGCAAAAATGAAACATTAGAGAAAAATGATACTGTAGAGGATACGGTTCATACAGATGATGGTATGCAGTCACTAACTGAAAAAATGGTTACAGAAGGTGAAAATGGTATTGGTTCTACTCAAGTGGAAGCTATTCAGGTGGTTAAAGAGTTTACGGTTGAAACCACTGTTATGGTTACTGAAGTGTCTACTGATGATCTGAACCAGCTGCCAAGGTCTTCTGAACAAGAAAGTGCCGAGCCGGATTCATCAGATCTCATCAGTGGCAAACAGGTAGAAGAGGTCAGCAAAACACAATCTGATTCTATTTCTATTGATACTGTGTCAATTACTGAAAAGAATGAACTAAAGGATAATGTAATTGCTGATAATGTTAAATTAGAAATAGATGATAAGCCTACCAACATGATCCTAGATGATAGCAAATCCGAATCAGTTGAAGCTGCTGAAGAGAAAGATGT
Organism: Bidens hawaiensis; assembly: GCF_021521415.1. Lineage (NCBI taxonomy): Eukaryota > Viridiplantae > Streptophyta > Magnoliopsida > Asterales > Asteraceae > Bidens > Bidens hawaiensis. The sequence continues at coordinate 174,824 of NW_027493711.1, read as the reverse complement.
CAACAAAGCTGAAAGTAAAGAACTTTCTAGTGAAAAAGATAATGTAATCACTACTGATGTCAAATTAGGGTTAGATGCTAAGTTTGAGAATGATCCACTCAAGGAAAAGGTTGACGAAGCTGAAAATATTGATATTATTAAGAAAAATGACAGTGGAGATGTGGGTTCCTCAGAAAAGTTAAACTTGGATAGAAGTTCTGGTGACGATTCAATGGAAGATGATGCTTTAGAAAGCAAGCAAATTGATTCAAAGTTTAGTTCCGATGAAGTCGGAAATAAAAGTGAGAAAATTGAAGTGAAAGAAGGTATTTCTGTTGATGTTATGGTTGAAGATGCACCTGCTGACAAGGATTTTGTGGCTAATGAAGATAAAACTCGTCTTAATGTGACCTCCACTAAAAGAAAGCCTCTTGGTGAGTTTCATATCATCTGTCTTAACTTGATTCTGAAACTTATTTATAGTTTAACTTTATAAATGTTGTAATAACAGACCAGGAAAAAACAGTTGAAAACAGTGAAGTAATAAAAAGGCAGCGCAGATGGAATTCTGAAAACCTTACATCACCCAAACCAACCACCAATCACTCTGCTTCAACTACACCAAAAGATGCATTTCAGAACGCAGCCAAACATGCCTTTTCGAGATCCGAGTCCACAAAAAGTCTAGATTCACCCAAGGAAAGAGTCAGTAAGCTATCACCTGCCATTGATTTTCTGCAATTTGGTAATATTTTTCTAATTATACACTGTGATCTCTAAACTTTTTTTTTTTTATGTATTTTTAGTCCCGCCTTCTTCAAAGACCCCAACTACTTCTCTTAGAATTGATAATTTTCTCCGCCCGTTCACTTTAAAGGCTGTGCAAGAGTTTCTTGGTAAAACGGGTACAATTGTTAGTTTCTGGATGGATCAGATCAAAACCCACTGTTATATTACGGTAAGTTAACATACATTTCAAAATGAAGTGATGCACTAGTATATTACAATTTTGAAATGGAAAACTGTAATTTGGCTATTTTTATAACTGCAGTATACATCGGTGGAAGAAGCTATAGAGACCCGAAACGCTGTTTGCAACCTACAATGGCCGGTTAACGGTGGGCGACTTCTAATGGCTGATTTTGTGGACCCACAAGAAGTTAAAAATCGGGTTGACCTGCCTCCACTATCCCCTGCCACCACCCTGCAGCCGCCTGCCGCCACCATACCGCCACCTACTGCCACCATCCAACCACCACAGCCCTCTCCCAGACTGAAGCAACAGCTTCCTCCTCCACCTACCCTTCCACCTCCACCACCACTGTCTAACCCACCAGCAGCAAGAAACCGTGCGCCACCGCCGCCACTGGAGAAGATCGATCCACCAATCGTTACATTGGATGATCTTTTTAAGAAAACAAGGGCCACTCCTCGTATCTACTACCTACCGCTATCTGATGAACAAGTGGCAGCAAAACTGAAAGCTCAAGGGAAACCCGGGAATCATTAGGGCCTGCTTAGGTGAATGTAAGATAATGGTAGTGATATGATATAATCACTTGTTTGCGTGTCTGCAGGTGATGATGCATTTAGGAATGGTTTGAGCAAAGACGGGCCCGGAAGAGCTTGATCGTTTGTAGACGAACATAAGTTTTTCTTTTTTAAGCCAAAACTGAGTTTGGACCTGGATCCACTCCCTATATTGGGATTTTTCTTTTGAGCGGATTAAGTTCACATTATCGTTTATGTTTTCGTATGCGCACATTTTGATTGTGGTAGATTGTTTCTTTTAATATGGATCTTGATCGATAAGTCTTTAGACCGGTTTATGTTGTTTCAGGATCTGCTTGTGTAGTAATCTTTTCTGTGATTGTATGCCTTATATCTGTTTCTTTTTAGTTAAACCTTCCAACTGAATTTGGTTACCCGTTACACATAAACATAACCCAAACGACCGTATGTCTAAATAGGTCGAAATCATGATAATTGTTATTTCCAACAACAGATACAGAAACTAGCATTTCATCAAGGCCTTTTTGTAAATGAAGTCCTTAACAAATATAGGCATACCGCATATGGTACATAATAGCCATTATGGTAGAGTATTGCCCCAAAGAGAACCAAGCTGGGGGGTCTTCCTTCATGACTGCAGCCACAACCTTTTTTGCAAACTCTTCCGATGGAATTGCCTTGGGACCTTGTGAATAATAGGCTCGTTCTTTGATCGTGCCTTCGTATTTCTTGTATATTTTCCATTATGGCATCTTCTTGTAGCTGGCTACAGCTGCATTTCCGATGTTTGATTTCACGGATCCAGGTACAATGTTAATCACATCGATACCAAACGGCTCCAGTTCCAACCTGTGTGTTTCAGAAGTTGGTTAGTTTCTGTTATATCACCAAAGGTTAACCGAGCATAGCGTAACAGGTTGGGTAGTAAACCTTAATGAGTCAGTTAGCGCGTGTAAAGCGGTCTTAGATGCAGTATAGACACCTGACCAGGGTCCGTGAAGAGGTAGGTCCCAGCAGAGCCCAGTTGGACCCGCAAGACTCACCTTAAACAGGGACGTCTGCGCAGAGACCAACTGGATCCGCAGGACCAACCATGCTCAGAGACGTGACGTCCTTACGCGCAGTACGCAAGCTGGTCCCGCAGGAAATGCCTCCCAATGGTGAAGGACTCCGCCTGTCCCCGCAGCCTCGGATACAAGCCATTAGGGAAGGCCACCCGCGCAGCATGGCTACACGCACAAGGCACTTAGCTCTCCATCATTCAGTGTCACCTGAAGGAATGAGCCAAGCCGGGAGCAATCCCGCACAGAGGCGGGAGGGGGAATACTCCCGCCCAAATAAGCCAGTCCGTATACTGAAGGATCTTTTACTGTACCTGACGAGGTATGGGCGAAAGATCTGATCAGAGATACGACAGCTCACTGATACAGTATGGCGAGCAGCATGCTCCTGTACTGTATCACTATTAGCCGCTGCCTACTCACCAACTACTGCCATACCACGTGCGTAGCCGTCAGTTGGTGGAACAGGAATAGTATACAGCAGGCCTGGTCCCTATCAGCCGCTACCTACCCACCAACTACCAGCAGGGCACGTGCGTAGGCTACTGTTGGTGGAACAGGAACACTGTTGCAGCCGGCCATACCTCTTTGGAAACCTACCTTCGGCTATAAATACCACAAATGGTATGACCATCTCATCTTATCATACCTTACTAAATTATCATCATAATATACCTGATATCTGCTCTAGCAATCTCTTAATATACTTTTATATTTAAAGAGCAATCTAGTCTGATTCTCACGCCGGAGGGTGGTCACAAGGAGGAACCCCCCCCCTTCTCAGTGACGAGCTCACGGTGTCTGTTTTGCAGGTTATCAGAAGAACCATCTTCCAAGGGTCTAACCCCTCGTGGGAAACATCTCTCCAACCCCCAGGTTACCAGTAACCTGTCCGGGGTCCGGTTAGTGTTTCTTCATTGGCGCCATCCGTGCATAAAGCTAGAACTACAATTTTCTCCAGTTTTTTCAAACTTCTACAAAGATGGTTAGAGAAATTCCGGTAACCACAACCCCAGCTACTGGGGTGAATACCGGTAACACAGTTTTTACAAACACTACCCCGGTTACCAAAGCCGGGGCAAGTGAAGTAAATTTTACGAACACTACCCCACTTACCAAAGCTGGGGCAAGTGCAGTAAATGATCGCCTACTGGGATCCACCGATACCCAGTTTGAGAAACGAAGACTCCCCCGCCAGACTCTCGATGAAGTTAAGGCATGGGCGGAGGCACGACAAAAGGAATTCCAGGCTGAGTTGGACGAACGCTTGCGTTCCGTGCAACAGGCCGACGAATTCGAGTACTGGGAGGATGACTCGGAGGAATCCGACTCCGACGCGAACCCTCGCCATAGGGCAAAAGGGAAGCGTAAGGAAACGGAATCCCAACCGAAAAGGCATTTTGGACAAGCCTTCAAACCAAAAAGCACAGGTGGAAGTCCACGGGACTTCTCCAAAACGTTCAGACCAAACGTTGCAAATGCAGGAATGTCCAAGTTTGCAAGGGACATTGCGGAGGCAATCGCCCCAAAGAGTGCCAAACAAATGCCTAACATAGGCACATATGACGGTTTATCTGATCCAGACGATCATTTGAACAGGTTCATAGCGGGGGCAACCGTCAGCAATTGGACGGAACCCACGTGGTGCTACATGTTCCAAATGACGCTTGTTGGGGCTGCTAGAGCTTGGTTTGATCGTCTACCGGTCAACCACATCTACGACTGGGCAGACTTCCAACAGAAGTTTAGCCAACACTTCAGCCAGCAACGGAAGTATACCGAGGAGCAATGGACAATCCTCAAATGCATACGAGAGGAAGATGAATCTCTGCCAAACTTCATCACTCGCTTCAACTCAAAGAAGCTAAGTTTGGGCAATATCAGCGAAGATCTTGTTCGCGCTGCCTTCATCCAGGGCGCACATGACCCAGAGCTCATCCGCACCCTAACGGGTAAAGATGGCATGCCATCCACATGGGATGGCATCATGACAGCAGCAAAACGCTATGCGGAAACAGAGAAGCAACTGGGTAAAGATCTCCCACAGAGCACAAACCTCTACACCCAGAGGACGAGAGAGGACAACGTCCTCACAGCCCGACTAAATAAAAAACGAAAGCTAGGCATTTGGCAGTCAAGGGTAAACTTTGACACCTCATCCGGCTTGCAACATCGGTTGGGCGGAAGGGATAATGTACAGCCGCACCGAAACTCCAGATGGACGCCACTCACCAAAAGCGTCACTGAGATATTCGCCACTGAAGAGCTCCCGTGGCCAAAACCTCCGATAATCCGACATCGTCACGACGCTGATCGGAGCAAATACTGTGACTTTCACAAGACAAAGGGCCACAACACTGAAGAATGCACAGACGTGAAAGACATGGTCGAAGCATTTGTCAGAGATGGGACGCTCGCGCACCTCGTGGCGCAATAAAGGCTGAGCAGGCGGGTGCGTATAGAACCTCAGCTGGGGAAGATACGAATCAATTCCAGCTTCAAAATCGAGACTACATGCTGCGTAAAGAACGAGATCCCGAACCAGGTGCGTATCGGCTCGATGGCACTCCCATCCCAACATGGAAGGGAGCTCATTTACACAGTCTGCATGTAAATCAATTCCAACTTGTAAAGAAAAGGCCAAGAGCCACTTCTAATGGAAATGATTCTCTTTAAGAACATCGAAGCTGATGATTTTACATTCATACTTTTCTGAACACTAATATGCCGGTTTTCACCGCATAATTACGTGAAGTCATTGCATGGGAAGGCGGTCCTACCCGCACGAACCCAATAACGTGACAAACCTTCACGCAGGACAGTTTGGGAAAAAGTTCAGCACCCAAAAATGAAAGTGCCGGTCTATCCGCATGAATCATTAAAGGAAACTGAATAATAACCTATCAACAACCGCGCGTCGAACGGTTAAACTATGCAACACTGGTGACGGCGTTCACATTACGTGAAGTCGTTGCGTGGGAAGGCGGTCCTGCCCGCACGAACCCAATAACTTGACAAACCTTCACGCAGGTCAGTTGAAGGGGAAGAGTTTAATTATCCCATTAAATGAAAGTGCCGGTCTATCCGCATGAATCATGAAAGGAAACCGAACACTAACCTATCGACAACCGCGCGTCGAACGGTTCAAAACAAAATTCTTAAAAAGGATAAGGAAAACCTACACGCAGGTCAGATAAGGGTAAAGTTTTGCCATCCTACTAAGTGCAAGTGACGGTTCTACCCGCACAATCACGAAAGAGGAAGCAAAACTTCCTGTTATCAACCACGTTCAAAGGTTAACTTATCCTCAAAAGGTGAGGAAAACCTACACGCTGGTCAGATAAGGGTAAAGTTTTGTCATCCTACTAAGTGCAAGTGACGGTTCTACCCGCACAATCACGAAAGAGGAAGCAAAACTTCCTGTTATCAACCACGTTCAAAGGTTAACTTATCCTCAAAAGGTGAGGAAAACCTACACGCAGGTCAGATATAGGTTTAAAGTTAAAGCCATCCTACTAAGTGCAAGTGACGGTTCTACCCGCACAATCACGAAAGAGGAAGCGAAAACTTTAGTCCATTATCAACCACGTTCAAAGGTTTAACTTAATGCCTTAGAAATTTCGAAAAGGAAAACCTACACGCAGGTCAGATGAAGGTTAAAAGTTTAGCCATCCTACCAAGTGCAAGTGACGGTTCTACCCGCACAATCACGAAGGAGGAAGCGAAACTTTAACCCATCATCAACCACGTTCAAAGGTTCTTATTCTAAACACTTTGAAAAATTGCTAATTTAAACTAAGTATGCAAGTCATAAGTTTATAAAGCAAGGAACCCAAAGAAGGAAATAACAATCTTATACGCAAAAAGATTAATATTTCAAGAATATATTACAAGAATGGCCGGGTAACTACCCGCCTAAAAGAATAAAACTATACAAGTCTATCTTAGCAATGGGAAGGGATCTTCAGGATCAAGCTTCAGGGCCGCTTCCACTTGGACCCGCTCCGTCAGAAGAACGGGGTGGTTCGAGGAACGCTTTGAGGACAGCTAACCCATCATCAGCAGCAGCTACTTCGTCCACCTTCTCCACCACTGGATGCGGGAAGGCGGCGTATTGGTTCAATGCTTGGTCATAAATGGCTTCGGTATCCACATCGAACAAAGGGAAGTTGGAAGGCGGGACGCCTTTCTCAACAAACCCTAGACCAAGCAGGAAGCCGGCCTTTTCCCCATCCTCATGAGAAGCGTTGAGGGCTGCGGTCATAGCATCATCGTAAGAGGTCTCTGAAAAGACCCGACGCACAACCTACAAAGAAAAAATACAAGTATTAGAACCTTTTCTTACAAAAGGAAAGCGAGAAGATAAAGCTAAACATACCTGAGGCAACGCTTCTCGAAGAAGCCATTGGAGGGCAGCTTGAGCTTCGTTATGGGCGCGTTCGGCTTCGCTCTTGTTAAGGTTGGCAAGTAAAACTTCCTTTGCGGCAGCCTCTTCGACGCCCTTAAGTTTCCGCTCGGTGTGGTCAAGCACCCCCCTCTGGTCCAGGATTTCCTGGAGTTTCTTGGCATCTTCCATTGCCAAGGCATCATGAGCGCGTTGGAGAGCCTCTAATTTGGCCTTGAGCTTCTCATTCTCCACACGCAAAGGCTCAGCAACGGCTTCAGCCTTGGCAGCCCTCTCGGTTGCGTTTCGCGCAGTCTCCCTGGCCAGCCGAAGCTGTTCATTCACAGCTTGGGCAGCCTTGGAGCGGGCCTCGAGTCGCGCCTGAACTTCAACCTCGAGGGCCTTGAAGGCCTTCTCCTTGTCGGCGGCAGCTGCCGCCAGCTGTTGGTTCTCCTCCCGAAGAGCACGCGCCTCAGATACGTCCTTGGCACGAGCTGCTTTCAACTTGTCGTTTTCACGACAAAGCAGCTCGATGCGCGGCTGCATCCGGGCTTGGAGAACCCGAAGCTCATTGGTTAGCCTACCCTCCTGGTAGCTAGCCATGGCTTCCCCCAACGCACCATGAGGAGCAGCGTGGCGAGCCCAGTCCACGCACTCCACAGGGGTACGAAGGGTTGTTCCTCGGCGTATGTTCCATCGCGGAACATACACTTCATTGGAATCCGACACTGCAAAAGAAACTAAGGCAGTAAGGAAAAGATGATACAAAACAAGGGAAAAAGAAAGGAACCCTACGCACCTGTAGGGTCAATGACAGGCCGATAGCCGCCAAACCCATCACCTGAACCTAAAGGAAATCCATCCAACAGGTCAGGCAGACGGGAAGGTGGCAAAGATCGGCGGGAAGCCCTGCGCGTACCTGATGGTCCGGCCATCGGTGCCGGTGGCGCGGGCATGGTGGCAGCCGCCGTGGTCGCCGTTGTGGTCGCCGCCGTGGTCGCCGCCTTGTAAGCAGCAGCAGTAACCGCCGGCTCTGTGAAGGATGCTGTAAAAATCGCACTCACAGCCGGCAGTGACGTCATCACTGCCGGAACAGTTGGCTCAAAGGAATGAGCAACTGGACCAGCGGATGCAGGCGCAGGCGCCTGGGTCGACGCCTCAGGAAGGCTGACCGAGCCTACCGTCATTGGCGGGGAGATACTCCCCTGTGGTTCACCCCGGAATGCGTCAACATCCACGCCTGCACAAAGAAGAAAGTGTTAAGATAAATTTATGAAGTAATAAATCTACAAAGACAAACTATGATTGTACTTACGGGTTTTCTTGACCCTGAACGTACGGACGGGCGGGGAGGAACCCGATGGAGCCGGCCTCTTGGTACCGGTCACCGTCGTCTTCGTTGGTTCTCCGGAGGTAACGGTCGTAGCCTCCGGAGCAGTGGTCTTCTCACCACCGGGCTCCCCCGCCACCTCTTCACTATCTGACTCCAAGTCAGATAGAACAACTGGATCAGCTGTGGAGGCCTTCTCCTTCCCCTTCACGCCGGCAGCAGCCTTCTTCTTCCGCACAAGGGGAGGACCATCTGCGGATTCCTCAGAAGAAGATAGGATGTAAGGATTTCCAGCAACGGGTACAGCATTGAGGGGTTCAGGATAGAATATCTCCTTACCTGGCCGCCGGTGGCTCAGGATCTCTTGGCCCGGCGGATAGACCTCCACAAACCTATCCGCCGTTTGCTCCAGGATGGGCAACTCATTGTCGTCCAGAGCACGAGTGCCCACCCGCACGGGACTGTCAGCTTCCCGCGGGAACAGGAGCGACTCCAAATTATTCCCCTCTGAAAGAAAAAGAAACAGTTAGAAAATTAACTAATATCAGCAAGAAAGACAAGACATACCATAAGGAATAGAGTTCAAACTGTATTCAAGAAGGATGGGAAACCGGGAAGCATCCTTCCATACCCGGCTCATCCCCAGCAGCACCATCCCGGACTCTGCAAACCGGTAAACCGGAGATTGGACCCGGGATATCTTCGCGAACCATTCCGCCTCCTGGTAGCTGGAAGCGTGAAGGCTCGGAAGCGCTTGACCCTTCTTGAACTTCATAGCAATGGGGATGGCGCGGGCAGAGATGTAGAAGAACTCCCGCTTCCACGATCGGAGACTGCGCTCGGTCACGCAGATCTTCAAACCCTTGATACGGGTTGTCAGGGTGTACCACCCCTGGACGCACCTCCAAGTATAGAAGGTCATCAGGCGGTCCACGTAGGGCTCAATACCCAGAATCCGACACACCCACTCGAAGTGCCGGACCTTGGCAATCGCCATCGGATGCACCTCGGTCAGGTGCACCCCGTGCCTCTCCAGGACACGGTACACAAACTTTGTCAATGGGAACCTAAGGTTCCCATAAACAAAGAATGCAGCATATACCCCGATCTTGCCACTGGGGGCATCGTACACAGTCTGGTGGGATTCAGGAAACTCAGGCTCGAGAGACTCGAGCATGAACTTCCTGACGATGTACTGGTACTGATCGACAGGTAGAGCACACTGGCACTCGCCAGCAGTACTCCTATCGTCGGCTACAGCTTCAGCATCATGAGAAGACATTTTTGCAGAAAGGAGTGATTTCGGGAAAATGCTTGCCTGAAAAAGGGGAGTATTTGCCGGAAATCACTAAGAAGAAGAAGAAGAGAGGTGAAAGTGTGGATTACAAAGAGGCCTCTCCCCCTTTATATACTAATCGCAATTAATGCGGTGAATTTAATGCGGAGAGAGAAATCGACGGTGCAATGAAACTATGACACGTGGCAAAAAGCAAGCTGGCAACAGCTGTAGAAAGGACGTGTGCCAGTAATTTCGCGGCCACGCGCCCGAAAAATCACGCCCACGCGCCTGAAAAAGCGTCTGGAATGACCATGTTCTGTCACGTCAACATAACTTCCTGCACGTCCTGACACAGTCAGAAGAAACCGTCGCACGACGTTTCAGAGGTTTGGACTGTTCTTATCTTTTCACCAACTCTTCGAATTTCAAAATTCAAAATTCGAAAATATTAAAAAGTAAGCGGGAAAATACCTCTTACCCCTTGGCAAGCAAGTAACCGTAAGACGGATGCGGGTACAGTGTAAAGGCAAAACCCTTCACATACCTAGCACCCGCAGGGAATTGAAGCCAAATAAACCTTGGCAAACAAGTAACCGTAAGACGGCTGCGGGTACAGTGTTAAGGCAAAACCCTTCACATACCTAGCACCCGCAGGGAATTGAAGCCAAGTACCTCGGCAACCAAGTAACTATAAGACGGGTGCGGGTACAGTGTAAAGGCAAAACCCTTCATATACCTAGCACCCGCAGGGAATTGACGCCAGGAATACCTTGGAAGTAAAGTAACCGTAAGACGAGCGCAGGTACAGTGTTAAGGCAAAACCCTTCACATACCTAGCGCTCCGCTGGGAATTGAAACCAAGAAGGATCTTCTGGGCAATGCTTGCGGAAACGGAAATAACATCCCCGCATAGCGGGAACGTCGAGAACTACGTTGTTTGAAGCTCCAAGACGGAATTGGTGGTCTTAACATAATTGATCACTATGTTCAAAACTACCAAAACCTCATGGAAAATACATACAACTGGGACTCAATGCTCCTGACTTGCGAGGAGGTTACAGACCTACCCGCATCATACCCAAAGACCAAGCAGGAAACTCGGGCATTTCTGCAAGTGACAAGGACTTCCGCGGAAAGAATCCCCATGGAAAACCTTACAAAACCCTTTTCAAAACCCTTTGCTCAAGTCCAAAAGTTCACCTCACTTTATTAAACACTCATGAGAAGAACATTGGACTGGGGGGACTTGAAGAGGTAGGTCCCAGCAGAGCCCAGTTGGACCCGCAAGACTCACCTTAAACAGGGACGTCTGCGCAGAGACCAACTGGATCCGCAGGACCAACCATGCTCAGAGACGTGACGTCCTTACGCGCAGTACGCAAGCTGGTCCCGCAGGAAATGCCTCCCAATGGTGAAGGACTCCGCCTGTCCCCGCAGCCTCGGATACAAGCCATTAGGGAAGGCCACCCGCGCAGCATGGCTACACGCACAAGGCACTTAGCTCTCCATCATTCAGTGTCACCTGAAGGAATGAGCCAAGCCGGGAGCAATCCCGCACAGAGGCGGGAGGGGGAATACTCCCGCCCAAATAAGCCAGTCCGTATACTGAAGGATCTTTTACTGTACCTGACGAGGTATGGGCGAAAGATCTGATCAGAGATACGACAGCTCACTGATACAGTATGGCGAGCAGCATGCTCCTGTACTGTATCACTATTAGCCGCTGCCTACTCACCAACTACTGCCATACCACGTGCGTAGCCGTCAGTTGGTGGAACAGGAATAGTATACAGCAGGCCTGGTCCCTATCAGCCGCTACCTACCCACCAACTACCAGCAGGGCACGTGCGTAGGCTACTGTTGGTGGAACAGGAACACTGTTGCAGCCGGCCATACCTCTTTGGAAACCTACCTTCGGCTATAAATACCACAAATGGTATGACCATCTCATCTTATCATACCTTACTAAATTATCATCATAATATACCTGATATCTGCTCTAGCAATCTCTTAATATACTTTTATATTTAAAGAGCAATCTAGTCTGATTCTCACGCCGGAGGGTGGTCACAAGGAGGAACCCCCCCCTTCTCAGTGACGAGCTCACGGTGTCTGTTTTGCAGGTTATCAGAAGAACCATCTTCCAAGGGTCTAACCCCTCGTGGGAAACATCTCTCCAACCCCCAGGTTACCAGTAACCTGTCCGGGGTCCGGTTAGTGTTTCTTCAGTCCGGGTGCCAAAGCAGTCACACTTCCAATGTTGACAATCTTTCCCTTATTTCTTGATACCATATGAGGAACAACTGCTTGAATTAACCTCATGGAACCTATCAGATTAATAATAGGGAAATTCACAAAAATATTCATTTTGACCGAGAAAATTAACAAAATAATATTGGCTTTTTAAAATTATCAATCAATCATAGGCACGGGAAAATTGTCTTTTGGCATAACGAATTTCAATTCGTCACAACATATTCAATCACGTTGAAGCAACATATTCATCCTGGTGCAACAAATCGGCGTAGGGCGCAACATAAGATTTTAATCGAATCTGTCAATTGGTGACATGTGTTTCGCGTGACTAGTGGAAATTATTATAAATTAGAACTTGAAAACTAAGTTTAAGTTGTTAATATCCTCAACTCAAATGGATATTCATGTGATTTTCCCAAAATAACATAATTATTATCTCAAGATCATAACTATAATCATCAAAGTCAAAATACATTTCTTTTATGTTATCAACAATTCAATACCAACAAAACCATACAAACCAAATTAACCACACAACTTTAACAAGAAACAATACCGTAAACATTCGTGTTAAACGTATGCTCAATCAATGAAAGAGGGATTTCAGCAAGAGGACCGATACACTGAACCCCAGCATTATTAACAACAACATCTATGCGACCAAACTTATCCATTACATTCGAGACAACCTCTCGAACGCTATGATCCGATAACACATCAAGCTCTTGAAGAAAGTACACGTCATGATCATCGTCCAAATCAGCCATAGACGAAACTGAGCGCGCCGTTGCAACAACCAAACAGTTTCTGGCGGCAAAACTGCAGGCGAGGGCATTTCCGATGCCGCCAGAAGAGCAGCCGGTAACAAGCACCACCTGTTTGTGAAAAGGCTCCATTGAAAATGGTGGTGTACAAATGTAAATGACGTTGGTAGATATGTTTCTGATGTGTGAGTTGGGAAGTTATGCCGTATAGGGGACCACAGTTAGTTAAAGACGAGAGTGTCGTGTGGTCCAGTTGATATGTACTAGGATTATGTTAATTAATATAGAAAGTACACGTCATGATCATCATTCAATAAGAGCATCGCTAGGTGGTGTCATACTTCTTTAGCTCTTATTCTAGCTAGGGGTGTTCTTCGGGTTTGTTTTTCGGGTTTCGGGTTTTTCGGGTTTCAAAGTTTAAATCTTGACCCGAAACCCAACCCAAATCTCTCACGGGGGTTTTTTCAGATTGGGTTAATCGGGTTTCGAGTATACTAAAAAACAAAACAAAAAAAAACAAAAGAAAAAAAACACAAAAAAAATAAATTAAAACTACAATGCTAAAATTAATACAACATATTCTTCTTTACATATAACACAAATAATCAAATAACAAACCAACATAACTTGATAAAACAATTCAAAAGAAGAGTAAAACTAACTCGAGCCTTAATCGTATTCAATCGGGCGTGAATTGGTTGTTCGATTTCGGTTGCTATTAGTAATAAACGGAAAACATAAATTAATAATAAACAACCGATCCATAATTGTTATAATGACAACAGTCGATTAGAGCTATATTATGATAACTTTAGTGGCTAAGACTTAGCTTATTATACATAAAAATATATTTAATTTTAAACCTAGAAGTTTATTCGGGTTTTTCGGGTTGACCCGAAACTTATAAATCAAACCCGAGAACCAACCCAAATTACTTCGGTTCGGGTTCGGGTTAGTTTTTTCTCGGGTTCGGGTTAGTTCGGGTTCGGGTGCAGTTTTTTTCGGGTCGGGTTTCGGGTAAAAGCGACGGCCCTAATTCTAGCCATCTACAATGGTCCAATTTGTCACCATGTCATATTATCAACCCAACTCTACTACTTCCGGTAAATGTGACAATAGGACAAGTATTATTAATTTTAGTTTTAGTTTCATGTCAGGTTGTAAAATTATATTTCATACTCAGTCTTGTACCTGTTTGGTACCCAATTACCCATTATCCCACATATATCAAGTAATGCTTGTTAATTTATTGAAAAATACCTGTTAAGATTCCCAAATCTCATATCCGTCCCAAATGTTTCAGGTTTTAGATTATGTCGGTCAGATTCAAGCTTGTTTGCCGTCCCTACTACGTACCCAGCCCAAAGAATTGTTTTGTGTTCATACCATACCACACAAGAAACTAAAACGTTGACATTTATATCCTCGTCATATATGCTTCACTTAAGGGTAAAAATGAACAACATTTAAGAAATAAAGAGATTACAATTTTGAAAATCTGGATATTCTGATTTATTTCAAAGCATGTTATATACATTCACTTTCTATAACAGCTCAGTCCTGCATGATTCATGAAATATTTGTACTCTTATGTTACCAAACGCGATCCATCACGAATAATCACATACGCCTCATGTAATAAAAGTTGTAAGTCGCACTACATCTGACCATTTTAGTAAGAAAGTGACAATTAAATAATGTAAATATTACACTCATTTAATCAACTAAAATCCAGTTTTATCAATAAAAGGTGTTGATGCCAGAGTGACACCCTGTTGAGTTATTATAGGAGGCCAAGAGTCTTAAGCTGCTGTATGTGCTCTGGTGGGAGAGGTGGTGGGGTCCACTCAGATCCGGTTGTCTCACCGTCAACATCTTCCACCACGTATTCCTGTGTTTTATATACAAAATCAAAGTAGTACTTATGTTATAATAGAGGGCCTAGAGTGTATTCATGTTTTCTATTTATATCGCTTGTACATCGTATCATCAGACACGATAATATATACAAACATAATTACCAAGATTAACTCTCTAAGTTTCAAATTAATCTTAGTTTATCTTTTAATAATATCTTGGTATTTAAAAATAATAATAATAATAAAAATAATAATAAAAGCAAAAAATAGAGTACAAGTGAGTGTGACCATTGCATTGAGTGAAAGATGGAGTAAAAGATGTTAATGCAGTGCCGACTTGGCGAAAGATGCTACAAAGTGAAAGGGTATCGTTGCGCATGATCTAACAAGTCAAACAAAAAACTTCTAATAGTAAGACTATACCCACGGTCATCCTTCACCCTGCAGCATCAATCACAAGCTCAACGCCACATCAATATCTTCACTCCATCTTTCACCTTATTTAATTGTCACCATTCACTTTCACTCTTTCTTTCACTTTTCCTTTTTAAAATTTTTCTTTTTCTTAAATACTAATTACCTTTTAATACAAAAGATAAACACAGTGACAACAAACATATATTATTTATATTAAACAAAAATAATAAAAAATATAAAAATAGTAGGCTCGCTTAAGCTCGCGAGCCAACTTGAGCTTGATCAGGTTCGTTTATTAACCAAAGCTTGTTTTTAGGTTCGGGTTTGGGCTCGAGCTCAATTGAACTCAACTAACTCGAGCTTTTAGCGAGCCGATCTCTTGTAGCTCACAAGTGGCCTGGCTCGTTTTGACCTATTACCCAGCCCACCCATTTCTATGTTGAGAATATATGCAACAGAAAGATTGATACGACTTACTTTGGTTAGCATTCTTTTAGCTAATATGTGATAATGGCGCTGCCAAATCCTTTGGCCAACCATAGTGGCCACAAGCACGCTGTAGAATATGCCTATGACAGTGAACAGTCCAAGCACCACTAAAGCCATTATAAATATTAATGGTAAGCCAGCTTCACCTGCGCCACCTAAACAACCACACTCCCCGGTTGCACTCGCGCAGCTTTCAAAACAAGTGGTGCAGTCGGTCCACACGCAAAGAGTACCAGGCAGATGACAGTCTGCACAAACACTGCAACAAACATATGTTTATCCCCAAAACATCATACTAAACATTTGGACCCGCTATACAATTTCAGTCGACCCAAATGAACCTTTTTTACCCAAATCAACTTCATTTCGAATAATAGAGCATGATCATGATGCTTATTCAAAGCAACTAGAAGGTGAAGGGCTAAAGAAGAAGTGGTACAAAAAGGCAAAATTATTGATAATGATATAACAATATTTTTGAGCATTCACATTGGAGCCTCTATCTCCATGTTTTCTATATAATACAGAGAAAAAAGTAAAGAAAACACTAAAACACCACTACATTGGATACTCTATAATAGAGAACAATTTATAGAAAACTAAAGTACTTCTCTATATTTGGAGGATCATAGTCAACCCTATATATTTTGTTGTGAGTGTATAAAAATAAGGAAAATTAATAAATAAGTATTTGTGAGTAAGACAAAGATAGAGGGTCGGATGTGAGATGGTTTTGAAAAGTATAACAAAATTTAAAGAAAAGTGTGTTCTTATATAACCAATAATAATATGTAATAATAAAATTTTACCCGGGTTGACAGCAACAAAGACACAATTCCCGACAAGGCTGAGCAAGATCGTTACGGACTCGTCGATCATAACAAGTTATAAAGCATCCTGATAGACCGAGTAGTGCAAAAAACAATAGTGCACCTGCAGACAAATGGTAATAATATGTGATTAAATTAAATGAGTTATATCATGCAGGAGAAAGGGACTAACAAGATAAATATAATTTAATTGAATTTGTTATATCAAATAGAGGCCTAACTATTAATCTTAAATCTAGCACAACCACATAACTTGCCATCAAAAAGTATGCGATGCGTGGATTCTTTCTCTCTTGGAAATACTGAAATCCATGCAATATATGTGCATATGGATCTTTAAATGAAATAGAAAAAAAAACTTGAAAAATAAACATCAGTTATATCTTTACAAAAAACAAACAACTATAGAAGAGAAATGCGCACACACACATAAATATAACCTTAAATGATGCGAGAAACGGTCTAGAACATTCAATTATTTTGTGTATTTATCTACGATTTTAGCATGACCATTAAAATGGATCATGGTCACAAACTTGTTACGAAGAAGAGAGAGAGTAACAGGGGGTTGGGGGAAGGGGGTAGACAGCAGGGAAATTAATTAGCAATATAGAGATCATTTAATGTTTTACAATTACACCCATTCATTTAATTTTTAATCATAAAAAAACGGCTTAGATTGATTATTGCAGTATTTGTGGTTTTCACCGGCTTCCTTCTATTCCTGCTCAGTTTTTGTCTTCCTATATGATATGATAATTGAAATCATGAAAATAATCAATAACTGAAGCTTGCTATCATGGTAATCATGGAGCCAAAAAACTCATGAAACTTCCCATTTAGTCATTTTTAAGGACCCCAATCAAACTGCATAGGTATCAATGTATTCTATACTTGAGTGCAGGCTTAAGCAAATTTAGAGTTATTATTATCCTCTTATACATTTTTTACTCACACGAATTCTTCGAGCATGCTTGGGATTGAGTTTGAAAAATGCTTATTGGCTTTTTCAAAAAGCCAGGATTTGGGCTTTTTGGAAAAATGCTTTTTAACCCTTTCAAAAAGCTAAAATAAAAAAGATTTTTGTGATGGCCAAACACATTTTAGCTTATTGGCTTTTTGAAAACACCAATAAGCCAATAAGAATTTTTCAAACTCAATCCCAAACATGCTCTTCCTTCAAACAAACTTCAAGTTCTAAATTTAACTTTTAGAACAAAACAAGAAATAATCAAGAAGAAAATACCAGCATAGTGGACCTAAGACTTTACACTATTTGGAGTCCATATTAGTATCTGAAAGCTTACCACACAAGTAGTAGAAACTGGCTTCACTATCAAAACCCCAAGCAAGACGAAGCCAAAACTTCTTATATCCATCAATTAGATACACCAAATATGCCAATGAAGAAATCACCTGTAAAAACAAACAATATGATTATTATTTGCTAACATAATCTCCACAAGAGAAAACAGTATAAAAACATAGACCACGTGACCTACAAGCTGTACAGATAGAAAGATAAACAAAATATCTCGGGTCACAAAGAAACGAAACTTCATGGTTCTCCACTTCCTATCAGCAAGAACATGAACTCTCAAATGATACGGAGCCTTGCATGTTGTGCAATGAGCAAATGCAAACCCTTCCTGCAAAAAAAAAAAAAAAAAAAAAAAAACCTCATATCATAATTTCTTATTTGATCAACACAGTTGTAAAATTACATAACAAGACATCAACAAAGAAGCAAAGTTTACCTTCACGGAGCGCCAGTGATCAAGGCACTCGCGGTGAACATACTTTGATGTCCCTCTGCACTTGCAGGGTGCAATAAAATCTCTACCTGATGCAAAAAACAGAAAGTTTTTTTTGTAACAGAAAACATATGATCATCATTAAAGAGCAAAAATGTGATAAAATGAATGTGTTATAACAGTTAGTGTTTGCAGAAACCTGAATCATACTGCTAAATGCTAATATTTAATCTTTTAATCTGGTCATTGTTCTATACGCACTAGGCAATGGCAGTTAGCTTCTTTCTAATTATTATTTACAATAGAAGTTGTTAAAAAATGTTGCATTAACCTTATGAATACATCATCATCATCATCATCGTACTCAGTATATCCCACCAATAGCAATGCTATGGTAGGGTCTGAGGAGGGTAAGATGTAGACAGCCTTACCTCTATCCCATAGGGATAGAGAGGCTGCTTCCGGTGAGACCCCCGGCTCTATAGTAGTTTTGCATCAAGCCTTGGACATAAGGCACATAGCACTCAATCATCGGGACACCGGCTGATTGGTGCATGTGCCCTTGTCTAACCTTATGAATACCATAACCCCAAATTTTTATGCAAACCCTAGCATCGTAAAAGTGAAACGAAAATCACGTTACTAATTCAGTCTTATAGCAGCAAAAACATCAGATTAAGAAACATCAGTATTATCAAAATAAGCAAAAGCTATAAGTGAATTAGTACGAGTAGGAAATAGAGGAGAAGTGGTAGAGTACCATCGGTTTCGAGACAAATTCGGCACTGAATCTCTTCACCGGGACCGGCTTCTAAGTCGATGATGCTGTTTGGTTCAATGTTGAGTGATGGTGCAACCAGAGGCGATGGATCAGCGAGATCAGCCATAGATTAATATGAATATGAATTTGGAGAATTAATATTGGGAATGGATTTGGTTACAGAGTGGTTGTGTGCATCGGTTTCAACACTGCATTCAATTCAATTGGGATTTTGGGAATTATGAATTATGAATCGTACAACAGACAAGCAAGCACTCTTGTTGATTCACACCAAAAGCTATACCAATATTATTATTATTATTATTATTATTATTATTATTATTATTATTATTATTATTATGTTTGGTTTGCTCAACTGTTGCACGAACAGCAGTTTGGCACTTGGTCAACGGTACCCGGATTAGACCATGCGAGGCGGTAACTAAGCACAATCGGATGTCTTCTGGCACATGATATTCCAGTCAACAATGACTAATTTCGTAAAAAGTAAGGTATTGATAAAATCCATGACCCTCTTTCAATCATTACACAATTAGTGATTTAAGTGGGCTTTTTGATGGTTAAATGAACATTCATGAATCTTTATAAATTTGTTAATAGTGATATAATTGATTTTTTTGGTGTATAGATATTTGTTTTTGAAACCAAACTAGTAAATGAGTTATTTTTTCGGCTCATTACTCGAATAGGCTTTAAAACTGAATGCATGCATAGTGAAAGTTAATGACTTAATGTCGTTTAATGCTTGCTTGAATGAAAGATAGGATCTAACACAAAAATTTAAGTTAAATTTAAGCTAAGATTAAATTTTACATCCTTAAGACTTGAAAAATAGTATCCTTGTTTATAGCTTTACACTCATAAGTCATTATTATGCAAGAGACTAGTTCTTATGAAAATCATTTAAGAGGTGTTTGGGATTGCTTATATTATGAGAGGAAAAGTTCTATAAGTTACACTTTTGTAACTTATTATTAACTTAATGAAAAGTTATAAGGAGATAAAATAAGGAATCCCAAACACCCCCTTAATATTTTCATTTTTATACTTGAGAGATAGTTGAGGTAATATTCCATATAAGTACCCCTTTCATTTTAACTCTCGCTCATACTTCATAAACTTCTCTAACAACATCTTGTATGTGTCCCCCATTCGAGCATCGTTGTTGCATCTAAGATTCAAGTCTAGGTCCATCAGTTCCATTTCAATATATCGTTGTTACTCCATTCATTTAAGCCTTTACTTGTCATGCATGTATATAAGTTTTGTTGTTATCGATCCTAACTTGCCCCTATGCAAACCATATGTTTACCAAAACCGATTCGACCATGGCCCCGTCCTAGGTTAATGTTTTCACATTCTTTGGTCTAGTTCGTTAACCGTTAACACACGATCACCCCTGAAAATAAGTAACAACACAAAACAACTATATTAAGATATTAAGATATGTTTCAAATCAAAATATTTCTATACTAATAAATAAAATAACTTTGGTGTCACTTCCTAGGGTCCATATAGGATTTCTTTCACTTTTCACCACCACATTCATTATCAGCATCTCCTTTTAAAGTATTTTTAGTATTTATCAAACCAATCTAATATGTCAAACTTCTAAATTTGAATTATAATTTCAAATTTCATTTTTTATGAAGAATTTAAAAATTCAAATATTTTAAATTCTTCAATCAAACCTACATTCAATTTTAATCAATGAATAACAATTTGTAAAAGTAGCTTTACAAAGCCGAGTACTTTCTGAGTACTCCCTACAATGTATGGTGTCGAGATGAGTTTCTTTAACTCCGTCTAGTTACTAAAGATCGATCAGCGGTAGTCAACATCGGCCAAAATCACATCTGGTCAGTCAATTTGGGCCGATTTTGACTTTAAAAAAATAAAACATAATTCATATATTTTGTATGATATTAAAGAACGACTATCATACTTTTAATTAATGATTAGAAATTTTTTGAATAATTTAGTATTTAAAAATGTGTTTCTCTTATTTATATTAATATTCACCCATTTTGTTATAAATATTAGTAAACTTATAATGTTTGATATATATATATAATATTCAAAAAATTATTTTCTTTATATTTACCATGTCCAAGTACTCTTCAAGTACCCCCCCCCCCCCCCGAGTACACTCAACTTCTCAGTCGCCCGCCTAGGGTCCGCCTAGCGAATAGGCGGACGTTTGCAACCTTGATTTAATTATCAACTAGACACCTTGTGAGGTTGTTAGCTCGAATTATGAGTCCACTTGGGTTTTCGTCTCACCGTGTATTACGTAAAGAGTTCTGCTCTTATGATGGCACAACGACTGTCAAATGGCCACAGACAGTATGGTTTTCTAAGGGAACGACCAAAGTTAAACTCTCAAGCCAGTGTGGGCTCGGTTAAGACAACATAGTTTGCTGTAGTAGAGCAACGGGGCTCTCCAAAATCAAGGAGTGTGATGGCCACAAGAAAGTCGTTGTTGATAATGCATACACCGACACAATCAATAAAATTTTATACTTTTTGTTTAGAAGTTTCTAAACAAATTTTTTATTGAAAAGCATCTATTGAAGTCTTTAGATTTAAATATCAGCAAGTCCAAAACCATGTTCATAAAAAAATAAAAAAATAATAATAATAAGAATTGTTTTCTTCATGAGTAATTTTGATTTTGAAAACGCATGTTTCACAAATTAAGTAAACAAAATTTTCTAGTGTGACAGCAAAGTTAATTTTTAAAGTGAGATTGAGAAAACATCTAACTATACACTATTTCCTATCATATTATAACCCACAACCCATTTTTCTATTATAACCCATAACCCGTAAGACTTTATAAATTTTTGAAAAATATATTATTTTGTGATACGGGTTTCGAACCAAAAATCTCATGTTTCAAACCAAATATGCTTACCAACTCCACTAAAATAGTAATTGTGTTTGATTTCTTGACTTAACATATATAAATGTGATTTTTCTTCAAGTATAAAACCAAAATTATATTTAATTGTTAAACATTTTCATAATTTACAATATGACATTGTCTTCTCGTATTTGTTTAACACAACCATTTAAGATTGTTCATCGTTTCTCTCTTTATATATTAAAATATAACATATTTTTATTTATTTTATTTTACATCAAACCTTAGGCTTTGTAAATTTAGTTTTTAAATCTGTGATAACATTTTGTTATAAATATTATTTTATACATACGGTATTTAATATAACAACATCGGTATGAATATTTTATTTGAAATAAATCAAAAATCAAGATTTTGTTTTCAACTTAAAATTATATTACATAATATATCAAAAACTTAATATAAAAAATCATAAATAAAAATTATACACGGCTTCTAACATAGTGTATTATAAGTTTACAACCATAAACCCTAGGAGCAAAAAAAAAAAAAAAAAAGCAGTGTGCATTTTGAATGAGTAGCCGATGAAGGGCGACGCCATCCGCCCGGCATGGGTCCACCTGGTTTCTGCATTTCACGCCATGGAACCAACTGATTCCTTGATCTCCATTTCCAGGTCAGCCGAGCACACTGTTGAATAATAATGCCAACATATCTTTTTTCTAACATAATGTAATTGTTGTTTGATTTCAATAATAATATGATATAGGGAGTGCGGTGGAGGTGCAATCACGGAGGATGTTCAGCACTTCATTTCGGACCGCTGTATCACCAAAACCATAACAGTCAGTCAGCTTCTTATTATTCAGACAACATTGCTCTTGGTTCAATTATACTAGGGTTATTAATTAAGAAAACACAAATCATTCCTTTTATTTTTGTTATCACAAGTAAAAGGGATCTCATTATCAGTTGACTCACTCTCAAATTCATGAATCTGGTAAACAAATTGGATTTATTGCATATTACATAACAAACAACAATGTGATATACTGATATGCAACAAATAGTCAACCACCACACTAAAGTATGCCCAAGTTAAACATCTTTATTGAAATTCTATTTAATTTCAAACTTTTCATGCGTTTGCTGTAACATTGTAGCACTTTCCTGGTTCTAAATTGCATTGGTCAGCTTCGGGTTGTTTTTTAACGATAAAAATAAAAAATCTAAATTTTAATCATTAGACAAAATTTAAGAGAAAATGAAAGATAAATAAACTTAACGACAACTGTGAAATTCTTCTTTGCTTTCTATAATTTATTTATCCTTTTCTTTTATTAATAAAATTTTACTTTTTCTAGTTTTTGTTGTTGAAGAACAACCCGAAGCTGAATGATGCAGTTCTAAAGCGGGGCGGTACTACAATATGTAGCTATCCATCACAACAAGCAAATGGAAATTTTGAATTTAGAAACAAATTATTTAAAGATCTTAACTTGGTTACTTCATACTTTTATATGGTGGTGGACTTTTTTTGCGTATCACATTGTTTTTTCATTGTTGTGTTTGATGTTATAATTTTCTTAATTCACTGTTCTAAACCTGAACCTGAACGGTACTACAATGTGCAGTTCTCCATTACATCAGCCGTGTCAAGGTTAAATTTCAATTTTAGTATTGACTGTATGAATAATTTGTTGATGATTAACAGCACAATCTTTGAAAGACCAACTACCGTTAACTGTGATTTAATAACTATTCGTTTCTGTTTTAATGCCACTTTGAAGGATGGAAAAGGTCACACACCTTACATAAAGTCCTTCTTAAAGAAAGTTATACTTGAAGTTGAATCTGCAGCTGATGTTGTTATTGATGAACTTTATGAACAACTATCATTTTACATGACTTCATTGAAGGTATACATGCTAGCCCAATTTTCATTCTTTATTCTGTTATATAAGAGAAAAAAAAGGTTCATGCATATATGCTTTGTACTATGTAAAAGGGAGATGATTTAGCAAAGGGAACCTCAAGGGTAATTCGGGAAATTTCATTTCTATATCCAACAGGTTAGCGTATGTCAAGAATGATACATTAATTCATTGTGTTTGGTTTTAATTTTCAATCTATCTTTCAATTTCAATTTTGTTTTTGTGAAGATAATATTGAAGACCAAGTCTCCCAAAGTCCAAGGAAAGTCGTTGTACCTCTTAATTGTTCACTTAACATGCTTGAAGGAGATACCGGGTGCGTATTATTATTAGTGATATTATGTTTCATTCATTGGTCCTAGACTCCTATCAATGAACCTGATTTGATAATATTCATTAGAGAAACACGATACGTGATTTTGTGGGTTTCTGGATTATATATGCATTATGTGTATTGCAGTTTTGACGAGTAACAATTAAAGTATGTGATGGTGGTATGCTGTGAATTTGTGATCAGGTGTTCCATATGGCCCTCAAGCCTGTTCTTATCAGAGTTTATCCTTTCGTGCCCTGAACTATTCTCAATGAAATCATGTTTTGAGGTAAATACACATATCTAAATACAATTACAGTTTCATTTAGTGAAAGTTGGTTTTTCCCAGTTGATAGTTCATATGCCAAGTTGAGATCTTATGTGTTTTAGTGCGTGTACTGAATTGAACTTAATTGGAACACATTTATGCAACCAGGAAGTTTATTCTAAATATTGCAGATAATTGTGATTACACACTTTTAGGAATTGCAACAAATGTGTCAAAAAAGCTATATCTTATCTGAATATGACCAGCAAATTATTCAGAAATAGCATAACCATGAATTTTCACATTTAACGATCTTCATTTGGTTCATAGGCACTTCGAAAAGTGACCATGCATCGTATTGTTAATATGGCATACAATAGTTTGTGTGTGTACTTATCTCATATTAATGTTTTTTTTAATATTCTGATAACTATGAAAGATATTAAATAATATGATTGGTGGTCATTGTATTATAGGATTGTCTTTTGGGATTTAGTGTATGATCTAATTGTTACACACATGGAGTTCATTTATTTGAGATAGCATGTGGAATTTATGTTTTAATAGTTAATATCATGCAAGAACTCTTGACTTCATGGAAGTAATTGTGCAGGACAACCATGTCTCAAATATTCTGGCAAGTAGTAATGGAAGATGAAATGTGTGAATTAGGAAAATACATCTTAGGTTGTTGCATGTTTTATGTTTTCTAAATATCTATTTGAGTGGGATTTTACTGGTTACATTTGTTTGTTTAAGTATCTATTTGAGGCTACTGGCTACTCTACATTTATGATAAAAAAAAATGTTACCTACAGTGATTTTTTTTCTTTCTCTGTATGTCTTCTTTATCCATGAGAGCAGCTTGGTTCGGGTGTTGGTTTGGTTGGCATATGTTTGGCACATGTGAAACCTTCAAAGGCAAGTCTCTCTCTCTCACACACACAAATCATCAGCATCTTTTATCCTGTTAGATGTTTCTTGTTTTTGCTTGTGGTTTCTACTTTCTAGTTCTTGATATCTCATTACAATCTTGGTATAAACATATAAAATATATATTTGCATCATATGGATTTTGATACTACTACTTTAAACTAATTTATGCAATGCAGGTGGTTTTAAGTGACGGTGACCTATCAACTTTAGCCAATTTGAAACTTAACTTGGAGCTAAATCACGTGAATACTAAATTTGGTTCAAGTGAAAGCATTCTCGAGGATCCATGCAAGGTGAGTTGCATCAGAAACATCTTTTTTTATTATTGTTGCACCACACTGCCACAACTCAATCATTGTAGTAGGAATAAATGAAAATTAAAAGTTCAATAAAGTAACATCCACACATGGACTATCAATATATGTAACCAATTAGAAAACGTGATATACCGTGCATGCTTATATCTTGTAGAAAACACGTCATGTGTGCCCGTGTGTTTCTGACCATGCTGTTGACTGCAGGTCAAATGCTTACATCTACTTTGGGAATCTGCAGTTGAGAGTGATCTTCAAGACCTGATGCCAGATATAGTGTAAGCACTAAGCACCTCATATATGCAAAAAGTTAGTGTGTCAAATATAACTACAAAAATGGTTTTATGTCAATAATTGTCTAATGTTTTGAAATAGATGATTTACGAGGTCTTTATGCATCATAAATACACTTCAAATGACCTGCTCATTTGACCAAATATTCACGCAGGCTGGGTGCTGACGTCATCTATGATCCGCAATGCATTCCACACCTAGTTAATGTTATCGCGACTCTTTTGACTACAAAAAAGTCAAACTCCCTACATAAAGAGGTGCCAATTGCGCTTGATGATCAATCAAACAGTGATAGCTCAAGCGGATATGAAGAGTTTGTTCTTGCATCAACAACACAACCCGTTGCATATATTGCTTCTGTGGTTAGGAATATCAACACTTACAATTATTTTCATAAGGTAGCACTAGAAGCAAACCTCAAAGTTGTTGACATCACTGAAAATATCAAAATATTTAATTTTCTTCCTTACATGTTATCTTACCAAAGATCCTCTGTAAGACTGCTTGGGATTTATCAGGCATTTCATTAGACCAATTTATTGTATTGGAATGATCAAAAACTGAATTTGCATACTTACAAAAGTTATGTATTTTAAAATATGTTTTTTAAGTTTGGTAACTTTTTGCCAAATTTTGGTCAACTAATTGAATGATAGTAAAAAAACTTGGCATTTATAGCATTTATAGCTGCATAAAAGCCAGGCACTGTCTAGCTGGTTAGGCCCCCCCAGGTTTCACTGATTTAGTTACACAATAAGACTGTTTA
Organism: Bidens hawaiensis; assembly: GCF_021521415.1. NCBI lineage: Eukaryota > Viridiplantae > Streptophyta > Magnoliopsida > Asterales > Asteraceae > Bidens > Bidens hawaiensis. The sequence goes on along the minus strand of NW_027493711.1, from coordinate 148,438 downwards.
TTTTCTAAAACTATTAATGTTCTTTAAATTGGTTAAGAAAAATGCATGCAATGCTATGTCCTACATGTTATGTCAAGACGTGGATGTTCATGTTCCGGCTTTTGCCAGTTTTAATGAAATTTCTAGCTGAACTGTAGCTATTGATTCTGGAATCAACAAACCAAACAGCTGGGTGTTGGGGATGGGGATGGGTTGGACGGACGTCGGTTTTACCTGTTTGATGGTTTAACAATTGCGTTTTGAACTGATTTTCTTTTCTCAAAATCATTAGTTTGTATATAAACTTTTAAAATGTTGAAGATTCATATAATACATAAGCTTTTAAATGTTTACTTGATTGGTTCCAAATTTTAAACTTGACTGAACCGTTAAACACTTGAACTTCGAACCATGAAAAGTGAACCATTAGATCTCAAACTGACCGATTTGTTTCGATTCAAACGGTTCAGTCATTCTCAACAGTTTGTGTACTTTCTGAACACCCATATCAAGAGTTCAAGAAGAAGAAAGCGTTTTTTTTATACTAGGCCACTTGCAACAAGCCACTTTTTTTTTCTTTTTATATTTTCATAAATTGGTTTAATAACTAGTTTGCAAACCTTATTTACGTGATGTATTATTAAACCTTTTAAGTGTTAGTTGTAGATGTTAACGTTTAACTAAATGCTTTTATGAAATAAGTAACGTTATATGTTTGAATTACATACAAAAGAAACTCCATTCTTAAGCATACAGTTTTTATTCTTTAGGTTTATCAAATCAACCATAAATAGATAATGAGTTTGACATGTAACAAACGTATTTTCATTAAATAAACTCATTTATTTAATAAATATTTAAATAATAGCCAAATAAATTTCTTGAATGTACCCCTAAAATCACTAAAAACCTTTTGCTTCTTAAAAGTCGCTAAATTTTCATTACGTGTTTCAGTTTTGTGCATTTTTTTTATCGATGATCAAAATTATAAAAATGAAGCGAAATAAATACTATTTAGTGATTTAGTTGGAACTAAATTCAATAGGTATAAACTTCATTATTATATGTTTGTTTAGTTACTTAGCTTTTATTTATTTTCTATAATTTATATATCGCTTTACAAAATCGGAACATCTAATAAAAGTTTAGAGACTTAAAAATACACAACACTTTGGGTCATTTTAGTAACAAGAAGTTAAATAATAATCGGGGAGTTAGTGATTTGTAAAACTACTATACGTTTTTTATGGAAAAGATAGCAAGAGTCGTGTGTGACAGTTACATGACGAGACATTATTCACTTTTTAGTTAAACTACTACACATAGTCACGTATTAGTATAAATATAAAATAATCCTTATAGTTTTGTTTGTAATTTAATAAACCCTATACTTTATAAATTTATTTAGCCATCATCATCATCATCATCATCAAACTATATTAATTTAAACCAATTTGAATAATTGGTGCAGTTTTCACTATTTGTTACTACAACATACTAATTTTAAAGTATTGACAATATAATGTTCGAGATATCTAAACACGTTCTATATTCTATATTCGAATCTTATAAAACAAAAGATACTATCTTATTACTCTTCAAAGCCATCTAATGATGTCAACCATGCATTACAGGTTCCAGATTTACGAGTTAGATTGTCTAACACAAACATGACTCATATATCTATTCATGTCGTGCCGCTATATAAAATATTCCTTTTATAAAAATACTAAATAGAAAACAAAGGGTGACGCAATATTGTAATGTGGGCGAGAGAAAAACAAGTGAGACACGCCACACCCACTCTCCTTCCGTGGCCCTCCACTCACCCTCACCTGGCCTAACCCACGCACCCAACCCAACCTAACCTAACCCAACCCAACCCAACCCAACCCAACCCAACCCATCCGCTATATACTAGTCATTTGACACACACAAGGATACCTGAGTAGGATTATGAATAAAGTTTAGGAAGATAATATCATCAGGATGTCATTCTTGTTGAAGATACTGAATATGAGTTGACTTGTTTATGTGGTTCATATTGTTTGTATCATTTTATTTGGTTTTTCATTCTATGTTCTATTATCACTACCAACTAACTGAGTCTTGGACTCACAAAATGCATCTGACATGCCTGTGTTGGATTTGGTCTTATTTGCACTTGTTCTATGATGGTTCATATTGTTTGTATCATTTTCTTTTGTTTTTCATTCTATGTCCCATTATCACTGCCAACTAACTGCCCACTCACAAAATGTATCCGACATATCTATGTTGGATTTGGTCTTATTTGCAGTTTTTCAATGGTGGTTCATATTGTTTGTATCATCTTCTTTGGTTTTTCATTCTATGTCCCATTATCACTACCTGTCCACTCACAAAATGCATCTGGCATGTCTGTGTTGAATTTGGTCTTATCTGCACTTTTTCAATGCTGGTTTCACTTAGAGGCAGCAATTGTTGACACGACCCAAACGAAAAACAGGTTTTGGGCGATCAACACGACCCGTTTAAAAAACGGGTCGGTTTAGTTCATTCGTTTAAAAATAGGTCGGTTCCCTGTATAAAAGCATGTTGACCCGTTTAACTATTTAATAAAAAAATTTATGATTATATTTTTATTTATGTTTTTTCCGTTTTCCATTTTCCGTATATCGACTTGTTATTTCCGATTCATTTTCATGATTTTAATAAATTTTAAAAAAAAATTTTTTATATTACTCATTTACTCCACTGACTCTAAATTATATCAATTTTATTTTTATTCTTTTAAATGGGTTAAATAAGTCATGTTCAGGTGGGCCTGAATTTATGTGTGTGTGGGTTAGGGTCGAAATCTTTTACACGAATGATAATATGGGTCGAGTTCGGGTTGCACGTTTCAACCCGCCAACCTGTTAACGCACCAACCCAACACGATTGACGCCCATAGTTTTCTTGCTATTTTGCTTGTATAAGGTGTAAACCTTGAAAACTGATGTATTTTTCAACGAATATGCTTATAAATCCTCCTGATAGTATGCTACCAAATGCCATGGATCCATAAGAGCTAGAAAAGGGCCTACTTTCTCGCCTTCGGCTGAGTCCGGGTGAGTGCTTTTGGAACGTCATCGTCTGGACCCGTTGGATTGGTTGAACCAGCAAACCGGACTGGTGGTTAGCCCGCATTTTAAAATTTTATATTTTTACTTCCACGGTCTTATTTACTAATTCATTTATTACTCGAATTTTACTGGTTCCCTTAATTGTTGAGGCTTCATATTTAGTTCTATCCTTCATGTGTTGTTAACATTTCAAATCCACACTAAAGGATAAATTACTTTCATATTCTATTTTGAATTAGTCGATATTTCACAAGTTTAGAGAAATATATATCAAATTCTCCATTTTTTTAAAAAACTAGTCAGACCAGTAGATTGGTAAGCCGGCGATAATAACATTATTGATTGTGTCGTCATGAGACGCTTGAACAATCTTACTTCTCCAATATTAAACAAGCTGCATCTTCAAACCTTGTGAACATCCCTTTATTGTTGCTTGGGGAATTTGTCACCGTTAAAATTCTTCACTCTTGCAAAATAAACTTCAATAAACCTTGTACTTTCTCTAAGCAATCTTTAAAATAGCATACAGGGATGGCAATGGATGAGCTTGTTAATCTCTGTTTTACATCCGTTTGTGAATGTGTTAAACCAAGTCTCATACCCTCCCGAAATCCGTAGGGTATCTGATTACTAATTACCCATTGAATATTTGATATATTCTTTCAGTATCTTATTTTTTATAACTGTATTAGGGTTTCCTAATGATTCTTATAATTATAAATATTTTACGCTTCATGCTTTTAACTACCATAACAAATTCAAAATATGACAAAACCACATGCTCCATTAACTAAGGTAGAGGTGAAAAAAAAAAAAACCGGCTCCGGACCTGACCCTACCCTAACGCGGGTACGGACCGGGCTTTGGGTTTCTCCCCGGAACTGTACTCGAAAGTGGAACCGACCCGGACCAGTTAAACCTGACCCTACCCTACCCGAAACCCAAAAAAACCCGGTCAAATACTTGACTATGCTCGGAACCGTTTCCTACCCGGGCCCGGTTTTGACTTTTGTTGACCATATTCGGAACCGGTTCCTACCCGGTTTCAGATCCTGAAAATACTCAGTTTGTGCACCTCTAAACTAAGGTGCTTCAAAGATAAAAACCGAAAAAGAAAATGAAAAAGAAAAAGATTGTGTGTGATTTGGTTAAACGGATATACATGCTTCGGTAATTATGCCTGAGCCTACAAACCTTATTTTTTGTTAATATGATATCGAAATACCCCTTCTGGTTTTTTCAAGTTTTCATGTCGGGTTAACATTCCATGATCCATCAGACTGAATCAAGTGTTCAACCAGTTGTCCTTTGCCAACTCCAATATGTTGAACAAAAGAAATCAAAATCTAAAGATATATATGAACAAGTCGACCTCATCGACTAATGATTTGGACTTGGAGCACCAAATGTAGCTTATGGACTTTTCTTTTAGCCCATAAAAGACTTGATTAGCCTACATTATACTATTACGAATGTAGCGTTTGGTATAAATGAATGAAAGACGGAATGAAATGGTTCATTACAAGGGAATGAAAAAAACCATGATTGGTTGTCATGTGGTAATGAAATGAACCATTCCACAAGCAGTGAAATTCCTTCAAAATATAGGATTTTTAGGGTCTGTTTGGTATGACGTAATTGAATAAATGAGAGAATGGAATGGATATGAGAATGGAATGGACAAAGGAATGAAATAAATCATTACCATTCATTGTCGTGTTTGGTTACCATGTAGGAATGGAATGATCATCCTTTAATTATTATTAGTAGTAGTAGTAATAATAATAAATATTAATATAAGTATTAATAATATGAATATTCATATTAACTCATTTTTAAGATCTGCGCGTTTCAACGAGATCATTAAACGAATAAAAACAATTATAAAAATATTGAATCACGCCTGTATGTTGTGAAGCGTTGAGTCGCCGAATAACAATACTAATATTGATCGTACGATAATATGTCTAATATAATAATTGTTATATTATAATATACAAAAATAATGATAATAATAATAATAATAATAATCCTAATATAATAATAAATCATAATAATCATAACATATTATTATTATCATTATTATAATTATTAATTCCATTCCTTGAATTAATGAAAAAAAAAGCACCTACGTCTTAAAGAATGAGGGTATGCTTGGTTGAAGGTAATGGAATGAAAAAAGAAATGGAATGGACAATGAAATGAAATGGATCATTACCACTCCTTTGTCTTGTTTGGTTAACCTATAGGAATGAAAAGAATTATTACTTTTTGTTGTTTGGTATCCAAAAAAATTGTATGAATGAAACAGAAATAATAAAACACTCCTGTCTCAAAATAATTTGTTTTACCAAAAAAAAAACTGCAATGGCGACGATGGTGGTGTTAGCTCTGACGACGAAAATGGTGGTGGCAGTGGCGACGGTGGTGGTGGCAGTGGTGGCAGTGGTAGCATTGGTATTGATGGCGATGGTAGGGTGGCGGCGACGGTGGTGGTGGTCAAGCAGCGACAGTGGTGGTGGCGATGATGGTCAGGCGGCAACGGTGACAATATTTTCGGTGGTTATGGCGACGATGGTGGCGACGACGGTGGCAGTGGTTGCGCTGGTGATAAGTTAGTGGTGGCGAAGCCGATGGTGGTGGTGGTTGTTGTTAGGTGGTGATGGTGTTGAGAAAGTAGGGTGAAGGAGGAATGAAATGAAAAAAAAGAAGGGTGGGAAGGATTTTGATGGAAGGGATTCCATGTGCAATGGATGATTCCATTCCATTGAGCAACTAAACACCACTTTTTTCATTCTCACGTAATGAATCATTCTATTCCCTCTATCATTCTTGCATACCAAACGCTACCTAAATTTTTTGAAAAGTTAATAAGCATGGCCAGCTAGAGGGTAGCGCCGGTCAGACCATCGACCGGGGCACGCAATTCTTAGGGGTAAAAATTTTTTATATTTATATTTTTATATATACATTTAAAAATATAAAACTTATATAATATGAATTGCTCTTTACCATCTTATAATTATTGGGCCCAAAATTTTTTTTATCCATAATACATTTATTCAAGTTTAAATTATTGGACTCAAACTAAAACTAAAAACTAAAAAAAAAAATAAAAACCTGATGCAAAAAAAAAATAGCGGTCGATTGAAATTTCTCTTTGGTTCATTCCTTCTCTGCGAATGATGAACAACAACCAAGTCAGCCGACCACCACTGCTGGTTCGGTGTTAACCACCAGGCTCCTCCACAGTTGACCAAGCTAGCCACCAAGGACCAAGCTATTTTTTTTCCAATGTTAGGAGAGTTTCACGAATCAATGGTTAATCATTAGTTATTACGATATTTGATAATAATATATTTTTCTATGTTTATTGTTATAATTAACATTAAGCCTCGTTTAAAAAAAATTAGCTTATATATTTCGTTACTCGTTAAGGCTATGGGCCTTTTTATTTCGACTCGGTCGAGGTATATAAATCTTCGGAGACGACCCTGTTAATAAGTTAAAAAGGAACCTATATAAGCATCCCAAGCATCCCCTAAGTATCAGTCAGGGCAACAAAGGTTCATTATCTTGTGATCAACTAATAATCTTCTTTTGTCACTTGTATTTTACTAACTGTATATGTGATGTTACATATAGGAGCAAGAATGTACAAGCAGTTTCATACTTTTGGGATAAGCATGTAGGTTAAGTTTTCTACATAATTATATGAGTTCTAATTCTTGATTAGTGTCTCTTCATAAAAAGTGCATCTGATCTATAAAGACATGTCAGCAGAGATCCTAAAATAACCTTAGATATATGAGATGATCATTCGAGGTAACATAACGGATATTCAATGAAGCATGTAAGCATACTTAAATAATATATCGAGGTAGCAGTTAAAGTGATTTTAATAACTAATGTAATGTACGTAGGTGTATTATTTTGATTTTTATGTGTTTTTCTTTAAACATCAAGACAGCATAACTCCAACAAACTTTTTACAAGTTCTAAATGTATTATGTACGTGTCTATTCTATTGTAGTATTTAGTTACGAACCAACTTGTAAAGCTGTGTACTTAAGACTTTGGCCTTTAAACTTTCATACTTTGCATGTTAGCCCCTTAAACTTTGATTTTCTTTGAACTTTTCTCACAAAAGTTTCATATATTTATTTGTTACTCCCTCAACTTTGGTAACATAAACTTTTGCTATTTTTAGCATTTCACTTTGACCACAATAATTTTACACTTTTACAATCAAACTTTTAGATTTCAAGTTTGGCCACAAAACTTTTAGAAACTGTTAGACTTTCAACTTTGATCACAAAACTTCTAGATGCTATTAGATTTTCAACTTTTGTTACAAAACTTTTACCATAATGAACCGAACATATACTGACTAAGCTCTCCGGTTACTAGTGCTGCAACACATAGTAGCCTTCGACCATTTAATACATTTAAACTGTTCCGCTGCAACATGCAGATAGAAATACTTGTTTTTTTATATAAATTTGTATCATGATTTAATGTATATTACAAATATTTCATTGAAACATATATGACATGTAAGGGTTATGCGTAAAAATACTGCAAAAATGTACTAAGATCGTATATATTTGTTCCGATTGAGAAAATTTAGCAGAAATGGTCCTCGTGATATAAACTTAACATCAAAAGTCAAACAGATGTATAAACATGTTTCATGTTGAACTTAAAAGTGTAAAACACATCAAATTAGTTACCCACGTGCAATTTATTGTTTTTGTCTTCGGATATCCATATTTCCTCAATATACCCAATGTTTAACATATAATTGGTTGCTTTAAACCCGCACGTTGCGGCGGGGACACATTGAAACTCGGTTGATATTGATTTGGTTTGTTATGGTACCAAACAATGTGTGTAACATGCCTAGTTTAGTGTTACAACAATACTATAACTAAAACTTTGCATAATTGCATTTTTAATATAATTTAGTTAAATAATGAACTAACTAAACAAGTTTGGTTCACTCACCACGGTAACCGATGTGCGTAAAGAAACGAAAACGGCTTGAATAAATTTATCGAAATGTTGATAAAAATATTCACTGAGCGTCCAAATTTACCAAAATTAAGTTAAATTCTTATTAGTTTTAAACAAATTGTTAAATTTGAGAATTGCTTAAGACTTATGTGAGTGAAATTCTCAACTTAGCAATTTTGGTAAGAAAATTAAGGTGGTGTTTGTTTTTTGCTAGAAGATCTTCCTGGCTTCTTATGTCTGCGTCACACAGACCATACGCAGACCTTTAGGCTTGAAGACTGTTTGTTTTTCTGAAGACATTTCATTAAAAAACGTCTTCGCACCCTCTTATCCTAGAAGACATGGACCAACCTCTTTTCACATCTTCTGCATCTTCTATCTTATTCCAAACCCTAGCCCTCTTTCATTCTACCTTCTCGTTCCCTTCATCTCATCACCTACCATCTCCCTTCATCTCCTCCCCGACCTCCACCATCGGCGACCTCCACTGTCACGCCGCACCGCCGCTGCTCCACTGCCGCACCGACAACCCCATACCTCTGCCGCCCTTCGCCTGCCGTATGTCCGCCGCCTCCGCGGCCCACTGCCACACATCCACAACTCCGGTCCATGTATTATTATTTTGTTGATTTGTGTACTTTACCTATATTTGTATGATTTGTGATGTAACCGGCTTGAATTTGTGTATTGGATTATACTATTGAAAGTTTATAATATCGGAATTTGTTGAATCAGGTTTAATTGATGTTTGTAGACTGATTATTGATGTCGTGTTTATTATTTAGGTTTATTTTGTGTAAACGAGTTTGAGTTTGGCTTGTTTTGACTTACGAGATCTTGAGAGTTGTTTTTCAATTATTGTTGAATGTTTATTAGGGTTTTTTTTTTTGAAGAAATTGATTTGTTGAATTATCATTAGTTTTTGTTCAACTAATTATTTTGCATAATTGTCCAATTATCATTTGTTTTTTGTTGAAAAAGGTATGCAGAAAGTTTAGTTTAATGAAAATCTTGTTCCATTAGGTTTGCATAAAGTTTAAGTTTGAAGACCTTTTTTATGTTTAAAAATTCGATTTATTTATATTTTTGTTTATTTTAACTGTTTGCAGACTTGTTAAAAAATAAACAGTCTTCTTCTTGCAAACTGCAGAGGTTTGGTCCACCTCTTCTGCTATAGATGTCTGCGGATGTGGTCTACAGACTGCAGACATTTTACCTCTTAAAAAACAAACAGCACCTAGGCAAAGTTGTTAAACAAATTAAAACTTTCGCTTTCTACAAGTTTCGAACCCTCGTAACAACTTTAGTGGGCGTGAGTCATAACCAAGGGTGGCCCGTGGGACAACGAAAACAAGTTAGGGCTTTAGGCCCACACTTAATTAAGGCCTCCAAATTCAAAAAAAAAAACTTTATATATAGATATATTATAATGGGTAAAGTAAACTCAAAGTAATGTATTAGTATGGAGGTAACTTTGATTGTTACTAAAATATAGGTTATGAGTTCAAAACTTGTAATAAGCGAAATTTTTTTCTTAACAATTGTGATGAAAAGGGCACAAAATCTTGTTTTGATTTAGGCCTCCACATTCGTTGAGCCACCCTGGCCATAACCACCAGACCAAAACCTTTTGTTGTTAAACTTATGCTTTCTACAACGTGATATGTAATGGACTAATAGCATGTTCTAATTGTTATCAGCATACTTCGCTTCAAGTTGAACATAAGAATTTAACATCTATCTATATTTATAATATATATAAATGAAAACCCTAAAATCTTACGTGTCGCGATGTGGTCGCTCCTCTCTTTTATGGAAGCAACCAAATTGCTTGATTTTTAAATGGAGGTCTCTCATTGATTTAACTCAAATTCATGGGTATGGGTCTTACCAAAACCAGATAGCTCTTAAACGGGTTATAACTTCTCATGAAATTAAAAATTAATCTTACCAATTATTTGATAGGAAATTCCTATAAAATAGGGATTATACTAAAATTAAATTTCCAATTTAAAAAGAAAAAGATATTTTTATAATTAATAAACAATTTTATAGTAAAAAACATAAGCGGGTCATGGGTCACCAAATCCAGATAACTTTTAAATGGGTTATAACATATCATTTTTTTATGAAACCTTTTCATCATCAAACTCTAACTATATTATTAACTTTCTTATAATAAAGAACATTAAAATCCAAAAAGTAAATATTAAAAAACAAAAAATGTAAAACAACTATTCTCCCAAGCCATCAGATTGCTTTATTTGTAAATGAAGACTTCTCACGCATTTGACTCGAATTCACAGATAAAGGTCTCACCAAACCCATATAGCTCTTAAACGGGTTATAACATCTCATTATATTAAAAATTAATCTCATCATATATTTGATATGAAAATCCTATAAAACAGAGATATAGTAAAAATTAATATCCTATTTTATTTAAAAAGGATATATTTATAATTAAGAAACAATTTTATAATAAAGAAAATAAATGGGAAATGGGTATCACCAAAACCAGATAACTTTTAAACCGGATTATAACATATCATTTATTTGTGAAACAGTTTCATTATCAAATCTCAAATATATTAATTATTAACTTTTTTAAAATAAATATAATTAAAATCCAAATATACATGTATAAATATTGAAAACGAATAATGTAAAAAAATCCACGTAATACGAGGGATAAAATCTAGTGATGAATATAACATTATCTGGCTTTAGAAATGGTGAATATAACATAAAAATTCCTGTAAATAAAATGCTTTAACAATTATGTACATCTTATAGGTGAAAAAATTATTACATATACACACTAATGATGAATGAAAATTTCAATTTGCAAATCTATAATATATATAAACGAAAACCTAAAATCCTACGTGTCGCGATGTGGTTGCTCCCCCTTTTTATGGAAGCCACCAAATTGCTTGATTTTTAAATGGATGTCTCTCATTGATTTAACCCAAATTCGTGTGTATGGGTCTTACCAAAACCAGATAGCTCTTAAACGGGTTATAACATCTCATTAAATTAAAAATTAATCTTACCAATTATTTGATGGAAAATTCCTATAAAATAGAGATATGCTAAAATTTAATATCCAATTTAAAAAGAAAAAGATATTATTTATAAGGGGCCCCTATATTTAGAGGCATTTACATATTTCCCCTTCCTAAACTTTGAAATTACATATTTCCTCAAACCATGCTTAAAGAGCATTGAACATTTTGCATTAAAAACTTGTATTTTGGGGAAATATGTAATTTCAAAGGTTTAGGGAGGGGAAATATGTAAAAATCCCTATTTATAATTAATAAACAATTTTATAGTAAAAAACATAAGCGGGTCATGGGTCACCAAATCCAGATAGCTTTTAAAGGGGTTATAACATATCATTTTTTTATGAAACCCTAAGTATATTATTAACTTTCTTATAATAAAGAAAATTAAAATTCAAAAAGTAAATATTAAAAAACGAAAAATGTAAAACAACCATTCTTTCATGCCATCAGATTGCTTTATTTGCAAATAAAGGCTTTTCACGCATTTGACTCGAATTCACGGATAAAGGTCTCACAAAACCCATATAGCTCTTTAATGGGTTATAACATCTCATTATATTAAAAATTAATCTCACCAAATATTTGGTATGAAAATCATATAAAATAGGGTTATACTAAAAATTAATATCCTATTTTATTTAAAAAAGATATTATTTATAATTAAGAAACAATTTTATAATAAAGAAAATAATTGGGTAATAGGTATCACCAAACCCATATAGCTTTTAAACCGGATTATAACATATCATTTATTTGTTAAACCATTTCATCATCAAACCTCAAGTATATTAACTATTAACTTTCTTACAATAAATAAAATTAAAATCCAAATATACATATATAAATATTGAAAACGAATAATGTAAAACAACCCCCGTAATACCCGGGGGGGGGGGGAATCTAGTAATAAATATTTAAATATTTCTTTGTATACAACATTTGAAGTTATATTGATAATTATAGAAAATGGTTTCTTATTGATTTTATCAAAGTGAATTACATCATAAATAAGAGAAAAGATCCCTTAAACAAGGAAGGGATTACATAGTAATAATAGAGAATCAACTAAGTAATAAGCAATATCCTATAGAATCAACCAAATAACAAGCAATATCCTCTATTCCCCCTCAAGATGGAGCATGTAAGTTTGCAATGCCAATCTTGTCAAGAAGAAAATGAAGTTGTTGTGACGAGAGACCCTTGGGGAGGAGATCAACGACTTGCATTTTGCTGCCAATGTTCATCGGAATTATCTGTTTAAAAGTAACTCTTTCACGAACGAAATAACAATCCATTTCCACATGCTTGGTACGTTTATGAAAGACCGGATTATTGGCAATGTGGCGGGCAGCCTAATTGTCACAAAATAAGGCCGTAGGAGAGGACATGGGAACCTTGAGTTCTGTAAGCAACCAACGGACCCATATTATTTCACTAATAGTAGAAGCCATGGCTCCATACTCTGCTTCAGCAGACGAGCGTGAAACAACAAATTGCTTTTTTGTTTTCCAAGAAATAGGCGACCCACCGAATAAAGAATATATCTGGTACGTGAGCGTCTAGAGTAGGGGCAACCTAGCCAATCAGAATCACAATAAGCTCTTAAGACAGGATCCCCTGCACGAGAGAGCAGAATGCCTTGTCCGGGTGTGGTCTTCAAGTATCTGAGAACCCGATGAGCAGCTTCTAAGTGATTAACTCTGGGATCGGCTACAAACTGACTCAAGATATTTACCGAGTACGTGATATCGGGTCTGGTAGCCTGGAGATAAAGAAATCGTCCAACCAAACGACGATATTGGTTTGCATCTACCTTCGGATAGCTCTCACCTTTGTCCAATTTCAAGCCTTGTTCGATAGGAAAGGAACGTGGTTTGCAATTCAAATTCCCACTATCCTTCAAAATATCCAAGGTGTATTTTCGTTGACTAAGAACGAGACCTTCATTTGTTTTAGCCACCTCGATGCCAAGGAAGTATTTTAGCTGACCCAGATCCTTGATGCTAAATTCCTTGTCAAGTTTTTCTTTGATATCTTGAATCTTCTTAAAACAATTTCCAGTAATAATAATGTCATCAACATAAATCAAAACGACCACCGTGATGCCATCGACCTCAAGGGAGAACAAAGAGTGATCAGCAATAGACTATTTGAAACTCAGGGTCAAGAGAAACGCAACAAATTTGTGATACCAGTTCCGTGAAGCTTGATTCAATCTGTATAACGATTTTCTCAAACGACAAACTCGGGTTTCATTTTCTTTGGAGAAGCCTTGAGGAATCTTCATGTATACCTCCTCGTCAAGGTCTCCATGCAAGAAGGCATTGTTGACGTCAAGTTGATGAATCATCTAATTCCTTTTCACCGCCACGGCTAACAATGTTCTAACCATAACCAATTTAGCTATGGGTGCAAAAGTATCATGATAATCAACTCCTTCCATTTGGGTGAATCCTTTCGCAACCAAACGAGCTTTAAACCTTTCAACTTCACCATTTGGTTTGAATTTGATTTTGTAGACCCACTTCGAGTTTATGGCGTTTTTTCCTTTTGGTAGTTGTTCCAAGGTCCAAAAGTACCATTTTTCTCCAAGGCTTTAATCTCCCTTTGCATAGCTTCACACCAACGTGGATCCTATGCAGCTTGTTTAAAGTATTTAGGCTCATCATTCTTAGTGATAGCCGTTAAGAAAGCCTTATGATTAATGGACAATTTATCATAAGAAATGAAGTTCGAGATCGGGTAGTTTACCTTGGAGGCACCTTGATTGGATGTGGATGTCGGGTGTTTGATCGAAGGGGGGACTTGTAGGATGAAGTCTGTGAATCTGGATGGTTGAGTCTTCGTTCGGTTAAGTCTAGTGTTGGTTTGGACTTCCGTTTCTTCATCAGGCATGACTTTGTTGATTTTCATCACTTTCTTGATCCGTCTCATTTTCGATAAGACCTTCATGTGCAGTGTTTGGTTCAACAATATCGGGTTGAGGTATTGGGGTTTCATTTGGGCCAGACCCCTGGTTTGAATGGGCTACGGTTTGGCCTAATTCAGTACTATCCACCTGGGGCCTCTGTTTGGTCCATGATACTTGGATTGGTTTGCACCGTGGGCTGTGTGCAAGTTTGTTCTTCAAAACAATGACATTCATGAACAATAGTTGGTTCATCAATTTCACAATCATCTATATTATGGGTACTCTTAAAAGGAAAATTTTTTTCATGAAAACGAACATCTCTACTGATTGTAACTTTCTTGGTTTCAAGATCAAGGATTTTGTAACCTTTCGTCCCAACAGGGTATCCAAGAAAGACCCCTGGTTTCCCCATGTCTTCAAATTTATCTCCTTTCGTGTTGGTGTTTTTGAAATAAGCAATACATCTGAAGACCCTTAGAAAATCATAATCCGGTTTTTTATTCCAAATTGTTTCAAAAGGGGTTTTATCTTTTATGCTTTGGAAGGAAGTCGGTTAATAACATAACCGCGGTTAAAATACATTCGCCCCAAAATCTTTTAGGAAGACTTGCACCAACTCTCAAGGCGCGTGCCGTATCAAGTAGGTGCCTATGCTTCCGTTCAACAACCCCATTTTGTTGAGGGGTATGAGGACAAGAGGTTTCTAACAAAATTCCCTTTTCACAATAAGATTCTAACATATTGTTAGAAGTGAATTCCTCACCATTGTCACATCTTATCCTCTTGATTTGTTTTTCGAATTGAACTTCAACCATTTTATGAAACTTTTGATACATTGGTTAATTTCACTTTTATGTTTGAGAAGAAAAGTCCACATTGCCCTACTAAAATCATCAACGATGGTAAGGAAATGCTAGCCTTTGTGTATGATGGTACCCGATAGCCTCCCTAATATCACAATGAATTAGTTCAAAACAAGAAGTGGTGTTAACAAAACTGGAAGGAAAAGGCAATCTAGTGTGTTTTGCTCTAGAACAAGAGTCACAAAAATTACCAAAATCAAACGTACTACTTTTGAGAAAATGCATTCTAGCAAGTTTTCCCTTTGAAGCGTGACCAAGTCTTATATGCCATGTCTCAACCGTGGTAGCCATAGCCTTTCTCTCTTGAATCATCTTCATCTGGTACAACCCCCCCTTCGCATCTACCCGCTCCAATCAAGTTCCTCCTCTAGAGACCCTGCATAACACAAAAGTTAGGAAAGAAAGATATGCAACATTGAAGGTCACGGCTAAGACGACTAATAGAGAGAAGGTTGCATTTAAAATCTGGAATATAAAGAACCCCTTTCACTTTGGCTCCTCCCGAAAGAACATATTCCCCTTTCCCTTTAACAGGAATGGAATCACCGTTTGGAATGATAACGGGCAGCTCAAGGGGAGTGTCCCTTTGTTTAGTGAGAATATTTGATAAATAGGTAATATACTCAGTGCAACCCGAATCAAGGATCCACTCACCTTCGTCGTCTTCTTTATGAGCTATATTGGCAACCAGTTTTGTATCTTCAGTCTTACCTTCTCCACTAAAATGCCCTAGGAATAGTTGGTAGTCTTTGTTACTCAAACTTGGAATTGGACTACAATCGGTTTCGACACATGCAGCTTTAGACTTTGGTTTTTCTCCTTTCTTCCCAGCCACCATTCCGGATATCCGACCAATTTAAAACAACCCTCACGTTTATGACCATCTTTATCACAAAAAGTGCAATGTTCGTTCATTTCCTATGATGTCTTTACGTCCTCCTTTTCTTTATTCCGACCCTGTATGGAGTTTCTGAGTGGAGGCTGACTCACCCTTCTTCACATGAGTTTGAAACGCAGCAGAATCTACACCTGTTCTTTTGCCCATGGAGACGGCCCTTTGTTGTTCGTCATCTGATACGAGACGGAATGCTTCTCCCAATGTGGGAGTTGGTTTCATGGCCAAGATCTGAGTTAGGATTGTTGAAAACTCATTGTCAAGCCCGAGAAGAAATTCATACAGTTTCTCTTTGTTCTTCTGATCCGAAAACCGCTTACTCATATCGCACACACAACCGTTGCATGAACACATAGGTGTAGAGAAAACCGAACTCATCTCATCCCATAACGTCCTCAACCGTGTGTAGTATGACGAGATCGAGGCACCGTTTTCCCTTGTGTTGGACAGTAGTTGCTTTACTTCATATGCTTTCGGTGCATTCTATTTTCCGAAATGCTCTCAAAGATTGTTCCATATTTCTTGTGCGAAATGAGCATATTTTACGGACACCCGAATCTCCTTTTCCATGGCTGTAGTTAGCTAACCTTTGATCATCGCATCACACCTCAACCACGCCATGTGATTCGGGTGTAACTTTTCTGGTTTTTGAAGGGTTCCGCCAACAAACCCGATCTTGTTTTTGGCGAACAGGAAGTTTTCGATCTCTTGTAACCAATCGGGGTAGTTGCCATCATTCAGAATGTCATTGACATGGACTTGTCATGGGTAGTTGGATGGGTGAAGATAGTAAGGGGAGGTATGGTCGTTTGTTTCGTTGTTTCTTTTGGTGTTTTGATTGACGGATTCGTCACCGGCCATGGTAAAGGAAGATGGCGGTGGCTGGTTTAGGGTTAGAGGAATGGTTCGAGCAACCGCTTTGATACCATATAGAAAATGGTTTCTTATTGATTTTATCAAAGTGAATTACATCATAAACAAGAGAAAGGATCCCTTAAACAAGGAATGGATTACATAGTAATAATAGAGAATCAACCAAGTAATAAGCAATATCCTATAGAATCAACCAAATAATAAGCGATATCCTATAATAATTTTATTTTTTCCATCTAAAGCATAATAATTTTCGTTTGTATTTGCCTTTTATACCCTGAATAATGCAAATAATACCTCTTACCATTATCTTCAAACTGCATTACCTGACACGGTTAGAAAACACGTGTTGTTAGGTGCTCTATTTTCTTTTCCCATTGAGGCCGAACATAAACCTATGCTTGAGAGATAGCTGTCCATACACTGATAAGGGATGTGTGGATTCTCAAGAAGAGATGAGCCATCGTGGTCCCCCAGACTGTCCGGATCTCACGAGTGAATTGAAAGTTGGATCTACATTAGATCTCACCTAAATCGCCCCATCTATCCTTCTGAGGAGAAGTTTGGTTTCAAACCCCGATTCGAACAGAAGGACTGCACCATGCTAATGTGCCTTGGATGATCCACATCTCAGGGTCAGGCGCCGATGAACACATTGAACTATCCATGTGGCTGATAGCCCTCACAGCCAGACACAACGACGTAGTTATCAAAGGCACGCTCTATCCACTGAGCTAATAGCGCGTCTCATGGATAATTCGTTTCTAACATCATTAGCATGTCTAGCAAAAAAAAATGGGACCTAAAAAAACAAAACTTACCCTCTATTTTGCCGTGTATAAGAGCATTCCCAACCTGTTCTTTATCTCTATCACTATAATTACACTAAAAAACACTATATTTTTCTCTTTTGTTTAATTAAATAATACTTTTTATACCTTTATCATTAGAATTTTATCTCTCCTCTACTAATAGCCAATTCAACAAACGATAAAAAATAAATAGGGGCAATCAAAGTTTCCCTAAATTTATAAAAAATTATTACCTTTTCTCTCTCCATACTATCATTTACACTCACAACCCTAACCTATAATTTGCAATTTCTCCTCATATAATTTTAAGGAGCAGGTTGCGAATGCTCTAAACCTTTTGTATTTGAGCGACACTTATAATATTATATATATTGTTTGATATATCTTTGGCAAACAAAAGATTACTGTTGTAATTTAACAAAACCTTGGGTATATAAGGGAAAAAAGGTAGAAGTTTGTATATCTTAGAAGTGTGTTTCCCTTAAACACAAAAGTGGCGTTTACTCTTCAAAATCCATCAAGAAACATTGTAGATGTATATGCTTGTTTGAAAAGAGTTCAATCACATAATCTATGGCAGCGATTCATAAATCATAACACATATGGTGGTGATTCATAATACCTCCCCTTTGGATGACGCTTTTTCAAAACTTCAGGGTCTTGAAATACCGCCTCATTAAAAATCTTGTTAAAGAAAACCCAATGGATAAAAAAACTTTAGCTAAGGAAAGAAGAGTGCAACTTATGGCTCCTCTTAAAATGGTTTTGTATGTAATTACTTTGTTCGTACATGCCGCTTACCAATATTATGAGCATGTTTCCTGAAAGTTGCTGCAAGGGGTGTTGTTATGAAAAGATTAGTTGAATTGTTGTTAAATTGGACATATCTTATTTCAATTTGTTTATCTTTGATACGATCTGAGTATATGAAAAGAATCTTGGAGGTATATATTTTATTCTATTAGTTTTGATATACCATTTCTTTCATTTGCGAGACACAACCTGCGCTGTTTTCGTAGATTGAAGTTGGACTTCCATATTTCTCTAATCCACAAGAGGTTACTATGAGCTATGTCATAGATCTTAACCAAACACACTCTATAAAAGCTTCATGTAGTGCAATGACTTCAACATGATTTGAGAATATTGCAAAAGGTGTTTGTTTCTGAGAGCTCCATGAAATTGAACTTCCTATATTCTTGAACACGTATCCAGTTTGAGGCTTTGCTTTATGAGGATGAGATAAATAACATGCATCTACATAACCAAACTAACCCTTCTTTTAAATCGTTATAATAAAACAAACCTAAATCCACATATACCGAAAAACATGTTTATTTTTGTCACAAGGTTTGCTTATTTTTGTCGGTATCCTGTGCGCTTTTAATTTTATAAGCATGTCAGTATTGTTATTCTGAATATGCTAGTTTGTTGTATTCGGGCGTCTACCAATTTATTATCTAGTATAGCTCCGGCATCATGACTCGATACTTATTGAATTCACGTCTACTTATAGCCGCATTGTGCGGGTTTTACTAACCGAATACACGATAAACATATGAACCTAATCGAGACCGAACAAATTAGCAGTTTAACTTTGGCCGCTCTATAAAATCTGGCGAAGGAGAATCCACGTAAACGACTCCAAACCCTAATTTCTTGTTCGACGGTGCGGAAACAATCGCCATGGACTTCGACGAGTACGAATACCTGGAGAAGACCGTCGCGGCGCCTGCCAACGGTGCCGATTCTCCGCCGAAAGACCGCTCTTCCGAGAAGGCTTACCGCCGTAGGGACAGAGACACAGACGCCGACGCCGAAGACGAACGACTCACTGAAGAAACTCGCAAACCTAAGAAATCCAGAGACGACGAAGATAACGGACGCAGCCGCCGTGACCGTGACCGTGAGGATAAGAGGTCTGAGCGTCACAGAAGTAGCGGCAGAGATGATGAGGATAGAGAGAGAGAAAGAGATCGAAGGAGAAGCAGCAGAGACCAGGAGAGAGATAGGAGTTCGAGAGACAGAGAGAAGAGGGATAGGGATAGGGACAGAGAGAGAGAAAGAGAGAAGGAGAGAGAGAGGTCTGGAAGAAGCCGGAGTCACTCGAGGCTCGAGCGAGAACGAGAGAAGGAGCTGCTTAGAGAACAGGAAAGAGAGCTTGAAGCCAGGGAAAGCAGCAGGTGACCAAATGTGCATTTATTTATTTGTTTATAACTGATTCAGCTTTCATATTGCATATTTTTCAGTTGTGTAATTTTATGGCTTTATATGCATAATTGCTTCACAGATTGACATATTGAGAATTAAGAATCATTTCATACATTGATGGCTAGTAACTTAGTATACCATTGCATTAGCTATATCCCTACATTCAGAGTTAGGGTTTATGTTTATCAAGTCTAAGCTCAGTAAAAAAATTTAGTTTATTGAAAACAAGATGTTGTGTAAAAACTCAAGGGTTAAGTGAAAAGAAAGAATTGGGTTAAAGATTACGAGTTGGTTTCTAGATTAAGGGGAATTTTCAAAGTTAATCTTGAAACGAGTTAAAGGGGTTAAATGCAAGTTTAGTTTGATTAGTTAGTATTATAATATTCGGAGTTATCTTGTTTCATTTAATTAGTAGAGATAATGTTAGCATTAGGTTATAATCGGGAGAAGATTTTAAGTAGGAAACGAGTTATCGCTATTATAAATTTTGGTGTAGAGACACTGTATTTTGTGTGGTTTTCCTTCTTAATAATATTGTAAGAGTTGTGTGAGTTACCCCAAAACTATTCGTGTTGATCGATCCAATTAAGTCCAACAAAAACTATGTAGTTTAGCTACCTAGCAATCCAATCCAAGTATGTAGCATCTAATTTGGGTTGAAATCGTAGATGGAGTATTTGCACGTACTAATGAGCTAACTTTGCGGAAACCTCTTCATGGCTTCATTGAAGAAAATGCTTTCCCACAATTTGAGTCTTATAAGGTCTGTCAGTTTTCTATATATATTTTGCGTCCCAAGATTAATGGCATTAAGGTTACTTGTAAGCTGAGATGTTAACAATTGATGTATTGTGTGTTTAGGTGGGCAATGCATATGGTGCTGTTTCTGCTTATAACGTTTTGGTTCTCTGCGAAGACTTTATTGATTTAACTCCATATAATAGTTCCTGACTGTGAATTATGGATAAAATAATGCAATATGAACCTGTTGTCACTGTTCATCCTTGATTTTTTTTTCTCACTTTGATTGATGTAAGTTGCTTGCATTGCAGGAGATTGAAAGACAAAAAGGAATTGGCTGAACCTGAAGCTGATCCAGAAAGAGACCAAAGGACAGTGTTTGCTTACCAGGTAGATACATTATATCTGATGGGAACTATTCACACTTTAAAATAATATTAATCACCCTATAAACCCGTTGTCTGCAGATGCCACTGAAGGCAACCGAGTGGGACGTTTATGAGTTCTTCTCAAAAGCAGGAAAGGTAACCACGATATCGAGATTACCTTGTTGACATGTTTTTGCTTGTTTCTTGTTACACTGCAAATGTTATTATTAAGTTTCTACAATAGGTTTTACATTTAGTGAATGGTCGATCTATATGTTAACCAAGTGACATAATGCTCATAAAAGTAGGTTGCAATTCTAGCTCTATCACCTGATTGTTTTTACACATTATGATTACTTTTATTGAGATGCATCTCCTTCCTGTTGCAGTAAATGCTCTTCTGACTTCAGTTCAACTAGTATATTGACTTTACATCTGTTCCAACATTCTATTATAGTGGGGTGAGTGAATTTTTATGGACATGTTAGTTGATGATCTTGTGAGCACCCCTAAGTGTGGTAAACGTATATATACTGTGGTCGTCCATGATGGTATATTATGAGTAGTGTTTTCTTGAACTATGTTATGATGTTCATTGCTTTTTTTTTTGGCAGGTGAGGGATGTGCGTCTCATCATGGATAGGAATTCACGAAGGTCAAAAGGAGTTGGGTTAGTGCCTCTGTTTACTTTTTTTTAGGTTATTGTTATTATCTCATGCAAGTAAATGTGTATGAAAAAAGCACATCATCTCATCTAATTTATTAATGGAATGATTTATTCAGTGTCTTAGTATATGTGTTTTTATTTAAAACTCAAAAACTATTTTTTGCAAACGGGTAGAGCATCTGTATTCTGTGGACCTTCGTCTCTCGCCTTTCCATGGGCCGTAGAGCATCTGTATTCTGCAGTATGCCAGTATATACACTGAATGTAGTTTCTACACTATATTGTCTAAAAGAAGTTCTCAGATGTTTACACTAACTAATAAGATGTGATGAATAGCAACAGCGAACTTGCACTAAATTTAGTGAGCATTGTTCATTTTGCTAATACTAAAAAAAAGCTTTTGAATTAATTCACCTAATATTATACGGTTTATCATAATTTGGAAGGAAATTACTTTACTTTTTGTTTGTGTAACTTTCTACAAAGTTTCTCTGTAGCCCCATAGGGCAATAATCATAATATTTTTCAAAGAAGTTATGTCTAACCTTCGTCCCTCTAATTCAGTTTGTGTGATTATTTAAAACTGCAGGTATATCGAATTTTATGATGCAATGTCTGTGCCAATGGCAATTGCTATGTCTGGTCAACTGCTGCTTGGACAGCCTGTAATGGTCAAACCTTCAGAGGCTGAAAAGAATCTTGTGCAGTCCACTGCTTCAACTGGTGGAGCAGGTGGTATTGCTGGACCTTATGGTGCAGTTGAGCGCAAGCTTTATGTGGGAAATTTGCATTTCAACATGACTGAACAGCAACTTAAAGAGGTGCAATTTTTAGCCCTTTTATTCGGTTAATATTTTGTGCTGTTATATATGTATTTCTTGTTGCCTTCAGAATTTAATTCTTGAATTTTTATTATGATATTTAGATTTTTGAATCCTTTGGTCCAGTAGAGCTGGTGCAATTGCCAACGGATCTTGAGACTGGACAATGTAAAGGTTACGGGTTTGTTCAAGTGGGTGTTTCAGTTTTAAACTATTTTGTTTTTACTTGCTGACTTATGTTTATATTTAACAACATCAGCACATAACCTGTTGTTCATTTGTCATTCAAGTTTTCACAACTGGAGCATGCAAAGGCAGCCGTTAGTCTAAATGGGAAACTTGAGATTGCTGGGCGGACAATTAAGGTGAAACTTTATGCTTATGTTTCTTTCTTGACTGCTATATGTAAACATTCGACTTTTTGAGGATTATACAAGCTTTGCATCTAGTTTTCAATATCCATGATACAATTTGTTGTTTGTGTTATGTAGGTATCTTCAGTTACCGACCACGTTGTGACACAAGACCCAGGAACTAAAGCATCAGATTTTGATGACGATGATGGTGGCTATTTGGTGAGTCCACCGTCTTTATGTGTGTGTATGTATATGCATGTATGCATGCAAAGGATGTTAATTGTTTTTGTTTTGTTTTTTGCAGGCTTTAAATGCTCAATCAAGAGTTCAGCTTATGGCGAAGTTGGATCGCAGTGGTATTGCTTCAGGGTAGGTTCAGGCTTTAGCGTTGTGTACTGTGCATTTAATTTAACAACTATATTGCATCTCAATGTTACATTTTTTTATATATCTGTTGATTATCCTTGCAGTCTACCTGGGACTCTTGGAGTTGGAGCACCTTTAGTGAACGGATCTAGTTCAATCCTAGCTGGTGGTTTACCGAGTAATGGTCTACCTGCAGTGCCTGTTCCAAGTTTAGCCCAAATGGTTCCAGTCACAGCTTTAGAGCCTATTGGGATCCCAAGCGAGTGTCTCCTTTTGAAGAATATGTTTGATCCTGCTACTGAGGTTTGTATATTTTCTTTGTTCTTAAATTCAAAATGCAAAAAGGGTGGGTCAGTTAATGGAAAGACTGGCTCGTCAAATACGACATGACGGAATATGGTAATTTGTTGAGTTCGGGTATTATAGCGTTTGTATTCTCTGTGGTTGGATGGATAACCTAGAAAGACGCAAGGAACATAGCGTTTATCTAGTTTGTTGATGTTTACGGAAGGTGTGAGGGGGTAACACAGGCACCCGAAGGTGCGAAGGTGTGTATAACTGGGATCCGGTTGTAAAGGAGTTTGGTAGGAGAGATATTGTTGAGGGTGGCAGATGGTAGGATATTGAGTAAATAGGTAGCGTGTTGAAGGGCATGGTGCCAAAAGGTTGTAGGGACCGATAAGTGGGCGAGGATGGTGCGAATGATGTTATTGATGGAACGGATTTTTCGCTCGGCTTTTCCCGTTTTGTGGAGATGTGTATGGGCAGGAAAAACGAAATTGTAGTCCGTTTGAGGTACAAAAGGATTGAAACAGAGTTATTGTATTCACGACCGTTATCACATTGTATGGTTTTGATTTGCTTGTTGAATTGGGTTTTAATGAGTGTATTGTTTAAAAATTGTGAAGACCTGTGATTTATTAGTGAGGGGGTAGGTCCATAAAAAATTTGTTTTATCATCTAAAAATAATATGTAGTAACAATGACCACTGGATGATAGAACAGGCGATGTCCATAAATCGCTATGTAAAATATCAAAAGGTAGATAAGTAAAAGTAGTAGACTTTTTAAAAGGTAATTTAATATGTTTACCAAACACACAAGAACAAACAGAAGGAGATTGTTTATTACATGAATCAAAAGACATTGTTTTTCAAAGATAATAAGATAGATGATCCCGGGTGATCGAGACGATGATGCCATAGCTCTTTGGTTGTTGATGCAAAGGCTGCTGGACTTGTAAGCTTGGACGGGACTGGAGAGTAAATGGATAGAGGTCCCCGGTGCTGTTGCATCTAAGGATGGGTGTCCGCGTCGGGAAGTCCTTCACATCAAAACCAAACGGGTCAAATTCCATAGAAAGGTTATTATCAGTTGTAAAACGACGTACTGACAAAAGGTTTTTAGTTATATCAGGTACGTGAAGTATGTTAGACAGGTTTAAAGGTGGAAACGGGTGGGGTAGGTATTGATGTCCCGTACCTTGGATTAGAATATGGGACCCATTACCAACAATAATGTTCCGAAAAGGACCTTTATTATAATAAGACGAGAAGTTACCTGAGTAGTGTGTCATGTGTGTGGTTGCTCCCGAATCCGCATACCAGGTATGGTCCGGAGGGTGAAGAGTCATAGTATTGAAGGCTTGTTCAATATCGGTCGGTGTATAGCTTGCTTCCGACGCCGCGCAAGCCTGTTGGGGTTGTGGGCCAAGAATTCCTGGTCCATGAGTTGTTGGAGGACCATAAGCTGGGTTTAAGGGCTGTCTTGGGCCCATTGTTGGAGGCTGCTGTGTAGGGTACGGGCAAGGTGGGTAAGCCCAAGTTTGTTGGCCCCATGGAACCTGCTGAGTGGGCCAAGAAGGGCTGTTGGGTCGGTAATATTGCTGACCAGCAGAATTCTACTGATAAGATGTTTGACCGTAGCCCAGGTGATGATGTCCAGACCCATAAACGTGCTGAACCGAGCCATATCCATGCTGACCAGACCTTTGCTGACCCGAATACCCCCTGCCACGGCTGCTCGAAGACTGTCCCCTACCTTGACCACCACGACCACGTCCTCGTCCCCTAGAACCAACATGGGAATCGGACTGGTGGTGGTGTGTGTCGTTGGTGCGGTTATTGGAAGCATGAAGGGCTGTACCACCAGAATGAAGGGAGCTAATAGCGGTCTGATGTTGTTTCCTTATTTCGTCGTTAATGAGCTTTGATTGGGCTTCGTAAAAACTTGGAAAGGGAGTAGTGCCTTGAAGAATTTGAGCTGTGCTTTCGTAATTTTCATTCAAACTTGTTATGAGTTGAATCACCAACCTGTCCTCTTCCACCGGTGCGTTCACATTAGCGAGCTGATCGGACAACATCTTTAGGGCTTGACAATATGCTGACATGTTTGGAAAATCATCCAAACGAGTGGAGCCGAATTTTCTGCCAAGGTAGACGGCCCGTGTGGCTTGGTTATCTTTGAAGATATTCTCCGAAGTTGTCCATGCTTGAAGAGCAGTGGACTGGGGTTTTAGGATAGTATGTAACAGATCATGAGAGATGGTGGCATAAATCCACTGGAGCACGATCGCATCTAATCGATTCCATAGGGCTGGGCTAACATAAGTCGAGTCATCTTTATCTGTTGATGAGGAAGCAGGTTTGGGGGCCTTAGGACCGATGTGGTCAGAAACCTTGAAAGCTTTGCAATGAATTCTGAACAACTCCGCCCATGAGTTGTATTAGTAACCGTAACAGTTGGATGTATTTTATCCATTTAGAAGAACAGAAAAAAATAGAAGGAATTGATCTGAGAGGGAGAAAGATGATAAGAGGAGGGAAGGTTTACAGCTAGGGTTACACGGTTACAGGGATGGCTGTGATACCATGATAACTGATAAAGTTCGATGATTCTCATTAACCAATAATCCCTAATATATACAGAAATCTCTCCTCTAATTTAGAGATGAATCATATTCTATGTCAAATACAATCTATTCTATAATAATAATAATATAACCATATACATCTGCTAATAGCTAAAGGTCGGCTGGATTGGTTGACCCAAAATTTTGTCTAAAACACACCTGAAGATACACTTGTGTACAAAGTTTATGTTTTCTCATATTTATTTAAACTAGGGATGATCCCGGGTACCGCTGCCGAAGGCAATAATTTGGGAAAATACCCATACCACACTGATCCCGAAACCTCAAAAAGTCGGTACTGGTACCCTGTTTAATTTTCTCATCCCTAAATTCTAAACTAGATGGATTAAAACTATACCTGTTCTTTTTAAGTATTTTTTTTATTTACTTGGTTCATTGACTAGAGATAAAGTCGTGAAACATAAACCCAAAGCAACCCTTAGACGACACTTGATTTAATATTCCTCCATGTTGTACTTTTTGCAGACTGAACCAGACTTTGATTTGGACATAAAAGAAGATGTTGGTGAAGAATGTTCTAAATTTGGAAGAGTGAAGCATATTTATGTTGACAAGTATGTGTGCTCTCATTATCTTGTTTTTTTTATGACCTTGTTTGTTACTTGGGGGGTGTTTGGGCGAGCTTTTAAATTTTGATTATTTGCTTATTTGATTTTTGAAAAGCAAAAGCACTTTTGAAAAGCTTCATTTTGAAGCTTTTGGACAAGTTTTGCCAAACACCTTTTGCTTTCCAAAAATCAATTAAGCAAGTTTGAAAAGCTCACCCAAACACCCCCTTATTATGTCGTTGGTCAAAAGTTAGCTTATTATTTATTATTAATCTCTCATTTGACTAACAGGCAGAGTGCGGGTTATGTATATCTGCGGTTTGAGAGTGTTGAGGCAGCCTCACGAGCTCAACAGGGCATGCATAAGAGATGGTTTGCTGGCAAAATGATATCAGCCATTTTCTTGGTAAGTAACTCTATAATTTGCGTACAGTTATTTGTTTAATCAAAGGATCATAATATTCTGGTTAAGTTGATTGTATTAAATTTTAAAATCTTTGCGCTTGCCAACTCGAGTGTTGGTAGAATGGTCTGCTGACATCTTTTTGTTAATAAGATGCTAACTTGCATCTATCTTTTAGAAGTTAAAACCCAAACAATCTGCTAAAAGTTAGAATTTTTTATCATAGTCTGTGACAAATGAATATGTTTGTATATTTAACATTAACCGAACAAATGAATTAACACGTACACATAAACCAACATAATTTTTTTGTTCGTGTTCATTTACTAAGGACATGAAGTTTGTGTTTGTTACTATGCTTATTTTGATTATGTCATGAGTTCTGACTTTAACTTTATTGGTATGAATTTCAGCAACCGTATGAGTATGATGCCAAGTTTAAAGGCGTAGTTTGAAGATGTTGGGCAGATAAATTGAGCTGCAATCTCATTATCTTGTTTTTAGTTTTTGAATTGTATGAAATTTATGGTATAACATCTAATGTTGATGCATTTTATGTTTAAGGTTTATATTAGATGAAATCTTTTGAGTTGAGTATTTGAATGATGTTTTTTGACGTTCAACTCTTACCAGCACAAGACCAAGCTGAGCAGGCTTGTTTATGACTGTCAATTCTTAGTAATCTATTATTAAGCCCTTTATTAATAAGTGAGTTTAGGGATTGAGTTATTTGAACTGATAAAAGTACGCTGGAAATAACTCTTCAGTTTCTGGCTTAAAACATATGCTTTCATAGTCCTCTCGTAAAATGCCACCAACAATTCATATAAAAATGATGAAAATTATTCGTCAGAAGATCGTTTGTGCACATGTTCGTTAAATATGTTTACTATAAACAATTTCACATGCACATGTTCATGTCATCAAAAAGTGGGTTTTAGAAAGATAAAAGGATATTGAAACCGTTTGCAGTTTTCTAACTGCTGATGGGTACATGTTAGATCGCCGGGTAGTCTTCTTCTATGTATTAAAAATGTATCATCAGATAATTAATGACCAAGTGTTTAGTTGGTTTAGTACAATGACATTTTGTATTTGACATTAACACTTTGAATTTGTTGTGTTAGTATCCATATCATGGACCGGGTCAAGCTATGGGCCTTTCATTCCTTGTATCACAAAGTTTGCTAAATATATATAAAGAACAATTCGACTCGACATGGAATGTTGGTGATAAACCATTTATTGTAGTTAGTAGGTACACATTTTATATTTTTTCTATTCTAGACACTTTAAATGGAAATTCATAAACAAAATTAAGTAAAGGAAATCAAATTTTGTTTATGCAGTCGAGGCTACAAATCCATTCGTGTTTGCATCCTAGTCACTTGATAAAACCGTAGCAATATGGGACACTCGCACAGGGAATGCTTAAGGTATGATGGAGCCTTTGCTCTTTTTCTTTTTCTTTTTCTTTTTGGAATTGGGGGCAAGCGAACACACTTGGAAGGCTGAGAACTTTTCCTTATTATTACAATTCTATGTGACACAAGTCAGTTTCTTTCATATGGTTTGAGTCTATAAGTGTTGAATCATTTGATATATGCATTTAATTATTGTCATTTGCTTTGTGTACTTTCACACTATAGGTTTACAATTGAATAAAAACTTCAGACTCGGTTTATTTGGTGAGCCTGCGGTCCATTTGATGAGTTTTATAATATTAAGGCAGGTTAGGTCATGGACCAATCTGGAAATCTGAACTTCAAAGTTTTATTATGGATGCAGTGAAAGAGCCCTCATTATGCTGTAAGTTGCTATATATGTTTTTGAAGAAACATGAAATAAATCTGACCAGATCCATGACGATGTTCCTCGGTGTTCGAGATGAACGAACCACGACTTCGTCTTCTTCTCCGGTAGCTCGAGATCTGCCATGGAAATATGGGGGGAGTGGAGGTGACTGCTAAGAGTTTCCTCTTGTTTACAGACATAAAAACATATGTGGAGGCAAAGTGTCCAAGAAGAGGATCCTCCAAATGAGATACGAACACCCCTTATATAGGAACTCCATGACAACCATCATGAAACCCTAACCGTATTGGGCCAGGCCCGGTTAAGAGTTACCTCCACAACCCACCAGCTCATTGGGCATCGGTTAGTAAACAATAATAATATAACGAATATAATATAAAGCACAATAAGTAAAAGGTCGTACCAGGTATTTAAGACCCTACCTCCATAGTTTTGAATTTTGATTGTTAATAGTTTTAGGAAATGAGATGGATTGCAGTTATATTGTATGCATATTTTTCTCTTTAAGTTTCTGTTAGATTTTGCAAGCTTTTAAGCTGAAATTTTCTTCAAGATGATGGTTTAACATTTTAGCCATAGTTCGTTGTGTGCTGAAGTCCACTTCACCTTCATCCACACCCCTAAATTCACAAATTAAATTATTAAATTACGATCCCATGTGTTCATTAGCAATGTGGGTTAATGTCAAGTATTAATAGTGGTTTTTCTCTTAGTTAGTAGAGTAGTGGTCACGTAAATTTAGTTTGGTTATTTGTTTAAGCCTATAAAGAGGCAAAGTTTAATGTTTGGGATATGAATGAATGTAATGAATTAAGAAGTCTATTTGTTCTCTTGATCTATTTTCTAATCTGGATTCCGTCTATTTTCTTGGCCCATTTGATTAACGATTCGATTCGTATCATAGTTATCAAAGGCGCTAGGCGCACAGGCCTCCCCAGCTAGGGCCTAGGATCAAGGCGAAAAAAAAGTGAGGGTCTAAGAAAAAAAAATACACATCTATAAAAACAAAAAATATAAATCTGAAAACCTGAAACAATATGTTTTAGACGCAAAATTTAATTCAAGCCCTAACCGATTTGAACTTCAAGTTTATAAAAGCTTTTGATAGAATGATGGGTTTTTGTTTTCTTCTTTAGGGCTTTATGATGTTCAATCATAATTGTGTAACATGTAGAAGTTTAAACTTGGATTAATTATAAAGAAGCTGAATTCATAGGTCTTATACCTAGAAATAATGTTTTGTGTTTATTTGAAGTGTGATAACTAATATGATTATTTTCCTGCAATTTGGATGCTAATTTATTAATTTAATGTGTTGTAGGTGGATATTACTCTATCTAATGTGTTTAAAGTGTGATAACCAATATGATTATTTTCCTAGCAGAGCATCAACACGTAAGATCTGTTTCTCTTATGAAGCAAAATTTGAAAGCTTTTCGTTTTACATTGATGCATTTATTTGTGGTTTGTATGCAAGTATTTGTCTTTTAACAATTTGTCTATACAGTACACACAACATGATATTTACATGAAAAAAGTAAACGGTGAAAAAAAATAACATGATGTGCATACTGAACTGACAAATATAAGGAATTTTGGTTTAAGTCCTTTTTTTATTTATATATATTTATCTTCTATTTGATGTTTTATGACATGATAAAAAACAACTAATATCAACTTTTGTGACCTACACAAATTCCAAAACTCCCAAACATATGACTTTCACATTTTGACTTTACCAAATTATCAAATTAACAATTTATCTTTTCTAAGCATATGACAGGTTTTCTTTCTTTGACAATTAACTCCTGTTGACGTTTTGTTTATAAACAACAGTAACATTAGGCATAGACATCTCAAACCTATTAAACTACACTTTAGACCATTTTCATTACACTAACATACAAAACCCTAACTTTCTGAGAAGAAAAAAGGAATAACAAGAGGCTATAAAACGAAGATAAACGAACAAAGATTGACTTCTCAAGTGATAATTGTTCTCTCATGACATAATTAATTCAACAGAGGTGAATGAACTATATAAACAAACGTAAACGAAAACAAATGAACATAAACAAATATAAATGAACACAAGCAAACAAATATAAAACAATAAGTGGATGATTCATTCTATGTTTCATCTAAAAATGAGCATAAACGAATATAACAAACTTTCTTATAATAAATTAATAAATTCCAAAAAATATATACAATAATAGAAACGACAAATATAAAAAACCCCGTAATACAAGAGCTAAAAGCTAGTAGAAAATATACACGTCGCGAAAGAATATTCGTATAATTACTTTTTTCACACATTCTATTAATTACTTTTTTCACACATTCTATTGTATGATAAAACAAAACATTTTAAGTATTCTGGATAAGGTTTAGTATTTGATTTTTTAAAGTTATATATAACAATCATTTAACTTTCTCCGCTTAAGATATGTTTAATTAATGGGTATTTATGTGGCGTTTTCTTTTTTGGTGATAATTGATGGAAATATTCGTGAACATGATAAAAAGGTCATAAAAGCTTTCATGTATTAAATGATAAATTGTATTGCATCTCACAATGAAATTATAAAAAAAAAAGAAAAATGGATTGAAACCGGATTGAAAAGGGTTGGGTTTTTACAATCTCATCCAAATTATCTAATTTTAAAAATTACATCAATTTTCTTCTTTTTTTTTTAAATTGTCTTTTGTGTTTATTTTTTTTTATGTTTGGAGACACCTTTTGTAATCATATATTTGGATTAAATTCAAACAAATCTGTTTTTAAATATAAATAATAAGAGATAATCAACTAATTATAGTAATGATCTAATCACATGCAATAACAATCTAGAAATTACAATCAATCAAAATTTTAATACATGTTTTGTAGATAAGCATATTGGATATTCAGCTGGTGTATTGTTTCCAAAATTATTATGATTTACAACTAAATAAGAGGCATAAGGCACTAGATATTGTGCTTGTAACTCCACAATCACAAAAATGTTATGTCTGTCAGGTGTTATTACATGATACATGTAATTAGAGATAGACCAAAACGAAAATCAAATCTTGCAATCTCGAAATATTAAGACAGTAGCTATCCCTAGTATGAAAAAACCATGTTCCAGAGATTTTTTAAGAAGAGAAGAGAAGAGAAGATAAAAGGCGGGAAAATTTGAGCATATGTTCATTCTCTCAAATTGGAGAGATTATGAGAGAAAATTTTTGTGTCTAATAATAATTTTCTATCAC
The DNA here is from genome assembly GCF_021521415.1 of Bidens hawaiensis. Lineage (NCBI taxonomy): Eukaryota > Viridiplantae > Streptophyta > Magnoliopsida > Asterales > Asteraceae > Bidens > Bidens hawaiensis. The sequence goes on along the minus strand of NW_027493711.1, from coordinate 116,425 downwards.
TTCCTAGCTTTTTTTTCTTTCCTAATTCCCATTCCTCTCCCCCGCTAATTAAGACTCGGGAACACAACCTGAATTTAGGTTCAAAGAAAATATTTAAACTCATTACCTTTTTTTTTTCTTAACAAAATTTTGAATGATTGTTAATTTTCTTTCTTTTTGCAATTCTTGTTTCCTTTTAGTTGGTTCACATATAAAATTATAAGTGTAAGCAGCTGGCTTTTTTTCTTATCCTTTTAGTTACACTGACTATAAACTACAATGTTAATACGGATAACTAGATCTTCTTTGTTAAAAGTTGATAACGTTTGCTAGATGATTTATAACAAAATAAAGTTAAAGAAACAGAATTAGATAATCTACCTCTTTTGTGAAAATATTGGTATCGTTTTATAAATGTCAAATTTTATTAATGTTTTATATTATTCAAACCATATCCAATCCAGATGTCCTTTCGTCTCTTCTCGTAATTATAACTGCGATTCGCCTTCCTCCTCTGCTTCCACTGTTAGACCTAGGGATAAGTGGTTCAATTTGGCCCTCACAGACTGCCCTCGAAAACATTGATTTCTGGCGCCAAAGCAGCCTCGAGCCGATGGTCGTCGATGTGGTCTTGCTTCAGAGACCGAATAACTGGAAATCGGATTGCGATGAATTTGGATGCGGTGAGAAGGTTATCGAGAGATGGATTATGCGATACGAGACGAAAAAGGGCTGCAAAGAAGGCTATTCGGGTAACAAAAGGTTGTTAAACACGATTACTTCGCACGCGTTATACAAGAAGTCAATTTTGCTATTGAGATCGTTATATGTAACTGTAAGGCTTTTACCTGGTTACAAGATTTTCCGTGAGGTCAACTCGTCTGGTCAGATTCGGTCGTTTAGTTTGGTTCATAGGGTGTATTCGTCAGGTGAGCCGCTTGTTTGTAGAGATGAAGGTGAAATGCAGCAGTTTGTGTTTACTCCAGTGGAGACTTCGTGCGGTAAACTTTGCATTTCGTTGCTATACCTTCCTTCAATTACTGATACGAGTTCAGAATCGTCTACCCCTATGTCCCCACTGTTTATAACGGATTATGTTGGTAGCCCGTTAGCAGATCCTTTGAAAAGACTACCTTCAGCTATCATCTTCGCCGTTTGGAAGGCGACATAGTTGGAGTTATGACACATGTATGGTATCACCACCATCAGCATTCCCGTCTCCTTCACCTACTTACTCAGAATTGAGAACTTTGTACTCTAAATTTGGAAGCCGTAGACCGCCTATTGGTTCAAGATATCCTTCATTGGAACCAGTTCAAGGGCATACTAAAGATATTGGTTATGATGAGTATTTGCCTTCGCCTAACTTCTCACTATCTCCATCACCATCACCACCTGTTGGGGGTGATATGCTGAAGGTTCTTTTACGGTGTGATAGCGCTCCTGTTTACATATCTGCTTTGTCTTCAAATAAGACGATTATGCCCTTTTCTCCTCCTCCCAAAGTTACCAGACCAAGTCTTTCTTTGGTTGAGAGAAGCTTGAGTACTCCCACAAGTTCTTCAAAGGTACTTTTATAATGCAAATCTTATGTGAGTTTTTTACTAGCTTTTTTCAAGATTTTGAATCACCTCAAACCGTGCTCAAACGAATGAGATGTGATCAAATTACCGCAAGGGTGTTGTGTTTTGCTTGCTTTAATTTTTGAAGTTAGGATTTTTTTTATTTACATTTTTTTTGTTTTACTTTAAAGTTGTATAAACAGAGTTTGGAAGAAAAGTTCCCAAAAGGTAATATAAAGTGAATTTGTGTAGGACATATATTTAGGAGTATAGTATGTTGTTATTATTTGTGATTATGCATCAATGGAGCTTATTAGGTTATTTTGGTTTTATAGCTGTTATCGTTAACAGAAGAAGATACTGCGAGGCCATCTGGTGTGAAGATTTCAATTTCAACCAACAGCTCTCCACATAAATCTTCTTTTAGAAGCTTTAGTAGATTGTCGTTTGAAGATAGTTATGATGACTCTGAGTTTTCAGGTCCCTTTGTGGTGGATGATGATGACATTATTGATCCTGGTAGCAGGTATGCAAACATAAGATTAGATCCTGTTTCTTGTACTGTGTTAAGATATCGTGTTGATTTGTTAACTTGTTATATATTTTGGTCACTTTTTGAAGATTTGTATACCAATTTTAGTACACCTTGTGATCTTGCAGACCTGGTTCATCTGATCCATCAGGAAACCTAGGCATGCAACATGAGCAACATGAACGTGCAAAATCACAGGATGCTGCAGTTGGTGCTCTTGTTCAGATGCTGAAAAAGGCACCACCTCTTCAACAAGATTTGAATCGGTCACAATACGTGTCTAAAACCTCAAGGCCTGAAAAACCATCCAATCAGATTCAAGATCACGCACCTCGTGCTTCTTCAAATACGCCATCTTTTTCTAGTGTTTCTGGGATCAAGACCACATCTGATGCATTAGAGGAGCTCAAAGGGTATGTGGATGTGAAACAAGTGTTGCTAAAGCAATCAGGCAAGCCCTAGACTCATATGCATGACAGTTTTGAGTGCTTTGTTTGGTTTTTAAGTTGACGGTTATTATGTTATAAGTTGGTCATATGGTTGGTTATCTTGGTTTTGCTTGCTGGTGCTGTTTTTGTATATATTGGAATAGTTGGTGTACATGGTAGTTTTCATTACAAAAGTTTGGCTTGTTGACCGGTGCAGCATGTGGTGATTTTGGTGGTTAGCTTCTGGTTATGGACCAAGAAGGGAATATAAGTCGGATACATTACCTAATGCTTGTTTTTGCATATATTATTTAAGAAACAGAATAAAACTTATCATACAAGGATATTGGCTAACGTTTGTTAAGACTGTTAAGTGTTAAATGTTAAGGACCGTCCATGCTACCCATATGCAGGGGGAGCTATATGTCATTATTAAGATTTAAGGTTCAAACATGTTATACAGGTAAACCACATGAACCATATTGTTTATAACATAAACGCTAGGTTTTAATGACAATTTGTTTCAGTTAAAGGACAAAATTAGTTTTATTAAAATGCTGGATTGGATTAAAAAATATGATTTATTGATTTGTGACTGTTGAGTGAGGTTGGGGTAAAGAAAGAAATGTGGAGGGTTATATTTAGAAGAGAGCAGATCAACATAACACCCTACAAGACCAATCAACCCTGTAATTGATGCGATGAGATATTCAGTAAATCCCCTTTGTGGACTGCAGTTCTAATCAAGACGAGTGAAATGGTGTCTGAAGATCTAGTGGCCAAACACGAGCAACAGTTATGAAGTTACAAGCTACAGTCTCAAGAATGTGTCGAGTCTAGTACATATCACAAGATTACGAAAATATGTGACTAGTCTAAACAAAGAAACATACGAGGAATTAACTAAGGTCATTAAGCTACATGCCGGCATCCGTATCTGTTACAAGAGATTCGAGAAATAATTCCTACAACCCTCATCTATCATAACCGTATCTATATCCATACCCATACCCGTACCCGTCTCTACTACTAAAAACATCTCCATGCATAGTTGCACATCAATATAAATAAGAGTGTAATTCATAAGCATTTAATTCCATCATTAAAACTGCTCTTCTTGCTTCAACTTATTCTCCTTCAAGCTTTTAGTCAACCAAATTGCAGTCTCTCTAGGCGACACCTTCCCTGGTCCAAAAGGCTTCAGCAACACTCCAAGCTCTTCAAAGCTTTCCTCTTGCAACAACCTTGCACTAAACTCAAGAAGTCCTTCTAATGCCTCGGCCCGTTGTTTCTGTGATGATGTGTCGAACCGCCTCCGCCGTAGGTCCGATGAGGTCCGGCTAGACGCACCCGCGGTCGCGTTTTGATCTGAGCAGTCACTGCCCGAACCATGCCATTCGGTTGGGGAGTTTGAGTTCTGCTTGCCTGATGTTGTATCAGCAGTTTGAACCATGCATTTGTCTTTCATAATTGAACGGTCATATGGCGGGGATGTTGACCCTTGTGCAGAGGTTATTGAGGTTCTACGGGTGGGGACCACGAAGTCGTTATTTGGAGGGAATTCAACCATTTTGTCTATCCGTGGGGCGTTGACCGATACGTCCATGGAGTTGATGCTGTCGAGGAAACCCGTGCTTTTTCTACATAAGGAATTTTCAATCGTTGGTTTTTTGGGAAGTGGTAAGGATGCTCTTCTGCTTGTTGGGCCTGATTGTTTTACTGAATCATGCACCTGTCAAGCACGATTTCATTAGAAACTAAAAAAAATGCAAATACTAAACATAATGCCCGATCTGACCCAACCCGACCGGTTTAACCCATTAGCCAGACCTGCGCATTTTGCCACCTCAAGTGATCCATTTATCATCTTTGCACAAGTCTCTGTACCGGTAAGTAATTTTTTTAAAAGTCATAGGGTGAGCATAAAAACCGAAAAAACCAAACCAATTGAGAAATCAGTGGTATGTTTATGAATTTTTTGGTAGCTAACTTTTAAGGTTCGGTTTTGGTTATATGCATATAAATAACCGAATTAACAGAACTGAACCAACATTTAAACGAACCTTTAAATTTTTAAAGTTCTATAAACAATATGTTATATGATGGAAAATTTTGTATATTTTCCTCTAAATAACATAAATTTACTGTTCACTCTCCTTAATAAATTATAAGGATTGCTAGTATATTATTTCACTCGAGACATAACTGTATTTATTAATTGAAGTAAGCTTTAAATAGGAGGTCATGGGTTCACACCCTATAGAGTGCAAAAATTTAGCTGTTAAAAAAAAATTGAAGTAAGCTTGAATGTACCGTTCTACCCACCTCTAAAGTTGGTGGTTAACTGAATTAACCGAACCATTTATAGGCGAACGCGATTGGCTATGAAAATACAAAAACCAAAATATCGGTTATAGGTAGGGCTGTAAATGAACCTAACGTTCGCGGGAAGTTCGTTTATGTCCGTCTATTTAATAAATGAGCGAACATGAACAAGGAATTCCGTTCGATTAGCTAAATGTACGAACACGACCAAAGGCCATGTCCGTTCAATTGTGTTCCTGAACGTTCGATAAGGTGTTAGTTAAAGTTCGTTTACATCCGTTTATGTTCGCCAACGTTCGTTTGTTTATGTTTGTTCATTAAATGTTTTTTTTTATATTTCTTAATTACTTTTCTGTTCTTATCATATAGATCTAAGCAAAATTATTAACTATAAAATAAAACTATATGAATATTATGTGATTAATTTATATGTAAATTAACACTATGAATATGAACGTTAAGAAAAAAACACCAACACAAACTTGGTGGTCCAAACCGTTTGTGTTCGTGAACCGTTCACGAAAAAGTTTATTCCCTAAATGAACGAACACGGACAAGGGATTTCGCTCGGTCATGTGCTCGTGAACCGTTCGCTTGTCCAATATAAGCTTAACGGACTAATAGAACTTATATATAGCACGGATTGTTTACATTGTAATTATCATTTATATTGATCTTTTCCTATAATTATGGAATTGCCATTGTAAATTATTATTATTATATATACTATAGAAATAGAAGAGATGGCCATCGAGCCAATTACTGTGACATACCAATTCTATTATGGTATCACGAGTCAGCCCTTCCAAACCCTAATACCGCCGCTATCCTCCTCATCTCTACTCTCATTATTCCGACCATTCTCTCCCTCGCTTCATCATGGACTCCAAGCTACACCCCGCCGTAACCGTAACAAACATCAAGAATTTCATTCCCATCACGTTAGAGATGGAATCCGGCCAATACACATCCTGGTCCGAACTCTTCCGGATCCACTGCAAAGCCTTTCTTGTATACGATCACCTAACCACTAAAATACCTCCGGTCACATCCTCTTCTGCCTCTAAAGACGCCGCTGATCCCAAAAGCATCCCACCGTCTCCCCTCGATTCATGGGAGCGGATTGACGCTATTGTTCTCCAATGGATCTATGGTACAATCTCAACCGACTTACTAAACACAATTCTCCAAACCAACACCACCGCCTATGACGCATGGACGGAGCTCGGGGATATCTTCAAAGATAATAAGGCCTCCCGTGCCGTTTATCTTAAAAATAAATTTGCTAATACTCGCCTCAATAACTTCCCTAGCATGCATGCATACTGTCAAGAAATCAAGACCCTTGCCGATCAACTCGCTAATGTCAATGCACCGGTCTCCTCAGACGACATGGTCTTGCAACTCATCACCGGGCTCAACGAACAATTTGAGGGTATTGCTATGGTCCTTCAACAGTCCGACCCACTACCTAGCTTTTATGTCGCTCTCGGAAAGCTTGTTCAAGAGGAAACTAGGAAATCCCACATGGCAGCCGCATCGGCATCTGTAGCCGGGACCGCCCTATACACCACCACTTCTAAATCTGACCAACACCAACCTTCAGATAATCGGTCAGACTCAAACACGGAAAGAGGACGAGGTCGTGGTCGTTCGCGGGGTCGTGGATGCGGCCGACAACAGTGGGGCCGTGGACGAGGATCTGGACACTCTGGTAATGGATATTCTGCTCACAACAATTATTATCCTTTTGGGCCTAATCACAACCAACATTCAGCAAACTGGGCTCCATGGGCCGCACCTACCCATCAACCTCCTTGGCCCACTCCACCAGCTCCCTATCCAACAGCCCCTAGGCCTATCGGTAACGGATTACTTGGTCCAAGACCCGCCCAAGCTTACTTCACTGCCTACACTCCAACTAATCCTCCACCACAGGCCACCACTCGTACGATACGTACTCGGGCGATGGATGGCATCACTAAACCAAATAAATTCTTAAACTTATCCGCTAACACCATTATCCCTATTCCAAAAAATCCTACCTTTGCATTATCCATACCGGAATGGCGTAACGCCATGAATGATGAGTTTAATGCTCTTATTAAGAATGAGACTTGGGAATTTGTACCCCGTCACCCGCAAATGAATGTGATTCGTAGCATGTGGTTATTCAAACACAAGTTTAACTCTACTGGAAAACTTGAACGCTACAAAGCGAGACTTGTATGTGTGGACGCTCTCAACAAGTTGGGATTGATTGCGGGGAGACCTTTAGCCCGGTGGTTAAACCGTCGGCTATTCGCACCGTTTTATCGATTGCGTTATCTCGTTCTTGGGCAATACACCAACTAGATGTGACCAACGCATTTCTACATGGTACTTTAAATGAGACGGTTTATATGTATCAACCGATGGGGTTTCGTAACAAGGAATATCCGGATCACGTTTGCCGGCTTAAAAAATCCTTATATGGTCTTAAACAAGCGCCTCGGGCTTGGTATCAATGATTCACAAATTTTGTTTTACGCTTGGGTTTCCAACAAAGTCGGTGTGACAGTTCTTTGTTTATTCTCAACCATGGATCTGAGTCTGCATATCTTCTTTTATATGTTGATCGCATCCTCCTCACTACCTCCTCGGATGTTCTTCGTCAACATCTTATGCAAAACCTGACACAGGAATTTGCCATGAAAGATTTAGGTCCCTTAGCCGCTTTCTTGGGATTTCGGTCTCTAGAACTGGCGACGATATGTTCCTCTCTCAAACCATCTATGCTCAAGATATCGTTAAACGTGCCGGCATGCAAAATTGCAAGCCTGTAGCAACACCGGTTGACACACTTGGGAAACTAAGCGCTAAATCGGGCACCCCGTTTGAAGATCCCACTCTTTATCGTAGCATGGCCGGGGCCCTGCAGTACCTTACATTCACACGCCCGGATATTAGCTATGCCGTGCAACAAATCTGCATGCATATGCATGCGCCTATGACGGGTCACTGGGACGCCTTAAAACGGATCGTTCGCTACATTCATGGTACGGTACATTATGGATTGACGTTGGGAAAAACCATCAATCCCTCTTTACTTGCCTACACCGATGCAGACTGGGCTGGTTGCCCAGATACACGTCGGTCCACTTCTGGGTATTGCGTTTACTATGGGACGAACCTCATCTCTTGGTCTTCTAAGCGTCAACCCACCGTTTCTAGTTCTAGTGCTGAAGCAGAATACCGCGGGGTCGCCAATGTGGTTGCCGAAATTTGTTGGTTGCGAAACCTTCTTTTGGAACTTAACCGACCATTACAACATGCAACTTTGGTCTATTCTGACAATGTCAGTGCCGTTTATCTCTCCGGGAACCCTGTTCAACATCAGCAAACGAAACACGTTGAACTTGACATTCACTTTGTCCGCGAACAAGTTCAAAAGGGCCACGTACGGGTCTTCCATGTTCCTACCTCGTATCAGATTGCCGACATTTTTACCAAGGGTTTACCGCGCACTCTGTTTGAAGATTTCAGATCCAGTCTTAGCATCCGGTCTCCTCCAGCTTCGACTGCGGGGGTGTAATAGAACTTATATATAGCACAGATTGTTTGCATTGTAATTATCATTTATATTGATCCCTTCCTATAATTATGGAATTGCCATTGTAAATTATTATTATTATATATACTATGGAAATAGAAGAGATGGCCATCGAGCCAATTACTGTGACATACCAATTCTATTACGGACGAACATGAGCAAGGCCTTGTCCTTGTCCGGTTCGGTTTGTTTACAGCCCTAGTTATAGGTTTGGTTTTAGCCCATAACTGAAGCGATCCTTGCTCACCCCTAGACCTACTCTAGATGACAAACAGTTGGCGGTGACTAGTAATAGTCATTTAGCTATAATGAAACAAGAACATGATAATATGCACATGTAGCAGAAATCAACAATGCGATAATCAATAATAAGGATCTCACCATTACCTTTGAAAACCCGGTTCGTTTGCTAACAGCAGAGGACGTCTTTGATGAAGTAAACCTAAGATTCTTGGTAGAACTGGAAGGCTTTGAAGAAACATTCTTACTAACTGGTGACTCATCACATGTGCTTCCAATAGACATCCTTTCCACTCTTCTTTGCAAATAATGAGGGGAATCTTGACACCGTTTGGTTGAGCAAGGAGTACCTTGGTCACCTAAAGATATGCTTGGATTCAAAGTTCTGTCATTTCCACATGACATCCGCCTGTCCCGTGATCTTGGACAAAGATAAACGGGCTCAGCAAATCTTGTTTTCTTCATGTAATCAGGTTCGGGCCAATGTGTTGATAAACTGCTAGATTTGGGGCTATTTAGTTTAAGGTTGATCTTAAGTACATATGGCTGGAGGTGTTGATGCCTTAGTAGCTCTCCTGCCTGACAAAGTAAACATATGCTTCAGTGATTTAAATAAAAAATGGTAGTTATAAAGGAAATGATTTGAACCATTTTGCCATTTATATAAGTGATAACTAAGATGAAGGAGTTATATGTAACGATTTGATATGATGTTAAATTGGAAAGTAAAAACGAATGAGGGACTATAACATAGCCAATCCAATCTATAAGATGCAAGATTTGATTTTGTAGGAGTGATTAGTATGATGTATATGATAAAAGAGAAGTGTATGTACACTTGGCCTTAGTTCCGGATTCTTCCGCAGCATGCTTTTAATGAGGCCCCGACTGAAACAAACATCAGCAAAATGATTAGATTTCACAATTAACATATAATTGCTAAAGTAATTATTAGGAAACTTTTTAGTAGAAAAGAAAATGACTCACAAGGCACCGGTGTATTTGGTTGGAAGTGGTGCCACAATTGACCTGTTAATCTTGTTTATCAGTGCTTGCATGTCCTGTGTAAGAAGTTAAAACAAAATCATAAGCTTTATGTGACTCAGGTAGAACCATAAACGGTACATAAATTAAGTTTTAAAGGAGATTAGAAAAGTACTATTTAATTGAAATGAAACTGTTTATCATGATAATAAACATAGAAAATGTTGGGGAATTGTCTATTGCAGGGGTAATGACAATACTTTGCAGTAACAAAGAATGCATTTTGTATATGCAAAATATTTGCTTTTCAACTTTGTTCTTGTATTTACAAATGGATATACTTTGACTTTTCTGCCAGCACGCTAAAGTATTTTCAAATGTTCAAATATGAAAGTTTTTTACCATCTCAACGATCTTGATAGGAACATTATGAAAGGGTATTATAGTAAAATTGCATACGTATTTGCATATTCCATTTCTGAAAGAGCCACTTTTTTGCATCCTAAATCGCAGAGAATGCTCGCACTTAGAAGATACTTATCCTCAAATGAATAATGAATCATAAGTTTGTAGCCATGTAGTATATTAAAAAATAGACCAGAAAACCATCAGCAAATCAACTTTGGGTAAAATATGATGTGAATTTATCACACAGTAATTGAGAGGCATATGAGAACACTTACAAAAGCTTTAAACGCAGCCTTATGGGAAGCCATTTCATACATACAGCATCCTAGAAACAGAAAGTTTAGATCATTAATACATGTTTATAATAAGAAATCAATGGGGGAAAGACGCAATTTATCTTATGCAAGAAAATATCAAAGATCAGTTGGCATACTTCATTTATTTCTTACCAAGAGACCAAATATCTGATTTTGAACCATATGGTATATCTGCAAGAAGCTCAGGGCACATATAGCTAGGAGTTCCTACAACCTGAATAATACATTAACCACAAGAAACAATGAGATACATCCACAAAATTATATATAATTAAAATTAAATTTAAAGGCAATCTTAAAGAAATAGATCACTCACGGATGAGGCAAGGTCATCTGAAGTCAGCATCTTGGCTAGTCCAAAATCACCTGAAAGATGCATTGAAGATGATGAGTCATCACTTTCTTTCAACACAGAAAAGGTTCAGAAAAGCATACTTACCAAGACGTATATCTTGATCTTTTGTCAAGAATATATTTGAACACTGTGAAAGGATAATGATCAGCAAATGAACGCTCACAACAATTCAAAACATTACTGATCATTCAGCAAAAAGCAATTAATTCTTTTAAGCTAACCTTAACATCCCGGTGAAGAACATGATTCGAGTGTAAGTAATCGAGCGCCATTAAGAGTTGAACAAGCCATTTACACAATTTCTGCATGATAGTTTGTAGTTAGATCAAAATAATCAAAAGTGTTAGCTATTATTTATTCTGTATATGTTCATAGTATTAGGCAATCAAGCAATACTGTTTCTTATAGACACCCCAAGTAGTCTCCATTGTTGTATAAACCTTTTGGTTGTATAAAAAGTAACAGGGAAGAGGGAGGTTCACACACACACACACACACATATATATATAGAGAGAGAGAGAGAATAAGTGCCTCTTCTGAAAACAGCATGCCATTGGCTTTTTTAATAGCTCCTGCCCTGCAAAAAGAAGAAAGATGAAAAAATCATGCCAATGACCATTACATCTCTGCAGACCACATCATTAGAATTTGAGAGGAAGGGTAGCAAAGTACCGACATGTCTCCATTTTCACAATATCCTATAATAATGCACACATAGCATCCCTGTCAAAAGAAAATATATAAAATAAGAACAGATACGAAAAAAAATTGGTACCAAGAATTTGGGTAAAGTTGAGATTATTGTAGCAGAATGACATATGGTATAACACACCATGTAGCCACCAAAGCGATCCTCTGGTAGATTCAAGGAACCAAGCAGATGCAGGTAAAACCAAAATAAGAAAAAAAAGGAAAAAAAAGAGCCCATGCATGAATAGAAAAATAGAAAGTTTGTGCATGATAGAGAACTTCCACCTTAGGGCGCTAAGCATATAAATGCTGCAGTTTGTTTCATTTAACTACATATAAACTTTTCCCAAATGTTTCTTTTTTACATATACATATGCTATGATTTAAGGTGAGTGCAAATTGAATTAATATGAAATAGTGACCATGGAATATAACAGAAAGATCAAACTGTCATTTTCTTACCTTTTCTACCCAGGAATCTTTATACTCCACAATAAAGGGATTTCGCATTTTAGAAATGAGCTCCATCTGCAAGTAGATAGTGGATTAGCTGGTAAATAAAAGTTAAACCTTATCTAAAGTCATCACCAAATATTGTTTGCATGTAATAAATCACAGGCAAAACTAGACAGGAATAGCAAATATACTCAGGTGACAACTAACCCAGAACAGCCACTATAATACAGTTAAAGAATAGCACTACCAAAATCAAAGAACAGCTAACCTAAAAAGAACATGAAGCTCATTTTCAAAGAAAAAGAGAAAAATAATTAACTTAGGTAAGTTTAGGGTCTATGCCCTAAAAAGTAGATTTAAGAAAAGATTGTAGGATGTTCAAAGTAAAGGATACCAACCTCCTGATGTGCAGACCTACGTGTTCTATCAGTTTGTCGGGCAAGGCGAATCTTTTTCAACACATACCTTATATACAGAATTACATGGAATGGGAGAAACAGTCAATATGTGTCAATGAAAATGCAACTTATCATCATCGATAAACATGCAACATATTATGAAAATGCAGCAAGTGCAGAAATGCATAGATGCAGACATCGAAACAAAATAAAAGGCTGTTCATTTCCAGTTTCATACTCACTTTTTTCTTTCATGTTTATGACGTACGAGAAGGGCGGCACCAAACGCCCCTTTTCCAATTTGCTCAAGCACTTCGTACTGGTCCATGTAGCTAGCAATGCATTAGACCTATGAAACTACAAGAATCTTCTTTCTGTTACATATCCAATAGATAGCACCTTGTAAGCATTTTACAATTAATACCAAAACAAAATCAAAATCTCATCAAAGAGAACAAGAAAAGCATAAAATACAGTAGCACAAGCCACGTAATAGTTGATACAACTATGCGGCATGCCATTTAACTTAGATTCAGTACAACTATAGAAACATCAAACTTACAGAACAAAGGCACCATTGCATATTTTAACACGCACAGCATAAAAATCACAATGCAAGAAATAAAGAGACACGAAATGTGAAACCGAGTGTTAGTAACCTGCAAGAACAGCTTCCCCTCATCAAATTTATAAACATAGAAATGTGAAATTAAGTCCCTTAAAAAGTAACAAGAGCACATTCACATTCAAATTCATATACTGCATCCACATTTTAGTCATCAAGTACCTAACTCAAACAATATTAAGTATCAGTAAGAACTAACCTAGGCTACAACAATGTGTCGCTTCGTCCACTATCTATAAATTCATAATAAACAAAATGAAGCACTCATAAGGAATATATGACAGCTTGACAATGTCATATATACTACCTCTGGCAGATCAAACAAACATCAGTTAATACTCAAATCTACAGCCATATTGTGCCTCTAAACCACCAATCAAATTAATCAAGATGTGAAAACCTAGTAATTAAGCACAAGCCAGCAGGAAGTCACACGCAGCTCCTCTAATAGAGTATAACATTCCAATTTATGCACAAATGCCTGATATAAGCCACAATGTATCCACATTTACAAATTACAGCCACTGACCGAACGAATCACACAATGAGCGAACGAAATACCACATTTAACTCAAACAACGAGAGATCCAAAGCAAATTACACAAATAACTCCATTTATACCACATCGAAGCAAAATTAAGCTCAATTGAAGCTGAAACACCAAATGTGAGACATTACAGTAACTGAATTAAACAAATAAGATAGCATCGAAGCAAAATTAGGCTCAGTTAATTAAAGCTAAATCAGCAAATGCATCGCAAATCGTACCGAAACCGAGCTTCAAATGCAGTTACAGTAACTGAATAGTTACGCGTGAAGTGTGAAGATGAAGATAATTAGTTGCATCGGAGATAGAGAAAGTGAAATCTGAAGGCTGACATTTTGTGATCAAGTGTTGACTGACGATGGAGAGAGAGAGAGAGAGAAGACTAGTTGAGGGAGCATTGCAGGCTATGTGTCTGCTGCTACTATCTGTCGTATGTGTAAAGTACAAGTTTGGAAGCAGGATGTACATGTCATGCATCATGGCTTCTCTAGATTTTTTATTCGTCGCTTCTATCCGAGAGTAATAAAAAAACATGGGGGAGGATAATTATTTATGCGTTATTTCTCACTTTTGTAGTTTTCTTACGGAATTTATTTGTTTATTAAAATTTAAAATATATGGTTATTTAACTTAAGTATTATATATATATTCTTTTGTCTTTAGTGTTGTCAATGACCTAGTATTTTGGCTTGTCATTATGGAGCTAAGTGGATTAACTTTTGAGAAGATTCTCAAAATGTTTCATTAATGGAGATATATTTTATTTTGGGAAAATTATTAAAATGACCTATTTTAGAGAGAAAATCCTTAAGATAGTTCAAAATTCTTGATTATTTTCAAAGAATTTGAACTGAGTAGACGCATTGGGAGAAAATCTTTGTTACGAGGGAGCATGCCAAACTCTTAAAATATGGAAGGGGCAGACCAAATATGAGAATAATGTTGATGGACAACACCAAATTTTTGAAAATATTGAGAGAGTAGACTATATTTCTTTCTTAACTTTTCTTCTCAAAAGTCAGTCTTTCCAAACGGTTTTATTATATTTCCTACCTGGGTCATATAAAATTTTAAATTCTTGGAAAATGTGCCTTTTTAATTTCGTCTTGTAAGACGCATTTCAGAGAAATTTGTTCTAAGGAGACGAGATTTTTTTTTTCTTTTTATAAGTTGGACTTATTCAAATTCCGTCCACTCCGGCAATATTTATTTAAATTCCGTCCATACCGACAAGATTTAACTATAACCCGTCTACACCGGCAAGATTTTGATTAATAACTTTCTTTCCTTAATATTTTGATTTAATATATCTGTTCATTTGGACTTAACGATAGATTTGGACGGCTCAGATGACTTTACCAAATATTTGGACGGATTATTTGGTTACTTTGGGATATATATATATATATATATATATATATATATATATATATATATATATATATATAAAATGAAAACTCACTTGAGTTGTGAAAACTTTAGAAACCCATTCTCAACCACATGTTTTTAATTAATATTTAAATCTTGTGGTCCACAATTAAAGTGAATAAAAAATGTAAATATAAATATAATTTTTTTTCTCTCCTGAAAACATATATAAAAATTAGTAAAAAAATGTTAAAAATAGCAAAACATTTTTTTTTATGTTTCGATGTTTTGTATTAAATGTTACAACATATATTACATGTAACAAAAAAAACGATGTTACATAGGGTTTTCGCGGGTTTTCACAACTCAAGTGGGTTTTCATTTTAACCTTACCATATATATATATATATATATGTAGGATTAGGTTCATTTCAGAAGTAATTTTTGTGTGAGAAGTGCGAGAAGTTATTACAACCAATCATAATTTTTCTTTTATTCATATTTTATTTTAATATAAGAGGGCATTTTAGTACAAAGTTTTTTCCATATATGGAAGTAACAAATATTTAGGATAAGTTACATATATTTTTTTAATCTAATTACTTTTATAAATTGTTTGTTTTTTTATATTTTTAATTTATGATTAATTTGTTCTTCATAATTTTTCTAACTTAAGCAAATCTAGGAAGATTTTTAATTTTATACCGAATTCGTAAAACCACCTACACAGTACACAATAGATCCTACACACGATAAAATTTTCACATACACAATTCGAAATACCGCATAACACAAGATAAAATTTACATGTACATAATTCGAAATACCACCTACATTGTACATATATAAAACTACACAAGATAAAATTTACAAATACAAAATTTGAAATATCGCCTACACAGTACATATATGAACCTACACATAATAAAATTTAATCATACACAATTTGAAATACTACATACACTGTGCATATATGAACCTACACAAGACATAATGTTAACCTACATATATAAAACTAGTTCATGTTATAACCTACCAATTTGTATTTAACCTACACAAACAAAAGTTGTACATACAATTGATAGTATTAAATTAAATTTTTAAATATTCTCAATCAAGGAAAAAAAATAATGTTTTTTTATTTTAATTAATCTTTTTATGTGTTGTCAAATACGAGTTATGCGTAGGTAAATATGAGTTATGTGTAGATTATTATGTTACTTGTGTAGATGAATTCATTACCATTTACTTACATATACATTCTTGTTCATATGTATGTAAAAAATAATTTAAATGAATCTTATGAAATAGTGAATGCAAAAAACTTGATCATGAAGATATTTCATTAAATTTTTTCTTAGAAGATGTGCTTATGTAAAAATCAAATTATTTTTTTCTAAAAATTTATAACTTTCTAAGATAATTAATGTGAAGAGTAACTTATGAGTGATTAGTAAATTAATGCTTTGAAACAACTAGAAGGGAGACCAAATTACCCTTTTATCATAAATATATATGATATTATTTTTCTCTTAATTACAAGTTTGTCATTATCATTATGTACCATTGATTATGTTTAATCAATGGTTGAGATCGACTTCTCGCACTTCTCATTATAATACTACTTCTCGCAAGATCCATTCCCTATATATATATATAACACATAAAGAATGGAAAAAGAAGAAGATGATGATGACTTTGAAGAAAAGAAAATTTTCGTATTCTTAGAACATATTTCTCTTAAATATGTCTCCCAAGACGAAATTAAAAAGGAACATTTTCCAATAATTTGAAATTTTGTACGGCCCATGTAGGAAACATAATAAACCGTCTGGGAAGATTGTCTTTTGAGAAGAAAATTTAAGAAATAAATATGGCATGCTCTCTCAATATTTTCAAAAATTTGGCATTATCCATCAACATTATTCTCATATTTGGTCTACTCTCTCCATATATTTAAAAGTTTGGCATGCTCCCTCATAATAAAGATCTTCTCTCAATGTGTCTCTCCGGTTTAAATTCTTTGGAAATAATCAAGACTTTTGGGCTATTTTGATGATTCTGTAAGGCCCCGTTACCGGTAGCCCTACTTTCGTGTTGGATTTACTCATAAACGCAGTTCTAAATATCAGAGTTAATTAAAACATTCGCGGAATATAAAAGCTTTCATAAAACATTTCATAACAAAACACGTCTTGTCTTAAAACATCATTTTGTCTTTCAAATAAACGAAACATTAAACTTAAACGTCTTGAGTCTTCCGATGCCAGCCTCTTATTCAGTGCCACGTGTCTCCTCAAGCGAGCAGCCTCATCCTACTCACCTGCGTGCATACTAAAAGTCAGCTACGCTGAGTGAGTTCTAGTTAATCATACACTATACAATACACAAAAACTTATTTTCTTTCATTCATACTTTCATACTTTCTTTTGTATTAACTTACTTTCATATCTTACGTTATAAAGAGCATTACGCCCTACATTCCTCGAATATTATTAGGGCTCGGTACCCTCCTTCCTCGAGTATTATTAGGGCTCGGTACCCTCTTTCCTCGAGTATTATTAGGGCTCGGTCCCTCTTTCCTCGAATATTAGTAGGGTTCGGTTCCCTAGTTCTCGAATATTAGTAGGGTTCGATTCCCTCTTCGTTACCATACAACCATCCTTTCCTTCTTTTATTAACTTTATCACATTCATACACATAAGCATACATATCATACTTACCTTATACTTAGCGTTACAACCTGACAGTACGTGCAATATCCGAAGATCGTTCACGTACCGTCAAGCCATCATTCATACATATCACATCATTCACATAAGGCATACACTTATCTCTTAGGATAAGCGTATTAACAAACATATCGAGTATGCACACAGCCCCGAAAACATAACACATAAATGGGGCTAGAAACTCACCTGAATCCTGTTACGCTCTCCGTTAATAGTTATTCCCTTCTTGAGCTGTGCACGGCTAACTGTATAATATTTACACGTATCAATTAACTACTACTACTCATGTTGTATTTCTATCTTTATATGACCCACAACGAACGGGGGTCCGGGGGCAGCGCCCCTGGCAGCGGGGTCTAGGGGCGGCAGCCTTAGGCGAACTTTGCTTTAGGCGAAGTTAAACCTTAGGCGAACTTAGCTTTAGGCGAAGTTGTCATCAGGCGAACTTAGCTTTAGGCGAAGTTAACCTTAGGCGAACTTAGCTTTAGGCGAAGTTGTCATCAGGCGAACTTAGCTTTAGGCGAAGTTAACCTTAGGCGAACTTAGCTTTAGGCGAAGTTGTCATCAGGCGAACTTAGCTTTGCAGGCGAAGTTGTCATCAGGCGAACTTAGCTTTGCAGCGAAGTTCTCATCAGGCGAACTTAGCTTTGCAGGCGAAGTTCATCAGGCGAACTTAGCTTGCAGGTGAAGTTGTCCAGCTGCGGTACTGTTCGTTCTTAAATCCCTTAATCATCTTCGTTTCTTAACCAAATAACTCGATTTAGGTATCCACGGAATCGTCTGACCAGCGCCTACAAACCCCAACCATCAAATCGACCTAACATCGATGTTTAAAGGGTGCGATTTAGGCATATAGGTTACGGGTTCTTTTATCAATCGATTAACCCATCAAATCATAACCATTTTCAGTAAGTTTAGCTTTGTTGGATTCGTTTTTACCATACAAACACAGATCTATCATTTCTATACTAATCCAAACCTAAACGAACAAGTTCTCGATATAAACGTACCGTAAATGAGTCGAACTACGAACACGAGCTGGTCTTGCTGCTTTGGTTCGTCACGACGATCTAGCACCAACAAGCTCGGGTCCTCGTCTTTGGATCTTGGTTCGGGTCGTGTGTGTTTTGGAGTGTGTTAGAGAATAAGATGGAAATGAATGATGGTTTAGGGTTTAGGGGATATTTATATCCCTTAAAGCCCATGGACCTAAGGCCCATTCTCATTTAACCCATCTCAATTAATCTAAGTCCATGATCCGTTCTTTACTCGATATTAATTAATTAATAACGCGAAATCACAAAACGTAACTTTCTTTATTCAACATTATAAATTTTAGGATGTTACAAGTCTTCCCTCTAGAAGGGCTATTTTGGGAATTTTCCCTTCCAGTTTTGTCCTCATAAATAAAAATTTTTAAAAATGTTCCTTATAAATATGTTTGACTACATGTTTGGTCTCAACACGTATTTCACGACATGTTTGGCCTCAACGCGTCTTTCACGACATGTTTGGCCACAAAACGCATCTTTCACGACCTGTTAACCTCCAACGCGTCTTTCACGGCGTGTTTGGCCTCTTAATTGTTTTTTTAATATTACATTATTATAATTATTTTTACTCATATATGTTTTCTTTATTAATTTTTAATGTATAAAAATTTATAAAGTTCCAAATATACTGTTGAGACGTGTTTATTTTTATCTACGTGTTGGCATAAACTTTATTTAAAACCGAGTTTGGTCAAATTTTATTAAACATTTATTGAACATTTTAATATAAATTTAACACGATTCGGTTTTGATTAAAATTTATGACAACATGTAAATAAATATAAACACATCTCAATGATATATTCGAAATTATATATAACTTTATATATTAAAAGTTATAAAATAAAAAAACAAAGATGAGTAAGTGAGTTATAATAAAGTTATAATGTAATATTAAAAAAACAAAATCAAAAGAGGTCAAACACATCGTGAAAAAAGGCTAGCAAGTCGTGAAAGACACATTTGGTGGTAAAACAGGTCGTGAAAGACGTGTTGAGGCTAAAAATGTCATGAAAAACGTGTTGAGTCCAAACATGTCATGAAAGACATGCTTTTATAAGATATTTATGAAAACTATTATTTATGAGGACAAAAATAGACTCTTACTCTGTTAATAACATTTTGGGAATTGTCCTCTTAACTTTCTCAAGTTCATAAGCGTGTACACAGTATATTTTGTTAATATTATTTTCATAACAATCTATTTTAAAGAAATTGTATTTTGATGTATTAAGGAAATATGATGGGAAAATTACCAATATATTGATGCTTGTGACTGATATTTACCTATGATGGACATATTGAAGTAACGACTAATCAAATTAGGCAAAAATCAATAACGCAGTGACATCTAATCCCTTAGATATTATTAGGAACTAACATAGTTTGAATGAAATTTCATGCAAAAATGAGTTGGCAACACCATAGCATGGCATGTATCTCGCCTAGGTTAAAAGTGAATAAAGGAGCTACACATGTGTTTTGTTTGTAATGACTCTAGAGGTATCTGACTCACTCTGTTACAACATCTTCCTTGCCTAGACAAACAAAGATAGCGAGGTGTCGTGGCAAGGCTTATTATACATCTCTCTAGCCTCGGCAGACAAGGCATGTGTGTGGCCTTTGCATTCACGTCCTGGCATCATCGTAGCCCATTTTAGATACATGGCACGATAAGGTGTTGGTCATCTCATTTTTAATTGAAATATGCTGGGGTTACACTAGTGCCTAATAGTACATAAGGGGGTTAGGTATCATTGTTATACTAGGTTAGTTTTCTTTATTTACTTTACTAGGTTATTGACCCGTGTATTACACGGACAGAAATATAAAAAACCGTCCAAGTCAACATAATCTAAGTTCAAACGACAACATTTTTTTAATATGTATTTTGAGACAGCAATATAATTTATAATTGTAAGTCATATTCAAACGAAAACATAATATTAAAAGACATGGACTTACAAAAAATGACATTACATAGTAGAATTTTTACAAATAAAATTTTAAACTTTAAAACATAAACTTCAAAAGCTACAAATTTTTACTTATAAACAATATTTTTTGCTTTTTTTGCAACTTTCTCTTGCTTATTTAAAATAAATATTTATTTTTTTTCGTCTCTACTCCTCACTCTTGATAAATCTACAAAAAGTTGACCATGTGTAAAACAAGTCTTTTAAGTATGCCAACTTTTGTTAGAGATTGGCCTAGACTTTTGTTGATGATCATTGCAAACCAAACTACAACAGGAAACTGTTTTCTCTAAAACTTAAACTGAAGCTTTTTTTTATCTGAAGCTGTCAATTGTGTGTGTGTGTATATATATATTTGAACAATTTGTAGATTTTGTAATTGTGTCAAATTATTTTAAATAAATGTTATGTTTATACTTAACTCACATATAAAAATGCATTTTAACCATCACAAAATTAATAATTTATTTTAGTGAATATACCACCATCTGCCAAAAAAAATAAACTATATAAAAGAGCTCCTTATTTTGTTTCATTCACTTAAACGTCTTCAAATTTTCATAAAATAGATGTTTTATTTTGAATAATTAATTTGTTATGAAAAATAATCCTATATATTTATTTAATTTTGCGTGATACAACAACATTCATAAATTAGATCGTTTTACCTCAAATAATTAATTTGTTGTAAACACTAATCCTATATATTTTATTTAATTTAGTGTGTCACAACAACATGTGTTAAAAATTCATTTTATGGAATTATAAATTTTTTAAACTAATTTCTATTTAAACCATCATAAATATATTATGCCAAATAAATGTGGTTATTTTAAATATTTATTATTAATGTTAGTGTAATTTGAAAGAGTTGATGGTTATAGTGGCCCAAACTTTTTTACTAAAAGAAATAAACATATTAGATTTTGACAAATTTAAAAAAATATAAACAAAATATGATACACAATAAAATTATCAAAAATATTATTACTAGAACTAAGTTTTATATTACAATGCTACTTAAAATTACATATTACATGGAAAAATTAATCAACACATTATAAGTAGTAGCATGCACAAAATTGTCACCTCTACGACAAAGGAGGACCAACTTGCAGTCATGTTGCCAAATATTATCGCTGAAGATTTATGTATATCCACAAAATCCTGTCGTATTTAACCAATCAAAAAAGAAAGATGAAACTATAATATTATTATAATGACGTACCCGTTCAAAAAATCCCCAAATACAAATAGCTCCCTAAAAGGATCAACTTAAAATAAATTATCAATAGTTCAATTGTAATATGTCTTTTCTTGTAATTAAATTCTCAATACTTTTGTGAAACGATCACTTAATCCAAATCATTGGATACAGCAACATAGTCAAGCTCATTACTAACTATCTTTGCCACATATGGCGTCTCAAATTTGTAATTTCTAATATGAGCCTTACCTGATAAGAAAGCCCGAATGTAAATGGCATGTGTTACAACTTCTATACCCTTTGTTTATATTATGTAATTGATACCCATTATATCCTACTCATTAAATAAAGTTGGCTATTCTGACTTATTCTGATATAATAGTTTTTTAAACAACTCGTTTCGACCCGGACTCATTATGATCATCATTACCCATTTTGACCCGAATCTAATTTGGCATGTTACTCCATTCAACCCGGCCCACTTGTTTAAAACAACATAAAAATTAAGAATGCATCATTAATGAATTTGCCTTTTAAGTTTATACTACAATTTAAAACAACTGGTTTTGACCCAAACTCGTTATCTTGGGAATTTCCGTCCGTGGAAATTCTTAATTTGCCATTTATTGTATATTCTTTTCCTTCTGATCTCCAAATTTTAAATTTGATTTTGCAACATAGGTGCGCGTGTTTAATGTATGATAATTTACTAACAAAAAGAGCAAGAATAGAATAATTTATGGAGCATAAGTGACTCACTAGTGGAGTATAGCAATTTATCATCTTCTACATCTAAAGCTTTAATTGCAAATCAAAATTAGCAAATGATAAGAAGAGTGGTTCAATTTTAATTTAAAATTCATTTGCAAATACAGTTAATTTAATATGTGCAGATACCAAACAAAAATGATATTAACAGAAAAGGTCAAACTTTAGGCAAAATTAACGCAAAAGTATACAAAGAGGAAAGATTATGATTATCTCCTCCAAAATAAGAAACAATAATTTCTGCTTATATTAGTCCAACCAGTGATTCCAATTTGTCGATTTTAAACTCTTCAAAATCACCAAGAACTTGATAGCATTGTAGACAAGAAGAATGTTAAATAGAGGGAAAGATACATATTCAAATAAGATAATTTGAAAGCGGTGTGATTCGCAAACGGTGAGTTGGAAAGAAAGAAATGAAAATTAGGGTTATAAAATGTATACGGGTCCATAATTGGTTGCTTAGGAGAAACCCATCCAATTAAATGATTATTATGATTTTAATTTGAATTACTTTATTACTAATAAATTCTATGAGGGCTTATTATTTTTGAAATATAGTAAAATCAACCGAATTAGCCCGAAAGATTGTATTTAATAGTATTTATTATATAGATTAAATGATTATTATGATTTTAATTTTGAATTATTTTATTAGTAACAAATTCTATGAGGGCTTATTATTTTTGAAATATATTAAAATCAACCAATAAGAACGAGCAAAAAATGAATTTTTTTTGATAGTATATATAGATTTCTTCAAATAGTTATATCTACTAAATTGTCTTTCATCTATCGATAACATGATGTTGGATAAAGTTTTACTTTTTCAGATGATGATGGTTTAAGGCCCGTGGTTGTAAAAAATGGTGCAGCTTAAAAGTAGATTAAAGCATGCCTAAGTTTGGAACGTTGTTTGGGCTTCAGCTTATAACCGAGCAAAGACTTTACACCCCCTTCTTAGCCTGTTATCCATTAAAATGAGCATGGGATAAAAAATATCACCATACAAACTCAGCAATGTATGGTTGATAACCATCCATGGCCATAAATCTACTTAACATATCTACCTTACGCCCACTTTATAGCCTTCCATCAAGAGTATTTATTCACTGATCTTCTTCCAAAATAGTAGAGTTAAGTCAGTTAACTTATGTATACCATTCTCTTTATGATGGTAAATTACATCTACTTCACCATATTTTTAAATTTTAAAATGTGAAGGCAATAACAACTAGTTTCTTAATTTTATGAAAGCTGTCATCTTTAAGACGGACTGTGTGATGGGAGTTATAGCGGAGGTTACTCTATCTTTTCACAAGAGATCTTATTTTAATGTTCTAGCGAAGTATCATTCGAAAGGAATCATCAAACCAAACATATTGTACCTCTTATTGGTAGCCTCAGTCATAATTGAATCATTAATATACTACTAAACGACGTCTTAGACTATCTTTATTGGCAACCCAACTTTCTATTAAAAAATATAACATTTTTCTCTTTTATCTATATAACCCAACTTTAGTTACTTTTTGACAAGCATTTACAACTCAACCCAAAGTAATTTTTTATTAAAATAAATGTCGCATGTGATTGTTTTTATCGTATTTAGAATTAAATAACAAAAATAAAGTATTTTATTTCAAAATAAATAAAAGTTATTTAAGTTAAATGCAAAATAATAGGTTAACTTTAATATTTATTTTATACTTAAAAGTATGTGTTTTCGAACAAACTTTGTTTAAAAAAAAAAATTATGTTGAAATGTTCAAAAAAAAATAGTTAATATATATTATGTATTTGTATTTTATTTTGAAGTTAAATATACCAAGTTATTTAAGTAATTAACTTATTGGAAGAATTAATAGTTAAAGTTTTGTGTTCCAGTCAATTATTTTATAACATGACATAAGAACCACTCAAGTTGGGGGCTGCAATCTAGGTTGCTCCACCAATCGAGTTGTTAACTTAGGTTGGTGTTAATTTCTTTTTTAATTTTTTTTAATTACTTCAAAATTTTGTTTTACTAGTGATCTACCCAACACTAGTTACCAATAAAAGTGGTCTATTATTTGTTTTTCTTATATTTAAGTGCAAGAAGTGAATGAAATTGTTAGAACAAATGTTGTTTAAATAAGAGTGAGAGAGATTATAAAAAATTGTCAGACCCTATACGCTTAATTACCTGGCCGGATTGTACATCGACTACAAATGATCTTCGACTGTCATCTCTCACCCAACTTTGTTCATTACAGGTAGTCAAAAATGAATTGGACTATACACTTATAGAATTTGGTTACGCTATATTTGGTCAAATCGATGTGATGTAACTTAGTTTGTAATTTGAAAACTTTTTGAAGAAGATTTATTCTAGAGCTCTTTTGACTTAATTTTTATAAAACCTTAAATTTATGATATTTTAGTCGTTAAAAGTTTTAATTAGCTGGTTTTCAAAGATTTGTGTTCGTCTTCAGGTTGTTGTTGAGGTAAACTTTAATTCGTCGTTTTGTTTCACTCTTCAAATTTGCCTAAAAGATAAATGGTAGATGGAACTGGAACTGTGACATCAACCACAAGACTACTACAGATTAATTACATTTCTATTTAGCCTAACCATAGGATTAGTTATCAAATTATTTGGTTTTCTTTGGCTTAAAAACCGATCTAAATGTAATATTCTAGATTGGTCAAGTTGGTGCAACTTTGAGTTATCGTAGTGTGTTGTTTGGTGGGTGGCAGCCTCTGGGTTGTGGAGGTTGCTTTTGGCGTTGGTCGCTTTGTTTATAAAGTTTATAGTTAAAAAAAATAAAAAAAATTGTGTGTATATATCTTGTCACAAAAGTTAAAACTATAACTAATTATGTACTTTCCCATTCACTTTTAACTTGTTACCAAACAGTTTCTTATATATATTAAAGCAAAACTGATTGCTATAGTGATTTTGGTGAGGTCCAATGGCTGTCATGTGGCTGTCACTAAGTTTCTTTTTCTTTTTTTAATATTTCGAAATATGTTTTAGTATTTAATATTTGAAAGCAACAAAAGTAACAACCATGGAAGTTGTTGTGGTGGTAGTGTAGTTGTATGGCAAGTCACGAGTTCAATCCTGCTCATAGCCTGCTTTTTTGTTTGTTTGTTTCAATTTTTTGTTTTTGTTTTTCTTTTAAATAGAAATAGATTTTTATATTTATAAATTTCTTGCTAAATCAAGTAATGGAAAAGGTGATGTGGTGGTAAAGTTATTATAACGTACTATGTTTTATGTGTGTTTGAATCGTGTGACTAGCACGATTGTTGCAAGTGGGAGATAGACGATAAGCGTTGGTGTTAAACGTACAACAAATTTCCTAGCTAAACGTCGCACCATAAATGAAAGAAACTTTTGTAACAATTAATAAATCACACTCACTACCTAGCTAAACAGAGAAACAATTACAACGAAGGTACACCGACGCAACCGTCCGCCTAGCTAAACGGAGAAACAACTACAACAAAGGTACACTGGCGCAATGCGCTGGGATAACACCTAGTAGTTGATGAAAAGACAGTGAAAAAAAGTATAAAATGTTTTTTCTAATAACAAATGTTTCACCTACCTTATTCTACCCCAATAATAAATAAACTACGTTTTTGTTCAAGTTTTAAATTCGGAAACTCTCATTTTAAAAACAAGTGGCTCTATTAAGTGGGCTAGGTCCACATTTGAAAGGTTATTTCCAAACAAGGTTAAGAAAAAGGTATGAAATGTACGTTAGAAAATTAGATGTTGAATGTAAGGATGTCCATTTCTTGATCTATTCGATCGGTCATAGCAGGTTTGGGCTGTGGTTTTGTTTCATACATAGTACTTAACCTATAGTGAAATGGTGGATTTAAAGAAATACGAATATTATCCTTTTATTTCCTTTTAATCGATAAATTTTATATATCAGGTACATAATATTGATATAATCTACGTTGAAATAGAAGGCAATCATACCTGTTGGATTTGTTAGATTCATATATGTAAAAACATGTTATTTTATTTTTTTTGAACAACTTTTATTAAAACACCACCAAAACCCTTTTTACCGAGAGGTTAATAAGGACAAACATTAAAAAAGAAAATGACCATATGGATTAAAATATATAAATATCTCGGTCATTCTTAACCCGGACAAAGGAGCCGATTTAGCTCGGTTTAGATGGTTCAATCGATTAATTAACGAATTTTGGGCAAGTGAACAACTAGTTTGCTTACAATTCACAAACATGTCTCGTTTTTTCATAACAGTCTTAATTTTCTTTTCTCACTTTAGTCATTGATGAAATAGTTGACATTAAACCACTCAACATTCAGTTATCTAACTACTATAACTATAATGAAATCACCTTTAAACATTCTATTTTACAACTCAGGGGTGTTTGGGATTGTTTATTTTTATCAACTTATAACTTATTAACTTTTTAAAAAATAATAAGGTATTTAAGATCTTTTTTGGTGTGATAGAGAAAAGTTAATAAGTCATAATTTTATAACTTATTAACTTATTAAAAAGTTATAAAGAGATAAAATAAGGAATCCTAAACACCCCCTCACTCTTATCATTACTAACTGATTGATTGTTGAAAACAAATTTAGCTAATTTTAGACGTATGAGTATTTGTCAAATACTGCTAAACTATTTGTAAAAGAATAAATAATAGAAAATAATATGTTTTATTTAACAATACCAGTAGGAATACCTAACTATTATTATAAAACAACCAATCAATTTTATATAAGATTAGAACCCTTAATCATCCGAGGATAAAAAAACATTATGTACACACCTTAATGCTAACATAATACGATCCGTTTCGTAAAAAACCGGAGTAACATGAAATGTGAATTGTTGTAACATATAATTAAATATTAGAATTTGGGGGCCATAGAAGTAGAAAAAGGGTCATGAAGTCGCGGAGCAAGTGTCGGCAAGCGTGATTACAAATATCATGTAAGCCTTCATTTAAAATCATTCATATTATAAAATTAATATTATAAAATACGTGCACGGTATTAATAATTACATATTATTTTATTTATATTAGAAACAAATTTTGACCCATAAAAGATTGAACCAATTAATGAAATATGATTATACTTGTAGTAGATTAATAAATTTTGTTATATTACTGCAATTAAACATGAACAAAATGTCTATAAACTCATCAATTCACGAGCTAGATTGAGTCGAATCCGAATTCAACTTCAAGGTTATAAACGAAGCTATTCACTCTAGGGGTGACAAATGTGACTCATGTGTTGTAATAAAATGTATATATGGGTCAAAATGGGTCAAACTAAAAAACAAAATAATTAAAATGGGTCAAAATGGGTTGACATTTCTTGAGGTTATTTTTTTTATGGAACGAGAAAAACGGAGAAAACTTTTTAGTTTTTTTTACCTTTTGATTTATATTTCGAGTTATGATTTTTTAATTATTATTTTTGAATATTTTAGTGAGGGATTTCTGAAATCTCAACCTATTTTGACCCATTTTAAAAACCCTTTATTAAAAAGTTCAAAAATAATAATTAAAAAAATCATAACTCGAAATATAAATCAAAATTAAAAAAGTAAAAAAACAAAAAGTTTTCTCCGTTTTTCTCGTTCCATAAAAAAAAAAGCCTCAAGAAATGTCAATCCGTTTTGATCTATTTCAATCATTTTCTTTTTTCAGCTTAACCCATTCTAACCCATTATATACATTTTATTACAACTCATTCAACCCATCGGTCACATTTGCCACCTTTAGACTTCACTCATATGCCATTATAAACTTAAGTTTTGAATTGATATTGGCTCAACTCAACAACTTATTAAATAACCTCTAACATACATAACTTTAATATATAATTTTAGGGTAAAGTTAAAATGTAAAGAGAGACAAAAATAAGAAGTGTGAGAAGGATTTATGACCACATAAAAAACCTCTAAAAAAATTAAAAAAAAATAATAATAAAAAAATCAAAATTTAATATATAAATAAAAATAAAAAAAATTAAAAACCAAAATGTTTCGCTCGTCGTTCCAGTTCCCAAAAAAAAATGCGAAAAAACACAATACCGAGAAAAAAGACACAATGCCAAAATGAACAAACAAACAATGATAAACAAAAAAAGGACACAATAGATCGCAAAATACAACACAATGTCGAATAAAATATGACATAATGTTGAGTAATATAACACAATATAAAAAAAAGACACAATGTCAAGAAAAATAGATACGACGAAAATAAACACAAAACACAATGATAAGCAAAAAGACACAATGATCTTTTTCACTCAACATTGTGTCTTTTCGATTCTCTCTTTTCTTTTTCTTTTTGGGAACGAGGAAGACGGTGGAAATATTTTTGTGTTTTTACATTTGTTTTAATTGTTATTATTTTTATTAATTTATTATTATTTTTTAGGGTTTTTTTTGCTGCAAATCATTCTCATCCTTCTCACCCCCCCTTCTTTTGTAGAATAACTTGACCCTATAATTTTATCCACTTTATATGTGTTTCTATACCCATAGGTACTAAACCAAGTGAATTCATTAGTTGTTTATAGATTTTACGGGAGAGATGTAGGGTATCAAGTTACATATCAGATTTATAGCTTTTGTGTCTATATGTAAGGCCCCGAACCCCGGGAACCCCACAGTTGGAAATCATTCAAAACACTTGTAAAAATAATTAAACTTAAAACAATCCTTTTCATTAAAATAAGCATCACAGAGTATAATTCGGCGGAAAACGTAAATAATAAAATAAGTTCCCAAAATCCGGGAATTTTGCCCAAAACCAACTTAATTATTTTTAAATAAAATTTTTAAAAATAAATGTTTAATAATAAAATCTTCAAATCCCGTATGCTCTTCACCGTCCAAGTAGCTTCGTGCACGTCCAAGCGATAAGGCATCCTCTTCCTAACTTGAAACTCACACTAACATGCACACAAAGTCAGCTTAAGCTGAGTGAGTTCAAGTTTTAAATAAGTAACAAAAAACTTAATAATCATTCCAACGGTTTTAAAACGGTAAACGAAAATACATCGGTTAGGTCACCACATTCAATAAATAATCATCCTTATGTATGAGCATCTCTATACGTGCATTCCTATATATATAAAGAGATATCTATATATAACATTCAATAATAACATTCAGGGCCGAGAAAACGTACAACCCAAACACGTAACATTCAGCGCATGCAAACACAAAGTAGGCATACGCAACATCAGTAGTCGAGACGACTAAAACATTCGCCAAATATTGGCCATTCTAATATATATATATATACACACACACACATACATATATTCTTTAACATTCCAAGGCCTACCAATACTAGCAAGCCTATGTAAAATCGTTTAAAACATTTCATCAAGCAAAATCGCTTAGGTGTGCATGCTAGCCTAAAACTTAAAAAGATTTAAACGGGGCATCAAGAACTCACCTGAGGTCAACCAAACACTAGCAACGAGCTAAGGACTCCCTAAGTGCTCACTCACAAGTAAGGGCCTGTAAATTGCACACAACGCGTCACTAAACTGGACCGTAAGAACACACTTGCCTAACGGGCCGTTCAAGCCGAACAATTTGGCCCGAGGCCCAACCCATACTCTTTTATTTTACCTCAGCCCCTAAAGCCTTTCAATTAACCAAGTCCACCCTTAGGTACTCCCGGGATAAAGAATTCCCAAATTACCCCCGAAAACACTAGGTGATACCGATACGCGCGTTTAAGAATCATTTAGGCCATTAACATTCAACTCAGCCCCGTGTGGACCCAACATGATAAAATCACAGCCAACAAGTCCACACGACACTACACGAGTCAAATGGGTCGGTAACTCGCAAGTACGACGCACCAACTACTCAATAAACGAAATTGCGCGTTGTACCGACCCGTTGGAGTAACCGACAACCAATTCAGCCCCATAACTTATAAAAATGAATTTTGAACAGCCCGTACATCAAACCAAGTGTCCCCGAGCTGAATTGGTCGTTAATCACTTCAACCCTCGCGTTAAACGCGCCACACTACAATTCTAGACAACCGAACATAACAATCAAACTACAACTAGTTGATCAACTTAACTAACACCTATGAACATGATCTTTGAGTATGATATACGGGACATACCTAGGAATATTGTGGTGCAAAAACTCACTTCAAACAGCCCCGACAAGAACACAATTGAACATCCACCGGTTAAGCCTAAAACGAACTTATCGATCAATAACAAGTAAAACATGCAGATTTTAGCATGCGAAGATGGATTTAATTATATAGGATAACCTTTGAAATAAATTATTAAATTTTTACCAGACTTTAGTAAATGTCTTAGGTTTATAAAAATATTTTTATTATATTTTTCTAGTGGACACAAAATTCATAAAAATTCCTCCAACACAGAAAGGTATGTGCAGCTATTTCAGTGCGCAACAAAATGGTTTTATTTTTATAAATTCATTACCGAACCAAATTAAACGATTCCAATTGGGTTTGATTCTTAACTCAAAATATTAAGTTCCAGAAGTGGAACCAACTAATTTGGACTTGTTGAAAAAGAGTTATGATGTCGGGAAGACAGACAAGAATCCGACATCCCGCATCAGCTTTGACACTCGATTTTATAAAATCATAAAAACCATTCAAATCTCGTCCAAAAATTATGTATTACACCTTTCTAGAAACTAGACTCAAAGTAGAACATCACTGAATCAAGAATTGATCAAAACAAGTGGATTATCATCGCGTTACAGACCCTACAATAAACGTATACGAATCTGTCAGCAAACTGTTATCATCAAAACTCAACCTTAACGACCAATAAGCGCGCTAATATGATCGATTAAGGTGTAAAAGACATGGGGAATCGTAAAACCGACCTTGAATTGAAGTTTTTATGGTTGAAACACGGCTGCACAGAAGAAAATCGCCAGGGAGGGCTGTTCTTCGGCCGATCACAGCTGGTAGGAGTTAGGGTTAGGGTTTGTTTTGTTTTATGATATAAAAACAAATGTACATCCAAGTCCCTCCAAATTGAAGTATAAGGCATTATGGAAGAAAAGTTAAAAGTTTTTAACGTATCGAGATGACGTAAAGGCTTCCGAGACACGTCGGATAAATCACGAGAATTATACATACTTTACAAGCCTTAATCTCTTGAACCGAAATTAACGGGCGTTACACTATAATATGGTCGCAAAGTCGATAAGACTACCTCCAATGCATGCACTTAATGGTATGCATGCGATGAGGTGGAATGTGCATGTGGGAATAATTGCATTGGAGATGGATGCATGTTTTAATGGACCCCACATATAGAAAATCAAATGGTGATGTGGACGAGAGAGATGATGCATGTGAGAATGATGGGCTGGAGTTGAAAGGAGGAGAGATAGTGCATGTGAGAAGGATGGATAAAAAGCTGATGTGGCACTAATGACTAGGATGCATGTAGTAAATGCAGGACCTTGCAGTGCGGGTAGTCTAATTAATGATCTTCATTCTCAAGTTTGTGCTTCAATGGAGTTGAAGATCAAATTTCTGAATTCCTTGGAGTAGTGTTTTTTTTCACCTTGTTTATTTCGAGCTTTTTCATGGGTTGGTGGATTATGTTTAAAAATCTATTGTTTGATGGTTAGATGTTTGTTTTGATTGTTATTTTGTTGGTTTGTGAATGATATGTTTTGATGTTTAGTTGTTTGTTTATGATAGGTTAGATATTTCTTTTGATGGCTCTTAGGTTGTTTTAATAAACAAGTTGGTTTTGGTTATTTTGAATGTTAGTATATATGTTGCTTGATACAAGCTTTTTGGATTTGGTCTTTTATTTGTGAGCATGTTAGTTATGTTTTTTCTTGTCATAAATCATATTTTATTGCATCAAAGGTAAAAATCCACTAATCCCATGTTATCCGTAATGCATGGTCATCAATCTCTTATTTCAGGATAAGTGATCTCAACCACACCAGCAACACAAATTTTCCTGCTTAGAACATATAAAGTTTGTGTTATTACTAACCCAGTGCCCCATTTTATACATAACCCATGTTCTCCTCCAAATTAATAAGCGAACGTATTTTCGTGTTATATATATTATTTTTACAGTTTGCTAAAATAAAATGAAAACCACTTTGATTGATATCGGGTTAGTGGTTAAGCTGTTTGTTAAGCGATTCATATGTGCTATTCTGATAAACCAAACACACTTAATACTGGCTGATTAAGAGGTAGCCTTTTAATGAAACTATTAAAAGGCTATCAAACATCCTATAAGTTTAGTTCTTAATTCGGTTTGCCGTTTTATTTTTCTTATTATTGCTACTTCATGTATGCATGTATGTATGTATATATGTATGTATGTTAGAAGTTTCAAAGTTGGTGGCTGAAGAGGAGTCTACCCTTACTCCAAGCAAGCAAATTGCCTTGAAATTTCCATGCATGACTTATTAGGTCATGAAGTTATTGGGTCGTATGTTTATTATTCCTACTTTTTCTAGTCATACAAAGACTTTATACAACGCTTAATGGAATTTGGTCTAACTTTAATCACTAATGGTATTTGATTGACATATATTCTTAAACTAACTTGTCATTGTCAATAACTAAGTTTAGGTCAATAAAATTTGATCTCTACGCGTAATCGTTGTTCATCAATCTAGGTAACATCATCAATCTCTGTTTTTTTTCTTTATGTGTATAATATGTACCCACATTAGGTTTTCTATAGAGAAGCAAAAAATAAGGATTTACAATCTGTAAACGTTATTGAAATCTGACCCATCGCTTGAGTCCCTGTTTTCAAGAACGTAAACCATTCTCACAAATTAATATAGCATGGTAGCAGACCCTTCTTCACATTCAAATCGATTTCACGATCTGAATCAAGAACAATTTATAATTTTTCACTCAACCGAAACCAAAAACTTGAATTTACAATTCAATTTCACGAGTTAATCGTTGTTCATTAATCCAGGTAACATCATCAATAAATTAATGCTGGCTGATTAAGAGGTAGACTTATAATGAAACTATTAAAAGGCTATCAAACATCCTATAAGTTTAGTTCTTAATCCGGTTTGCTGTTTTATTTTTCTTATTATTGCAATTTCATGAATGCATGTATGTATATATATGTATGTATATATGTATGTATGGTAGAAGTTTCAAAGTTGGTGGCTGAAGAGGAGTCTACCGTTACTCCAAGCAAGCAAATTGCATAACTTCCATGCATGACTTATTGGGTCATTAAGTTATTGGGTCATATGTTTATTATTCTTCCTTTTTCTAGTCACAACAGAATTTATACGTCGCTTAATTAATGGTATTTGATCTAACTTTAAGCACTAATGGTATTTGATTGACATATATTCTTTAACTAACTTGTCATTGTTAACAACTAAGTTTAGGTCAATAAAATTTGATGTCTACGCGTAATCGTTGTTCATCAATCCAGGTAACGTCATCAGTCTCTGTTTTTTTTTTCTTTACGTGTATAATATGTACCCACATTAGGTTTTCTATAGAGACGCAAAAAATAAGGATTTACAATCTGTAAACGTTATTGAAATCTAACCCATCGCTTGAGTCCCTGTTTTCAAGAACGTAAACCATTCGTACAAAATAATATAGCATAGTAGCAGACCCTTCTTCACATTCAAATCGAATTTCACGATCCAAATCAAGAACAATTTAAATTTTTTCACATAAACCGAAACCAAAAACTTGAATTTACAATTCAATTTCACGAGTTAATCGTTGTTCATCAATCCAGGTAACATCATCAATATGTTAATGCTGGCTGATTAAGAGGTAGACTTTTCATGAAACTATTAAAAGACTATCAAACATCCTATAAGTTTAGTTCTTAATTTGGTTTGCTGTTTTATTTTTCTTATTATTGCTATTTCATGTATGCAGGTACGTATATATGTATGTATACCCTTACTCCAAGCAAGCAAATTGCCTTGAAATTTCCATGCATGACTTATTGGGTCATGAAGTTATTGGGTCGCATGTTTATTATTCCTCCTTTTCCAAGTCATACAAAGACTTTATACATCGCTTAATGGTATTTGATATAACTTTAATCAATAATGGTATTTAATGACATATATTCTTTAACTAACTTGTCATTGTCAATAACTAAGTTTAGGTCAATAAAATTTGATCTCTACGCGTAATCGTTGTTCATCAATCTAGGTAACATCATCAATCTCTATTTTCTTTACTTTACGTGTATAATATGTACCCATATTAGGTTTTCTATAGAGAAACAAAAAAAAAAGGATTTACAATCTGTAAACGCTATTGAAATCTAATCCATCGCTTGAGTCCCTGTTTTCAAGAACATAAACCATTCTCACAAAAACATATAGCATAGTAGCAGACCCTTCTTCACATTCAAATCGAATTTCACGATCCGAATCAAGAACAATTTAGAATTTTTCACTCAAACCGAAACCAAAAACTTGAATTTACAATTCAATTTCACGAGTTAATCGTTGTTCATCAATCCAGGTAACATCATCAATAAGTTAATGCTGGCTGATTAAGAGGTAGACTTTTAATGAAACTATTAAAAGGCTATCAAACATCCTATAAGTTTAGTTCTTAATCCGGTTTGCTGTTTTATTTTTCTTGTTATTGCAATTTCATGTATGAATGTATGTATATATGTATGTATGTTAGAAGTTTCGAAGTTGGTGGCTGAAGGGGAGTCTACCCTTACACCTAGCAAGCAAATTGCCTTGAAATTTCCATGCATGACTTATTGGGTCATGAAGTTATTGGGTTGTATGTTTATTGTTCCTCCTTTTTCTAGTCATACAAAGACTTTATACATCGCTTAATGGTATTTGATATAACTTTAATCAATAATGGTATTTGATTGACATATATTCTTTAACTAACTTCTCATTGTCAATAACTAAGTTTAGGTCAATAAAATTTGATCTCTACGCGTAATCGTTGTTCATCAATCCAGGTAACATCATCAAGCTTTGTTTTTTTCTTTCTTTGTATAATATGTACCCACATTTGGTTTTCTATAGGGACGCAAAAAATAATGATTTACAATCTGTAACGTTATTGAAATCTAACCCCTCGCTTGAGTCCGTGTTTTCAAGAACGTAAACCATTCTCATGAAATAATATAGCATAGTAGCATACCCTTCTTCACATTCAAATCGAATTTCACGATCCGAATCAAGAACAATTAAGAATTTTTCACTCAAACCGAAACCAAAAACTTGATTTTACAATTCAATTTCACGAGTTAATCGTTGTTCATAAATCCCGGTAACATCATCAATAAGTTAATGCTGGCTGATTAAGAGGTAGAGTTTTAATGAAACTATTAAAAAGCTATCAAACATCCTATAAGTTTAGTTCTTAATTCGGTTTGCTGTTTTATTTTTCTTATTATTGCTATTTCATGTATGCATGTATGTGTATATATGTATGTATGTTAGAAGAGTCAAAGTTGGTGGCTGAAGAGAAGTATACCGTTACTCCAAGCATGCAAATTGACGTGAAATTTCTATGCATGACTTATTGGGTCATGAAGTTATGGGGTCGTATGTTTATTATTCCTCCTTTTTCTAGTCATACAAAGACTTTATACATCGCTTAATGGTATTTGATCTAACTTTAATCACTAATGGTATTTCATTGACATATACTCTTAAACTAACTTGTCATTGTCAATAACTAAGTTTAGGTCAATAAAATTTGATCTCTACGCGTAATCGTTATTCATCAATCCAGGTAACTTCATCAATCTCTGTTTTTTTTACTTTACGTGTATAATATGTACCCACATTAGGTTTTCTATAGAGAAGCAAAAAATAAGGATTTACAATCTGTAAACGCTGTCGAAATCTAATCCATCGCTTGAGTCCCTGTTTTCAAGAACATAAACCATTCTCACAAAATAATATAGCATAGTAGCAGACCCTTCTTCACATTCAAATCGAATTTCAAGATCTGAATCAAGAACAATTGAAAATTTTTCACTCAAATCGAAACCAAAAACTTGAATTTACAATTCAATAAAACGAGTTAATCGTTGTTCATCAATCGAGGTAACATCATCAATAGGTTAATGCTGGCTGATTAAGAGGTAGACTTTTAATGTAACTATTAAAAGGCTATCAAACATCCTATAAGTTTAGTTCTTAATTCGGTTTGCTGATTTATTTTTCTAATTATTGCTATTTCATGTATGCATGTATATATCTGTATGTATGTTAGAAGTTTCAAAGTTGGTGGCTGAAAGGGAGTCTACCCTTACTCCAAGCAAGCAAATTGCCTTGAAATTTCCACGCATGACTTATTAGGTCATGAAGTTATGGGGTCGTATGTTTATTATTCCTCATTTTTCTAGTCATACAAAGACTTTATACATTGCTTAATGGTATTTGATCTAACTTTAATCACTAATGGTATTTCATTGACATATACTCTTTGACTAACTTGTCATTGTCAATAACTAAGTTTAGGTCAATAAAATTTGATCTCTACGCGTAATCGTTATTCATCTATCCAGGTAACTTCTTCAATCTCCGTTTTTTTCCTTGACGTGTATAATATGTACCCACATTAGGTTTTCTATAGAGACGCAAAAAATAAGGATTTACAATCTGTAAACGCTATTGAAATCTAACCCATCGCTTGAGTTCCTGTTTTCAAGAACTTAAACCACTCTCACAAAATAATATAGCATAGTAGCAGACCCTTCTTCACATTTAAATTGAATTTCACGATCCGAATCAAGAACAATTGAGAATTTTTCACTTAAACCGAAACCAAAAACTTGAATTTACAATTCAATTTCACGAGTTAATCGTTGTTCATCAATCCAGGTAACATCATCAAGAAGTTAATGCTGCTTGATTAAGAGGTAGACTTTTAATAAAACTATTAAAAGGTTATCAAACATCCTATAAATTTAGTTCTTAATTCGGTTCGCTGTTTTATTTTTCTAATTATTTCTATTTCATGTATGAATGTATGTATATATATATATATATGTATGTATGTATGTTAGAAGTTTCAAAGTTGGTCGCTGAAAGGAAGTCTACCCTTACACCAAGCAAGCAAATTGCCTTGAAATTTCCATGCATAACTTATTTGGTCGTGAAGTTATTGGGTCGTATGTTTATTATTCCTCCCTTTTCTAGTCATACAAAGACTTTATACATCGTTTAATGGTCTTTGATCTAACTTTAATCACTAATGGTATTTGATTGACATATATTCTTTAACTAACTTGTCATTGTAAATAACTAAGTTTAGGTCAATAAAATTTGATCTCTAGGCGTAATCATTGTTCATCAATCCAGGTAACATCATCAATCTCTGTTTTTTTTCTTTACGTGTAGAATATGTACCCACATTAGGTTTTCTATAAGGACGTAAAAAATAAGGATTTACAATCTGTAACGTTATTGAAATCTAACCCGTCGCTTGAGTCCTTGCTTTCAAGAACGTAAACCATTCTCACAAAATAATATATCATAGTAGCATACCCTTCTTCACATTCAAATCGAATTTCACGATCCGAATCAAGAACAATTAATAATTTTTACTCAAACCGAAACCGAAAAATTGAATTTACAATTCAATTTCACAAGTTAATTGTTGTTCATAAATCCCGGTAACATCATCAATAAGTTAATGCTGGCTGATTAAGAGGTAGACTTTTAATGAAACTATTAAAAGGCTATCAAACATCCTATAAGTTTAGTTCTTAATCCGGTTTGCTGTTTTATTTTTCTTGTTATTGCAATTTCATGTATGAATGTATGTATATATGTATGTATGTTAGAAGTTTCGAAGTTGGTGGCTGAAGGGGAGTCTACCCTTACACCTAGCAAGCAAATTGCCTTGAAATTTCCATGCATGACTTATTGGGTCATGAAGTTATTGGGTTGTATGTTTATTGTTCCTCCTTTTTCTAGTCATACAAAGACTTTATACATCGCTTAATGGTATTTGATATAACTTTAATCAATAATGGTATTTGATTGACATATATTCTTTAACTAACTTCTCATTGTCAATAACTAAGTTTAGGTCAATAAAATTTGATCTCTACGCGTAATCGTTGTTCATCAATCCAGGTAACATCATCAAGCTTTGTTTTTTTCTTTCTTTGTATAATATGTACCCACATTTGGTTTTCTATAGGGACGCAAAAAATAATGATTTACAATCTGTAACGTTATTGAAATCTAACCCCTCGCTTGAGTCCGTGTTTTCAAGAACGTAAACCATTCTCATGAAATAATATAGCATAGTAGCATACCCTTCTTCACATTCAAATCGAATTTCACGATCCGAATCAAGAACAATTAAGAATTTTTCACTCAAACCGAAACCAAAAACTTGATTTTACAATTCAATTTCACGAGTTAATCGTTGTTCATAAATCCCGGTAACATCATCAATAAGTTAATGCTGGCTGATTAAGAGGTAGAGTTTTAATGAAACTATTAAAAAGCTATCAAACATCCTATAAGTTTAGTTCTTAATTCGGTTTGCTGTTTTATTTTTCTTATTATTGCTATTTCATGTATGCATGTATGTGTATATATGTATGTATGTTAGAAGAGTCAAAGTTGGTGGCTGAAGAGAAGTATACCGTTACTCCAAGCATGCAAATTGACGTGAAATTTCTATGCATGACTTATTGGGTCATGAAGTTATGGGGTCGTATGTTTATTATTCCTCCTTTTTCTAGTCATACAAAGACTTTATACATCGCTTAATGGTATTTGATCTAACTTTAATCACTAATGGTATTTCATTGACATATACTCTTAAACTAACTTGTCATTGTCAATAACTAAGTTTAGGTCAATAAAATTTGATCTCTACGCGTAATCGTTATTCATCAATCCAGGTAACTTCATCAATCTCTGTTTTTTTTACTTTACGTGTATAATATGTACCCACATTAGGTTTTCTATAGAGAAGCAAAAAATAAGGATTTACAATCTGTAAACGCTGTCGAAATCTAATCCATCGCTTGAGTCCCTGTTTTCAAGAACATAAACCATTCTCACAAAATAATATAGCATAGTAGCAGACCCTTCTTCACATTCAAATCGAATTTCAAGATCTGAATCAAGAACAATTGAAAATTTTTCACTCAAATCGAAACCAAAAACTTGAATTTACAATTCAATAAAACGAGTTAATCGTTGTTCATCAATCGAGGTAACATCATCAATAGGTTAATGCTGGCTGATTAAGAGGTAGACTTTTAATGTAACTATTAAAAGGCTATCAAACATCCTATAAGTTTAGTTCTTAATTCGGTTTGCTGATTTATTTTTCTAATTATTGCTATTTCATGTATGCATGTATATATCTGTATGTATGTTAGAAGTTTCAAAGTTGGTGGCTGAAAGGGAGTCTACCCTTACTCCAAGCAAGCAAATTGCCTTGAAATTTCCACGCATGACTTATTAGGTCATGAAGTTATGGGGTCGTATGTTTATTATTCCTCATTTTTCTAGTCATACAAAGACTTTATACATTGCTTAATGGTATTTGATCTAACTTTAATCACTAATGGTATTTCATTGACATATACTCTTTGACTAACTTGTCATTGTCAATAACTAAGTTTAGGTCAATAAAATTTGATCTCTACGCGTAATCGTTATTCATCTATCCAGGTAACTTCTTCAATCTCCGTTTTTTTCCTTGACGTGTATAATATGTACCCACATTAGGTTTTCTATAGAGACGCAAAAAATAAGGATTTACAATCTGTAAACGCTATTGAAATCTAACCCATCGCTTGAGTTCCTGTTTTCAAGAACTTAAACCACTCTCACAAAATAATATAGCATAGTAGCAGACCCTTCTTCACATTTAAATTGAATTTCACGATCCGAATCAAGAACAATTGAGAATTTTTCACTTAAACCGAAACCAAAAACTTGAATTTACAATTCAATTTCACGAGTTAATCGTTGTTCATCAATCCAGGTAACATCATCAAGAAGTTAATGCTGCTTGATTAAGAGGTAGACTTTTAATAAAACTATTAAAAGGTTATCAAACATCCTATAAATTTAGTTCTTAATTCGGTTCGCTGTTTTATTTTTCTAATTATTTCTATTTCATGTATGAATGTATGTATATATATATATATATGTATGTATGTATGTTAGAAGTTTCAAAGTTGGTCGCTGAAAGGAAGTCTACCCTTACACCAAGCAAGCAAATTGCCTTGAAATTTCCATGCATAACTTATTTGGTCGTGAAGTTATTGGGTCGTATGTTTATTATTCCTCCCTTTTCTAGTCATACAAAGACTTTATACATCGTTTAATGGTCTTTGATCTAACTTTAATCACTAATGGTATTTGATTGACATATATTCTTTAACTAACTTGTCATTGTAAATAACTAAGTTTAGGTCAATAAAATTTGATCTCTAGGCGTAATCATTGTTCATCAATCCAGGTAACATCATCAATCTCTGTTTTTTTTCTTTACGTGTAGAATATGTACCCACATTAGGTTTTCTATAAGGACGTAAAAAATAAGGATTTACAATCTGTAACGTTATTGAAATCTAACCCGTCGCTTGAGTCCTTGCTTTCAAGAACGTAAACCATTCTCACAAAATAATATATCATAGTAGCATACCCTTCTTCACATTCAAATCGAATTTCACGATCCGAATCAAGAACAATTAATAATTTTTACTCAAACCGAAACCGAAAAATTGAATTTACAATTCAATTTCACAAGTTAATTGTTGTTCATAAATCCCGGTAACATCATCAATAAGTTAATGCTGGCTGATTAAGAGGTAGACTTTTAATGAAACTATTAAAAGGCTATCAAACATCCTATAAGTTTAGTTCTGAATTCGGTTTGTCGTTTTATTTTTCTTATTATCGCTATTTCATGTATGCATGTATGTATATATATGTATGTATGTTAGATGTTTCAAAGTTGGTGGCTGAAAGGGAGTCTACCCTTACTCCAACCAAGCAAATTGCCTTGAAATTTCCATGCATGACTTATTGGGTCATGAAGTTATGGGGTAGTATGTTTATTATTCCTCCTTTTTCTAGTCATACAAAGACTTTATACATCGCTTAATGGTATTTGATCTAACTTTAATCACTAATGGTATTTCATTGACATATACTCTTAAACTAACTTGTCATTGTCAATAACTAAGTTTAGGTCAATAAAATTTGATCTCTACGCGTAATCGTTATTCATCAATCCAGGTAACTTCATCAATCTCCGTTTTTTTTTCCTTTACGTGTATAATATGTACCCATATTAGGTTTTCTATAGAGACGCAAACAATAAGGATTTACAATCTGTAAACGCTATTGAAATCTAACCCATCGCTTGAGTCCCTGTTTTCAATAACTTAAACCACTCTCACAAAATAATATAGCATAGTAGCAGACCCTTCTTCACATTCAAATCGAATTTCACCTCCTACCATACAACATCTCAAACGGTGGCATCCCAATCGTGTTGTGATAACTGTTATTGTACGAGAACTCTACCAGCGGTAAGTGACGGTCCCAACTACCACCAAAGTCGATAACACAAGCCCGCAACATATCCTCGAGAGTCTGAATAGTCCTCTCGGACTGACCATCCGTCTGCGGGTGATACGCAGTACTGATGAGGAGTTTGGTGTCCATCTCCTCGTGAAACCTTTTCCAAAACCTGGAGGTGAAACGCGTATCCCTATCCGAAACAATAGATACCGGAACCCCGTGCCTAGAGAGGATCTCACGAATAAACACATCGGCCAACTGCTCAGAATTAAAAGTCTCTCGAATCGGCAAGAAGTGAGCGCTCTTGGTCAGTCTATCCACGATTACCCAAATGGTGTCATAATTACCCCTAGGAGTACAAGGCAGTTTAGTCACGAAATCCATAGTAAGATGCTCCCATTTCCACTCAGGTATTTCCAAAGGCTGAAGTTTCCCAAACGGCTTCTGATGCTCGGCCTTAACTTGAAGACACGTCAAACACTTACTCATGTACTGAGCCACCTCAAATTTCATCGCAGGCCACCAATAATTTTTCTTCAAGTCTTGGTACATCTTGGTCGCGCCCGGGTGAATAGAATAGCGTGACTTGTGTGCCTCATCCAAAATTTTATCTCTGAATCCCCCATACTTCGGTAACCATAAACGACCATCCTTATACTTCACCCTGTCACCGACGTCTTCCAACAATTTCTCCTGACCCCAAACATGTTCTGACATAATCCATTCCACCTGCAAGGCCTCATTTTGAACGCTGGCT
Source organism: Bidens hawaiensis (assembly GCF_021521415.1). Lineage (NCBI taxonomy): Eukaryota > Viridiplantae > Streptophyta > Magnoliopsida > Asterales > Asteraceae > Bidens > Bidens hawaiensis. The sequence goes on along the minus strand of NW_027493711.1, from coordinate 73,547 downwards.
AATTGCTTCAAAATATCGGGTTTAAGGATGAGCTGGTAAGATTTTGCATGAATCGGCTTCGGTCTCTCCTTCCGGCTCAACGCGTCAGCCACCACGTTGGCCTTACCTGGGTGGTACATAATATCCAAATCATAATCCTTAATCAACTCTAACCATCGACGCTGACGCATATTCAGTTCCTTTAATTATTTAGCTTGACTATACTCAGTAACTTAAATGAGCATGCCACTTGTATATTATTATTTGATATATCAAATCTATTTGATATAATAATTATTATATTATGCAATTACGCAAATATGTTATGTTACATGTATGCATTATGTATGTGAATATATAAATAGAAATTAAAATAAAGTATCTAAAGAAATTAATAAATAATAAACAATAAATGAGTAGGGCCCGTACTTTAGAAATGTGTTTGGAGGCGAGTCAAGTTGTTATTTTGCTCTCTTAAGTTAAAGGAAGTAAAAATTGAAGAGATTTTAGGAGATAATAAGGTCCTTGTTTTTTTTTTGTTTAGGAAATAATAAGGTCCTTGTTTTTTTTTGTTTTTTCTAAAATAAGTCTAAATATAGATCGGTAGATTGGGTAAATTGGTGTAACTTTAACTTCATGTAATTTCTTGTTTCGATTTTTGCGCTGCTCTCCGAGCTATGGCGTTAGCATGTCAGTGTGCTTGGTGTTTGTTTTTGTATTGGTTGTTTATAAAAGTTAACAGTTCAAAAAAAGAAAGTTAAAGGAGTTCAACCTTAATACTAGAAAGCTCAAACTCATAATTCAACAAATTCATGCTTCTAGCAGCTTGGTGGTTTGATTTTCTTTACAAGCTAATCAATTATATAACTAAAAGCCACCGACTAAAAAGAATTTAACCGGGGCAAGAACCAAAATTAAATAACAAAGAGCGGGTTTTTCAACCACTCAGTCTAGCTAATTTTAAAATTAACAATTCTACTCAAAACCCATAAAAACACCAAGGTCATAATCGAATCAACCAGCTAGTTCTTTTTTAGGTCATTTTTGTTAAAGACAATATCATTATGTTTCCTCCAAATGAACCATTAAATCGAGAAAATAATTGCTTCAATCAAGCTTGGTAGATTGATTTAATATCTCTCTCCACCGTTAAAAAACACTTACAGTAAATATAAATGAAATTAAAGGAATTAAGCATAATATAGTTAACACAGGGAACACCGTACAAAAAATGCCACCACAACTTAAGCGCAAACACAACGGCCACAAGATCTAAATCGTGAGTAGGATAATTCGCCTCGTGAGGCTTCAACTGCCGTGAGGCATAAGCGATGACTCGACCTCGCTGCATCAAAACACACCCAAGCCCCTGATAAGAGGCATCAGAATACACCACCAAATCATCGGTGCCATCAGGTAAAGCTAAAATCGGGGCATGCGTCAATCTGTTCTTCAACTCGAGAAAAGCCTCCTCCTGTTCCGTACCCCAAACAAACTTAACACTCTTCTTAGTCAACTTGGTCAGTGAAGAAGCAATTTTTGAAAAATCGGGAATAAAGCGGCGGTAATACCCCGCTAAACCCAGAAAACTACGGATTTCAGATGGAGACTTAGGAGACTCCCATTCATTCACGGCTTCCACCTTTGCAGGGTCAACCAGAATACCACTCGGGTTAATAACATGACCCAAGAATTGAAACTCACGTAACCAGAAGGAGCACTTAGAAAATTTCGCATACAGTTTGTTCTTCCGCAGAGCCTCCAACACTTCCACGAGATGACCGGCGTGATCGGATTCATTTTTTAGAGTACACAAGAATGTCGTCGATGAACACAATAACCGAACGATCGAGCATCGGTCTACACACCTGGTTCATAAGATCCATGAACGCAGCCGGTGCGTTGGTCAAACCGAAAGACATCACCAGACATTCATAATGTCCATAACGAGTGCGGAAGGCAGTCTTAGGAATATCTTCCTCCCGAATCTTCAGCTGATGATTCCCAGACCTAAGGTCGATCTTCGAGAACCAACTAGCCCCTAGGAGCTGATCAAATAAGTCGTTGATCCTCGGGAGCGGGTACCGATTTTTAACAGTGAGCTTATTCAACTCACGGTAGTCAACGAACATTCGCATGCTACCGTCCTTCTTCTTAATGAACAAGACCGGGGCACCCCAAGGCGAGATGCTCGTCCAATAAAGCCCTTATCGAGCAAGTCTTACAACTGAGCCATAAGTTTCTTCATTTCATTTGGCGCTAGGCGGTAGGGAGCTCGGGCAACGGGTTTGGCGCCCGGTACAAGGTCTATCTGGAACTTGACCTCTCGATCCGGCGGCACATCTAACAAATCATCTGGAAATACATACGGGAAATCCCGAACAATAGGAACATAACCGACGGTAGCCACCTCGGTATTCATATTCATAGCATACGCCAGATACGCCCCGCACCCCCGCTGCATCAACTTTCCCGCCTTAAGCATGGATATAATATGTGGCGTCCCAACATTCCGATCACCGAAGACCGTAATTCGAGTCCCATCCGGGGCCCTTTGACGAACGAGTTTCTGACCACAAATGATCTGAGCATCAACATTCGCGAGCCAATCCATCCTGAGCACCACATCGAAACAACCAAGCGGCATCAAATACAATCGCACCGGAAATCTATAACCAGACAACTCGATGGAACAACCCTGAATAGCCCTAGACACGGAAACAGATTTTCCTACGGCAACCTCAACCTCAAACACATCGACTACGCGCTCAGGTGATTTATTCAACGAGGAACAGAAAGCGGTAGACACAAAACTCCTACTGGCGCCCGAATCAAATAAAACTGACTCCTGTAACTCATCAAGTAGAAAAGTACCTGGGAAGATATTATACTACTGCTTAGCTACACGGTCAACACATACGATTTCAAAGGAACAAGAAGTTATAACGGTGGAATGAAAGCTAAATAAGGAAAAAGTACCTGAAACGACATCCGCATCCTCTTTCGTTTCCTTCTTGGAGATGTTGAAGGCCCTTGCCCTGGCCTTCGGCTTCTCTTCCATCTTTCCTCTTGAGGAAGTCCTCTGACCGGACCCCCCCACTTTACTGGTAGGACAGTTTGATGACAAGTGACCGGAACCCCTACAGCGGAAACAAGTCAGAGTCGGACACTCGTAATGGGGGTGCCCAACCTTATCTCAACGAAAACAGGTGCCGGACCCACTCTTACACTCCCCCTTATGTAGTTTGCCGCACTTCTTGAAATTACCGAAAGCCGCATCCCTCCTAAACTCAGAAGTTTCGGTCTTCACCCTCTTGCCAGACGAACTAAAATTGTTTCCCCCAGGCCGCTTTCCATACGAATTAGTGTTCCAAGTCTTCATAGCCTCGTTTGGCGGTAACTTCTCCCTCTGATCATACAATGTACCTGCCAAGGTAACCACCGAGTGAAATGAGTTCATGTCGGTGGTCACCACACCTCTACGAATATCCACTGGGAGGCCCTTCACATACTTCTTAATCCTTTTTGCCTCAGGGGTAACCAGATCGGGACATAAGCGAGCCATCTTGTTGAACTTTGTGGTGTATTCCCGATGTGTCATATTGCCCGCCTCCAAGGTCAAGAATTCATGTTCAATTTTATCCAATTCGTGTGGAGGACAGAACTGATCGAGAACCAACTTTTTCAATCCATCCCATGTCATCCTCCTAATCGATCGATCACCCATAGCCTTCACCATATTATCCCACCAACATAATGCCTTGGAACGAAACGAGGCGGTAGCATAAGTGACCATGTCATCCCCCTTGCACTTACTAACCCTCAGAACGGCCTCCATCTCTCTCACCCACTGATGCGCTGCCAAAGCGTCTTTAGTACCATCGAAGGAAGGGGGGTCGCACTTCTTAAAGTCACCATACGAGCAACCCCGGGCCGATACACTAACAGTCCGCACCTCATCTTCATCCCCACTCGGCACATGCACTTCCTCTTCCTTTTCGACCTGCACCTCCTTACTCTTCCTTCCCCTATCTGAACCCTTACCAACCAGCGACTCCTCCATGGCCCTGACGGCCTCAGCAACAATCTCAGGAATGGCGCTATGGAGCACCTGGTAAACCTCATCCACGATAGCCGCGCGCAAAGCTGGATCTAAGGCTGGGTTATCCCCCTCCTCAAGAATCGGGGTCTCTTCCCACTGGGGAGTAGGAATCTCTCTCTCGGCTTCGGCACGTGGCTTACGACCACGACCGGGAACACTAGGACCACCTCTCTTAGCAGCTCGAGTATTAACCATGACTTATCCCTACAAAGACAGAATTTTAACACGGTCAAGTACAAGTGGTAATTAGAACATGTAAGGTAAGGGTAAACTGCTAATGACGTTGATCAAGTGTAATTAGTCGTTTACTTTACCCGCCTATCCTAACCACCCCCTGCCCCTGACCTCGTTAGCCTTTTATCTAACACTTAAACAATTAATCACATACTGAAACTTTTAAATTTAAAGTAATGATTAAATAATTAAAAATTACCTCTTGGCGTGCAGCTACTCGCGGTGGGCATACTGGTCTCTTTTCTTACAGTTCGAGTCCAAGAATTCGGGGATGCTCGGATCCTTTGAACCAAGGCTCTGATACCAATTTGTAAAGCCCCGAATCCCCCGAACCCCACAGTTGGTAACCATTCAAAAAACTCGTAAAAAAATAATTAAACTTAAAAACAATTCTTTGCATTAAAATAACATCACAGAGTATAATTCGGCGGAAAACGTAAATAAATGAATGAGTTCCCAAAACCCGGGGATTTAAACCCAAAACCAAAATTAAGTATAACTTTTATAAGTCTTTTGAAATAAAATATTCATAAACAATTCTTCATTCCAGTATGCCCTTCACCGTCCAAGTAGCTCCGTGCACGTCCAAGCAATAAGACATCCTCTTCCTAACCTGAAATCTCACACTAACATGCACACAAAGTCAGCTTAAGCTGAGTGAGTTCAAGTTTTAAATAAGTAGCAAAAGTCTTAATAATCATTCCAACGGTTTTAAAACAACAACCGGAAATACATCGGTTAGGTCACCACATTCAATAAATAGTCATTCTTACGTATGAGCATCTCTGTACGTGCATTCCTATATATATCAAATATATATATATATATATATATATATATATAACATTCAATAATAACATTTAACATTCAGGGCCGAGAAAACGTACAACCCAAACACGTAACATTCAGCGCATGCAAACACAAAGTAGGCATGCACAACATTCAGTAGCCGAAACGACTACAACATTCGCCAAATATTGGCCATTCTAAATATATATAAATATATATATACATACACATTCTATAACATTACAAGACCTACCAATACTAGCAAGCCTATGTAAAACCATTCAAAACATTTCATCAAGTAAGAAAAACACTTAGGTGTGCATGCTAGCCCAAAACTTAAAAAGAGTTAAACGGGGCATCAAGAACTCACCTGAAATCAATCGAACACCTGCAACGAGCTAGGAAATCCCTAAGTGCACAATCACAAGCAAGGGCCTGTAAAGTATACACAACGTGTTACTAAGCTAGACCGTAAGAACACTCTTGTCTAATGGGCCATTCAAGCCCAACAACTTGGCCCAAGGCCTAACACTTGGCCCAAGGCCCAACAACTTGGCCCAAGGCCCAACAACTTTCAATTAACCAAATCCACCCTACGATTAAGGTCGGGGCTAACCATGATGCACCACTCGCCCGTCGGCAATCAAATCGAGTCGAATACGCGCATAATGAACCATAAAACAAATTGTTAAATGAATCAGCCCCAAATGGGCCAAATTCCCATTTTAATCCTTTCATTCATCATAATTAAGTCACCCGAGTTAATAGGGTTGACGGTTCCTTTTTACAACTCTCAATTTAACTTTTAAATGAAAATTCGCGCACCGCTGACTCGATTGACCAAGCACCAACCAAAACAGCCCCGAGCATCAAAAAAGTAATTTCCCCACAGCCCTTAGACTCCCCTAGGGCCGTACAAACTGATTCGGTTGGTCATCCAACCGATTAACGCATCGCAACAATTTGCAATTCTACACCCGATAAACCATAGTTTTCGAACTAAAATCGATTGATCGACCTAAACACCTCCAATGGCTACGAAATTTTAATATGATGTAAATGCCATACCTGGGGATCTTTCTACACCGGAAACTCTAACTTTTATCCACTGGAAGTGGGTCAATTACACCTTGGCCGAAAATCTGTCCAACGAGAAGTATCGGCAAAATTAAGCATCAAAACGATTAGGGTGAACAAAAAGAGTGTTGGGGATTGTAGTACATACCTTGAACTACTTCTAGTAGCTTGGAATCGATTAAAAAGTCGAAGCAAGAAAGGGAGGGGGCTGCTGCCTTTGGCCGATCGGACCAGCTGCATAGGTTTAGGGTTTTTTTTGTTTAATGTTATATTATAAAACATTTTCATTCTAGCCCTCGGAATTTAATAATAATGCAACTTGGAAGAAATGTTAGGCGATTAGACGTACCGGGATGACGTAAAGAAACGTCGGATAAATCCCGAGAATTATACATACTTTACAAGCTTTAGTTTTTGAAATCGGAATTAACGGGCGTTACAATCGTTGTTCATCAATCCAAGTAACATCATCAATCTCTGTTTTTTTTCTTTACGTGTATAATATATACCCACATTAGGTTTTCTTTAGAGATGCAAAAAAAAAAGGATTTACAACCTGTAACGTTATTGAAATCTAACTCGTCGCTTGAGTTCCTGTTTTCAAGAACGTAAACCATTCTCACAAAATAATATAGCATAGTAGCATACCCTTATTCACATTCAAATCGAATTCACGATCCGAATCATGAACAATTAAGAATTTTTCACTCAAACCGAAACCAAAAACTTGAATTTACAATTCAATTTCACGAGTTAATCATTGTTCATAAATCCAGGTAACATCATCAACAAGTTAATGCTGGCTGATTAAGAGGTAGACTTTTAATGAAACTATTAAAAGGCTATCAAACATCCTATAAGTTTAGTTTTTAATTTGGTTTGCTGTTTTATTTTTCTTATTATTGCTATTTCATGTATGCATGTATGTATATATATTTATGTATATATGTATGTATGTTAGAAGAGTCGAAGTTGGTGGCTTAAGAGGAGTCTACCCTTACTCCAAACAAGCAAATTGCCTTGAAATTTCCATGCATGACTTATTGGATCATGAAGTTATTGGGTCGTATGTTAATTATTCCTCCTTTTTCTAGTCATACAAAGACTTTATACGTCGCTTAATGGTATTTGATCTAACTTTAATTACTTGTGATATTTGATTGACATATATTCTTTAACTAACTTGTCATTGTCAATATAACAAAGTTTAGGTCAATAAAATTTGATCTCTACGCGTAATCGTTGTTCATCAATCCAGGTAACATCATCAATCTTTTTTTTTCTTTACGTGTATAATATGTACCCGCATTAGGTTTTCTATAGAGACGCAAAAAATAAGGATTTATAATCTGTAAACGTTATTGAAATCTAACAATCGCTTGAGTCCCAGTTTTCAAGAACGTAAACCATTCTCACAAAATAATATAGCATAGTAGCAGACCCTTCTTCACATTCAAATCGAATTTCACGATCCAAATCAAGAATAAGTTAGAAGTTTTCACTCAAACCGAAACTAAAAACTTGAATTTACAATTCAATTTCACGAGTTAATCGTTGTTCATCAATCCAGGTAACATCATCAATAAGTTAATGCTGGCTGATTAAGAGGTAGAATTTTAATGAAACTATTAAAAGGCTATCAAACATCCTATAAGTTTAGTTCTTAATTCGGTTTGCTGTTTTATTTTTCTTATTATTGCTATTTCATGTATGCATGTATGTATATATATGTATGTATGTTAGAAGTTTCAATGTTGGTGGCTGAAGAGGAGTCTATCCTTACTCCAAGCAAGCAAATTGCCTTGAAATTTCCATGCATGACTTATTGGGTCATGAAGTTATTGGGTCGTATGTTTATTATTCCTCCTTGGATAGGGTCGTGGGTTTGGGTTTGGATCTGGTTGTGCTCGCTCGTTCAGGCCCCGACGCACTCAAGCCCAATCCTCATCATCAGCCCATTCATCATCCTCTAGCCCAATCACATCTCACTCCACAGCTCATTCCCATTAGCAATCTTCATCCTCGGCCCATTTCCCATCCACAGCCCCACCACATCTCCCATACTTGAATCCACATGCCAATTATTCCTCTCTCTGACCCATTCCAATCAGCAAACTTCTTCCAGCCTACCTGCACCACCAAGCCCGATTCCCACCTCAACTTTGCATCAGATGACCACTCGATTAAAATCGGGAATTTTCAAACCAAAATACCATGCTGACCTATCAATTTTCAACTCAACTCCTTTGCATCATGCACTGTTTATTGCACATGACCCTAAAGGCTTCAAGTCGGCATCCAAACATCCTAAGTGGGTTGCGGCAATGAATGAAGAAATAACCGCTCTTCACAAAAATCGAACTTGGGAACTTGTTAAACGCCCTTTACACCCAAATGCCGTTGGTTCCAAATGGGTATTTCAGACAAAGTATAAAGCCGATGGTTCAGTTTATTGTCATAAAGCCCGGTTAGTTGCTCAAGGCTTTACTTAAATTCCCGGCTTAGACTACTCATTAACCTTCAGTCATGTGTCAAGGCATCTACAGTTCGGGGTGTTCTTGCTCTCGCTACCATTTATAATTGGCGTTTACACCAACTAGACGTCAAAAATGCCTTCTTAAATGGTACTCTCACTAAGACGGTTTACATGGAACAACCACCGGGATTTATAAATCCACGTTATCCAAATTATGTTTGTTGTTTGAAGAAGGCACTTTATAGTCTTAAACAGGCTCCTCGCGCTTGGTATCAAAGTCTTAAGTACTTTTTTAAGTACTCTCGGTTTTCAATGCAGTCGAGTGGACACCTCACATTTTGTTTTCAAAAAGGATTCTGTGCTTCTTTATCTTCTCGTATATGTGGATGACATCATTTTGACCAACAACAATGAGGCGGTTATCCAAACTTTTATTACGCGCCTTCACATGGAATTTTCTATTAAAGATTTGGGTTACTTAAAACTATTTTTTGGGTCTTGAAGTCAAACACGCTGATTCTGGAATATTTCTAAACCAAGCTAAATATGCCTATGATATACTTGCACGAGCCGGACTCCTTGATGCTAAACCTGTGGCAACACCACTTACCACCACCGATACCTTTAACTCCAAAGGAGACTCATTCCATGACCTGACACTTTACAGATCGTTAGTAGGTGCTTTACAATATTTAACGATCACACTACCGGATCGGTCCTATGCGGTCAACCAAGCAAGCCAATTCCTTCAAAATCCCACATCAACTCACTTTCAGCTTGTTAAACGCATCTTATGGTATGTCAAAGGCACACTTTCATTTGGGCTCTCTTTTGATAAACCTACCACTACTCGATTAGTGTGCTATTCAGATGCGGATTAGGCACGTTGTATAGAAACTCGACGATCTACTTATGGTTATTCCATATACTTGGGGTGGTAATCTTGTGTCGTGGAGTGCCAAAAGGCAACCTACAGTTTCCTGTTCTAGTTGTGAATCTGAATATCGGGCAATGGCCAACACAGCTGCCGAAATAATCTGGTTAACTCATGTGTTACGTGAGCTGCATGCATTACCGCCCGACCGTCCTTCATTGTTATGTGATAATAAAAGTGCCCTTTTTCTAAGTCAAAATCCAGTATCTCATAAGCGTGCCAAACACATCGACATCAATTTTCACTTTGTTCGAGAGCTCATATCTTCCGGTCGTCTCTACACAAAGTTTGTTCCAACCACGCTCCAGGTGGCTGACATCTTCACCAAAAGTCTGCCAAAGCCTCTCTTTGAACGGTTTCGTACCATGCTTCGAGTTGGTCCTCCACCTTTCCGCTTGAAGGGGTAGTAGATAATCATTTGTATTTAAATTTTAAACATAGTCAATAGTCAATGTTGAATATTCGGTTGCCGAATATGTATCCGTAATTGTTGTGATCCTCCATGATTGTTGGGATCCCATTGTATTTATAGTTGTAACTTTATTGTGAATAATAATAATACACTTTCCATTTTACAATTCTATCAATTGCATTGCAGGTGATCATTTACATTATCTATCTTTTATATTTTATTTGTGTATCCTAATTAATCGCTGCATTTTGTTGTGGTATTGTAACACTCTGTATGTAAATCGTTCAACTGTTTTCACAAAACCATACAGATACTTTAATTAGCTTTTGTTTTACAACCACGTACCCATAAATATTATATTAGGCTAGAAACAAGACAACCAAACACTACATTTTAACTTTTTAAGATGTGAATCACCCTGCCATTGTTTGTTGTGGTCTGGTTCTTGAGCATGGTCTTCATTTTAAGCAAAGACTGGGTCATGTTGTTCATCGTCGGTTGTTGCGTCAGATAATACGGTCTTCATATGTTCCGGACATCAGATTAATACTATCTCGCATCATGTAGTCGTTCTTTATGATATGCTCTTTGATTGTTTCTTCTACCTTCCCCATTTTCGTCTTCTTGCCTTTTCTCTTTGACCCTCCATCCAACGAAAGTACGTGTTCTTCATCATTTCGCCCAGTAGTAGTAGCGTCTTGCCTCCATTGTTGTTGTTATGGTGGGTACCGAAAGACGAAGAAGATATAAACGGTGTGTTAGTCGATTAGTATTGTATTATAACTGATTTATATTTGTAGGATTCAAGTTGTACGTTGAATGGTATATGAAAAGATTGATGGTTGGCATGAAGCACGCGTTTGGGTTATTAGATAATTTAGTTCTTTTTATTATAATTTAGTTGTTACATATTTTGTATATTCATGAAGAATGGCAGCAGCATCATCGTCGAATCCACCACTACAGATGAAGGAGAACCTCAAGAAACAAATCACGAAGAAAAAGCTATTGCAATGGAACTAAAAAGGTGTTTTGATGGTTTGCAAATCGGAAGCTTAGACAGAGATCAAGTGACAAGGAATTTGATGGCAATGACTTCAACGGCAACTCGTGATCTGATGGTTGTCTACAACATAGATTAAGGGAAGCAGGATGTGGAAATGATGGCTCTAAAATAGATTTATGATTTTTAAGTTTTTTTAAATGATATCTTAGCCAACTTTTTTTTTGACGCTCCAAGTCTGACCCACTCAAGAACACCATCAAAGAGGAAACTCACATCACTGTGAGAAAACCCCCTTGAGTCCGGTTTTGAACATGAGACCTCTAAGATCCCAAGCCTTAACCATCACCCCTATGCCATTGAGCCAGAAGGCCAATGGCGATATCTTAGCCAACTAATATGCACATTAACACAAGATGTTCACATATGAACAAACATATTCAAATGCCACTAAATTGAATATTCACACGTGATTAAACTGAATATCAGTTATTCACAAGCGAATAGCTTATGTTCACATTTTTGAGACATTTACATGTGAAAGTGTTAATGTTACTTTTAAGAGCACTAATAATAATGATTTATCTGTGACTAACAAGTAACAAGCAAATAATGGAGTGGTGGCCCATTAACAAAGACAAAGTATTTAAACACCTGAAAAAAATAATAAACAAACTGAAAATCACATGAGAATAAAAGATTTCCCGAAATTTAGAAACCTAGCTGGATTTATATGCTAAAAAATATGCTTGACTATAAAAAATGTCTCAACTTATGTCAATCACGTGAAATATCCATGTAAAATTTATTTAATATGAATACTAATTACATAAAAAAGATATATTTAAAAAACACATATTTTGTTTATAAATAAAGTTTTATTAAATTAAATTTTAGCTTTCGAAAAATACCTTATCCCTTTCTTATGCATTAGAAAATGTCACGTAGTTTTACATACTAATTATATTTACTAAATTATTATGATTTCAAGCCAAACATTTTAACACCCTTAAAACATAGACAAACTGTATCAAATATTCAAATGTTCTAGTTTTTGGCCCAATCAATATTGAGTCCGGTATGACCGGCACCGGCCTAGCAAATTTCCAAACCGAACCTAACAATTTTCTGTCAAACTTAAGCTCACTAATGACTAAACCTAACGATTTCACAACCAAATTTCCAACCTAACAATTTTCAGGCAAAATAGAAAAAAGAACCATATAACTAATCTGTGTTGGTTGAATCCATGGAACACACCGGTTCTGATCGGTTGCACTTAACAAGGGGTTACAAAGTTTATATGCTCTGAACGTTATTTCTAGTTACTTGAAATCTTTGAAAACTTAAGGTTGATCGGCTTATCACTACCAGTATAGTGTTGATAAAGTATGTCAACCGTTGCTTCACTATATCTTGGGAAACGATTCACCACAAAACTATAGATTGCAGACTTGTAGTTTCGAACTTTCGAGTGTCATTTTTTGTTTACTATCTATAACCCCAAATACCAAGAAAAGACACAAGGTTTGGTTTTACACCTCGTCTCAAACTCTAAACCAAATTAACCCGAGTAACTGAGTTTTGTCAATTTTTCCAACAAACTAACAAACCGAGTTACAATAATACATATTAGAATTATGTTTTTCTAGTAGTAATGTATACCCTGGTTTAAAATCTTTGATCTACTTACATACAAACTTTCTATTGACGATGACAAAGTAACAAACTATAAAAAATAACCAGAATAGGCTCAAGAACATAACTTTATTCATGAACGATAAAAAATCAAAATGTCTCAAACTTGTGAATTGTCGCTCGATCCAGTCCCTAAAAGAATACTTCAAGTACATCATCATACATCACTTGTTATTCTTGTTATACAAGTGAGATAATACACGTTCTAATCTTATTTTCTTTTCAAAGAGAACTATTTTAACCTTTTTACCGACCCCTTTAACTTTCCTTGTGAGACCACAAGATAACTTCTAATTGCAAGAATGAGTACCCAAGTGGTAGCAGCTATTTTCTCTTTTATCATCAAAAGTAAAGCGGAGCTTAAAACCGTCTTCAATATTTGAGCCTGCAATCCTTTAAAAAACCCAAATACCCCTTCTCGTTTCCATATCGCATAAAGAACACCCATTAATGTTTTGTGCGATTTCTTTTTATTTTCCTTGGTTTCATCATCACTCGTGTCTGCAGCCTGAATCATGACCTTGCACCTGCATAACATCGATAAAAATTGTTTAAAAAGTGAAAAAAATATTAACTTCAACAAAGATATGCTATAACTTATAATTCACAAACCTGATAGCGGGATATGTAAGAACCGTTGCAATACTTTTAGAAATTGCACCAAGAAAAAACACAGAGAAGGCAGAAAGGGACTCGGGTGAAGTCCCGTTTCCTGCTTTTTTTAGTTTCCCGTCTAAAAGTTTTTGCTTCAGCTGATCAAATACCGTGTACTGTATTCATACATAATAAACAGGTCAATTTGAGTTTATATTTTAGTAACAACCGGACAAAATGGGTCAAATTCAAAATTAATCTTAAAAGATAATAGCTAGACTGAGTTAAGCCCGACTAGCCTCATAATTTGTTTTATTCAAAAAGTTGAATCATTATGTGGATTTACTTTATGTAACTATATTAATACGCTAACTATTTGAGAAACTAAAGTTTTCATGGGTCAACTCAAACCAATTTACCTATTTAGAAGTGCTAACGGGTCAAATGGGTAAAACTAAAAATCCAAACCCGAAGGGAAATGGGTTAAAACTTAGGTGGTGTTTGTTTTTTGTCTGAAGATCTTCCTGGCCTCTTATGTCTGCGCCGCACAGACCACGTGCAGACCTTTAGGCTTGAAGACTGTTTGTTTTTCTGAAGACATCTCATTAAAAAACGTCTTCGCGCCTTCTTATCCTAGAAGACATGGACCATCCTAGCCCGTGACAATATCAATTGTTTATCCCCACCTAAATTGTTTTACAAAAAGCAACTGATCACTAATGTAACAATGTTTATTGTTATTATTATATATAATATATTGAATACCAATATAATTTTTTTTTTAAAACCAGAAACCACCTGCTAGCGGGTCACCCACAAACTTTTACCCGTTTTGACCTGTTACCCGATTCGCTTGATGAGTTATGAGAAGACAGTTAATGTACCTGAATTGCAGGGTTGGAAGTTAAAAGTAGAGATATGCCAAGCCCATCAAATGCTTCACTCCAACTGCCTTCTGTAAGCATTGCCCAAAGACCTTTTGATCTCCCAAACGCGCTTGTTTGCATGCGCGATGATGCTGTATCTAGAGGCTATATCATAATATCAGAAACGTATTTATTTAAACCTGGTTATCTAATATCATACAATCAACTTGAAACCACACATCCAAAGCAACCTGGTTATTGGACCAAATATTAAAGAAAAAGGTGGCAATTTCTAACCTGAGTTATGATGGCAGTACAGGCCCCGGCAGAAGCAGCAAGAATCAAGTTTGCTTTTGTTCCAATTGATTTTGTACCGTATTTTACTTGATACAGCCTTTTAAAATAGCTATAACCGTAAAAGTACACAAATTGTGCAATAAATGATTGCAAAATCTTTGTTCCAAGACCCTGATATAATGATACGATTTGACCCGTGGAAACGGCCTCCCACAACACGTCTGATAGGTTCCTGCATGGCCCACACAAGAACTTTATTAAACTCTAATTCCCAATAATAATATACCAACAAATAGCTTAATTTGACTGATGGTATATCAGTGTACACAAATATTTGTGAACTAGCTGCTTTTCAAAAATCATACACACTCTAATAATAATTCTTCACACAATATTATCTTTAGGCTGCAAGTACTTTTATAGGGTCAAAACAACCAGATTTATGGATAACCAATGTTGTAAAACTCGCTAGGCACTAGTCGGGCAGTGGGGCACCGAATAGCGATTAACCGGATTGGAAATTTTATATGTAATTTCTCAAACTTCTACAAACCTCAGCATTTTGAACCCTCGTTTGATCATCTTTTGTTGCTTAAAACTTGAATGGATTGATGTTGATGCTTAAAACACGGGTTAACAGCTTAAAATTTAAAATCAAAGGATCGATTAGGACCAATTTTGACTGCCCTACCGATACTTGAAGAAATCGCATCGGTAGATACCGGTTAGCAATTAACCAGCGGTTAATCCCAACTAAACATCCACAATTCAAACAATAAAACTAATTATTTGATTATGATTATGATTTTGAAGCAGCAATCAAACAAGAACACTTCAAACCTAAAATTGATGCAGATATACACATATTTTAAATCCTAAAAAAGTTATTTCATTTTCAATAAATCAAATCTAAAGTTATAAACAAAACCAAATGAACTGATTCATAAACAATCAATGAAGGTCAAGATAGGAATTAAAGGGAATAAAAACCTGTATTTCTGGCGACCATGAGAACGAACTTCAGCCTGGTACTTGGCTTTACAGGTGTCAAGAGGGTACAAGATAGTTGTGCTCAAAACAGCCCCAATTGCTCCTGATGTTGCTTCTGAAACTGACTCCAGATCGATCGAAGACATCATCAATTGCATGCAAGACGAAGATGGTTGTGGGTCGATCAGTGGATTGAGGAAGTCAAAGTTTGGAACTAAGAGGTGATCATGATCATGTATTGCATTGCTGATGCTACCAATATTAAAGTGGCACGCGTTGTTTGACAACAAACAGTTTGTTTTAGAACAAGGAAGGGTGGTTGATGTTGATTGGACCGGATCAAGAATATTTATCAAGATTCAAGATAGTATTTTTCTTGGGAATACCGAACGGGTCAACCATACCCTTTCTTATTTTTTCCTTTTCTTTTCATTTTAAGAACGTCGACCTGCGGTTGACCCTGGTTTGAAACCCTTATAACATGTTTGCTTCACATAATTCGTGAGAATCAAAGGAATTGGAAATTAAATCCCATGAAATTGTGTGTTTATTTTGTTGGAATTGGAATCTCAATTTCATTTTGGTGTGTTCGTTTGTCAAAGAAATTGGAATTCAATTTTTTAAATAAAGGAATTCCAAATCCTTCCAAATTGTGGAGGAATTCAAGTAAATTCATTGGAATCTATGATAGGTCGATGTTTTGGGTGTGTTCGCGTCCGATACGACGCCCCGGGTCGGTTCGCGTCCGGTTCAACGCCCCGGGTCAGTTCGATTCGACTCATTCTTGAGGTTTTTTTATTTTTTTTTACGATGACAACGAATAAACCATTTTAGTTATTTTTACTTTTTTGGTTTTGATTATATTTTGAGTTATGAATTTTTTTTATTATTTTTGAATATTGTTTTGAGGGGTTTTTTTTTATCTTAATAGAAAACCGCTAAAAAAGTTCAAAAAAATAATATAAAAATCATAACGCAAAATATAAATAAAAAACAAAAAATATAAAAAAAAACTAAAATATTTTCGCCGCTATCTCCATTAAGAAAGAAAAAACCCCGAAACCTGTTCCGACCCAAACCAAAACAATCCTTTTTTAATTGACCCGTTCCGACCCAAACCCATTCCGACCCAAACCTGTTTAGACCCATGACCCCTTCAACCCAACCCAACCCAACCCATTTGCCACCTATACCAGATATTTGTGGTGATAGATTACAATTTTTGTCTAACGAACATATCAAGAATGGAATTGGATTTCAATTCCTCTCAATTCCAATTCCTATTGAAATGCTCAGATTTCAAATCCAATTCTTTTGGATTACAAATTCTATGCAAATACCAATTCCAATTCCAATTCCAATTCCATTCCATTATGTGAAAAAACTGTCACACCCCGACTAGCACAATGCGGAAGCGTAAAACGGGAATGTAACAGACACCTCTGATATCAACACATTGTTTATAAAGAAACATTACAAACTAATTTACAATATATTACATTTCTTTGTTCTATCGTTGCTTTCCAGTCTAGGTGATATAAACAAAACTAGTTCATTAACTATACATTCTTACTACTAACATCCTTGCCTCTATTCACATAGCATCAACCACACACTTCAGGTAAGTAACAGATCATCAAATTATTCCGATTTAGGTACACCTGAAAAACAGTTTAAAACGGGTCAACTACTAGAGTTGGTGAGTTTCACGAGTTTCAAGAAATCAGTAATGAGTATTCATAAGTCAACACTTGTAATCATGAAATAAGTATGTATGTATGTATGTAAATGATGTATGTGATGTAATTATGCTAAGCTACAGTGAAGCCTGGACTGTTCGTGCTGCGTGCCTCCATTTCCCACGCTCAATCAACCACTGTGGCCCCTTTCCGCCCACAACATGCCCCTGTAGCTATGTCTAACACTACATAGCCTGTTTGTATAAATATGGTCATGTGCAAACGGCGCTATGTGACACGGCAACCAGGCCGATTCCGTTTGGGTTTGTCAAACCAATAGTACTATTCACAAGCCACCGGCTCGAAGTTAATCACTGTGATCGTGGGGACTTTCGTGTGTTAGCACTTAGATAATTCACATCAATACATGTTTCAGGTATGTATATATAATCAAACATGCTTTTCACCCCAAAAGTTCGTAAAACTGTTTAAAGAGTGGGGTCATGAAACTCACGGTTTAGTAGATAATCAGAACTGTATCGGCTCGTGGTTTGTTCGGTCCGCTATCAGTAGTTCCTATAATCAATATTATAACAATATTAATATTTTAATATTATTATAATCTCAATACTAAACTGGGCTGTATAACTAATCTGGGTGTAGCTGGAACGTCCAGAAAGTGGAGGCTTAGGTTGTGATGTTGTTCAATGTCTAATACTTAAAACCGAACTTGGCTCAGACTCCCGATTTCCCAGCTGGGCCAAGTTGTTCGTTTACGCGTTCAGAAAACACTTATGAGAAAATAAGCTTGAGTAAATGTATTGGTTAATAAAATGATTAAATTATAAAGAAGGATCACATACTGGGGTCCCGGATTAGCCACGGGGCCCGTTTTCGTTTATACACTTCGATTTAAGAAGAAACGCGCACAATCCATCCGGATTGTCCTGGTTTTTCATAGAAAAGTTCGTTTTTACTTAATTAGTCCAAAAATATGATTTTTGATCACTATTGATGTTTTGATTTTCCTGCAGGTTCACTAGTCGCGAACTTGCCGGTTGTTATAAAAACTGAATTTGTTTAATATTCAGATTAGCATAATTAATTAACCGTTAATCATTAAATTATGAAAATTTAATCACTTATCAATTAAAATATGTAGATTTTTATAAAAATATTTCTGGAATTTATTTACTGATTTATTAATTTATAAAAATTCATTTTATCAGCTATATTTCGCCTGAAAATCGTCCGTTTACCCCAAACAATTTCCAAAAATTCCACAAAAATTCCTGAATACTCAAATCATGTCCCAAAACAACCTGTATCAATTCCAAAATGTAAAAATCTCGTGCGATATTTTTTTCGGCCCAAATTCGGCTGTAAAAATTCACACGAACGCAAATAAACAAAACACCTTTAAATTTCTCCAAATGATCCTAAAATTCATATGTGATCAAAATACATCAAATCTGAGTTCCCAGAAAAATTTCATAATTTTTGAAGTATTTTAGCTATTTTTCCCAAATAAACGTCCTAATTCGGTAATAAATTCTCCAAATATTCTCGGATACTCGAAAAATTACCAAATTTGAACAGGGACTCGTTGACATGGTCCCTTATGTCCCTGAAAAATTTCAAGTCCTAAAATATGCACATCATAACCTTAACCTAAATAGCCCGTAAGCGAGTGTTTCGGCATTACCTTAGCGGGTTTGGCTCGTTTCCGACCTTTTAATCAAGTTTTCAGGTTCTTGTGCTTCTAAGCAAGCTAGGTACAAGTCCTATATCACAAACCAATCGATATTTCATCAACATAACAGCCCTTAAGTTAGGGTTTCGGCTAGTGCACAAAAACGAACTTTTGAACCGTAATAACGTTGTTTCAACCCTTTAATCCGTGTTTATGGCCAAAAAAAACTATCAAAACAGGTTCCTTACCATGTGTATGATCAAAACATGTTTATGGACCATTTTTAGGATTTTTACACGGTTAGGAATGATTTTTAGTAACCAAGACATGTTTTTATGGTATTAAACAAGTTTAAACAAGTGTAAAAGTAGCTTATTTAAGTTGTTTACCTTAGGGTTTCTTGAGTTTTTGGCTGGAGAAGAAGTTTATGTCCAGAATTTTCAAGAAATAATGTTGAAAATATCTTGTATCTAGTTTAAATGTGAAAGAATAAAAAGGGGGCGGGGCTGCTGCTGTGATCGGACCATCATGGGCCCAATTTGGGCCTATTTTGGCCCAAGTTTCTGATTTCTCAAGCCCAAACACGAAAAGCCAGTCCAAATTTAGTTTGGGTTCGGTTTTTGGCGCGAAAAACTTATCGGGTGCGTTAAACAGCGCGAAAACGAGTGTTTTTCGGCTAGTTTTGTGTAAAATTATAAAAACATACTATACGTTTGTAAAAATCAAGAATATTTTCACGGATCGCTTAAAACATTTCAAATAAGTGTTTGGTAAGTCTTTTTCGGCTTAACGGATGATACAATGCTTGGTTTGTAACTATCTTTCGCGTTTACATCTATAGCGGGTAGTTAAACGAGCATATTTTCGTTTAACTTGTTTGCTATCAAACTAAGGCCATATTTCTAATGTTTTAGCTTGTATAGACAGTATATCACTTATAGATGGCCCCCCGAGATATCTGGGTCATAACCCGACCCGTTCGGTTAATCGTTCGTTTGTTACGCAAAATGCGTTTATCTGCTTAATCGGTAAATACGTACTGAGGTGTACCTTGTTTTGGCTCAAATGTCACAACAAACACGCCATTTAGAGAATTTCTTTCAAAAGGCATAACCTATGGTTCCCGGGTTTAGAACAGAGAGTTGGAACCACACATGTCTTCTTAAAGGTTTTTTTTTAATTAACAAGTTTAATTCAAAATATAATAAATAATAAAAATAGCTTTAAGTTTATAAAAAGAGTTGGGGACTGTTTGGCAATTTAGTGCTGAATTAGTAAGATACCTGACTGATTGAAAGATGGCATATTAACCATTAAGAGCTTCAAAGCCATTAATAGGTGTAAATATGTAATTAAACACACTTTGTATCTGACTTGACTGATTCATAGATAGCCCCTCTTAATAGAATAATTAAGAGGCTACCAAATAGCCCCAAGTTATATGAAATATCATATATTTTAGCAGGCCGTCTTCGAGGATTTAAATACCTCGGCTGAGCCGAAATAAAAATGCCCATAGCCTTAATGAGTAACAAAATATATAAGCTAATTTTTTTAAACAAGACTTAATGTTATAACAATAAACATAGAAAAATATATTATTAAAATCAAATATCGTAATAACTAACGATTAACCAATGATTCGTGAAACTCTCCTAACATTGGAAAAAAATAGCTTGGTCCTTGGTGGCTTGCTTGGTTAACTGTGGAGGAGCCTGGTGGTTAACAGCGAACCAGCAGTGGTGGTCAGCTGGGTTGGTCGTTGTTCAGTATTCGCAAAGAAGGAAGGAACCAAAGAGAAATTTCAATCAACCGCTATTTCTTTTATTTTGCATTGGGTTTTATTCATTTTTTTTAGTTTTAGCTTTAGTTTGGGTCCAATAATTTAAACTTGATTAAATGGATTATGGATAAAAAAGAATTTTGGGCCCAATAATTATAAGATGGTAAAGAGCAATTCATATTTTATAAGTTTTATATTTTTAAATGTATATATAAAAATATAGATAAAAAAAATTTGACCCCCAAAAATTACGTGTCCCGGTCGATGATCCAACCGGCACTACCCTCCAGCCGGGTTTAGAAACTAGATGCAAGATTCTTCAATGTTCACTCGGTGCATTACATTTGGTAAAATGCAATCTAGGCAACCACCATTTTATCATTTTAAAACTTTTAATACAAACTAATGATTTAAAAAAACACAAAAGGTTAATTAAATCGTTCAACTGTCAACCAGCAGTTGGTTTGATCGGCCCATCCAAACTGGTTGGTTTGGTTTCTTGTTTTTGAAATTGTTATTAACGTTTCGATCAATAGTTTTTGGTAATGCTGGTCAAACCATACGGTAAACACCCTTGAACACAATATTTAAGCATGTTATTGACTTTTATTATCACAACTAGTCATAATCATCAATGTTTATTATAACTATGTATTTGTTATTTAAGCTAAACACTTGCCATTTTTATAATTAAATTGAAGTGGGATAATATTCAATCGCTTTACAGTGCACCATGCTGATCATCATATTTCAAATTTTATTATAAAAATGTATTTCTTTTCTTTCAAATATATATGACCTTTAAAAACTTATAGTCATATATAAAGTTAATCAAACAATGTAATGGCTACTAGGAGTTATAATGCTTGGCACACTTTTATGAACGGCTCATGTGCATAATAATATATTGCTTCTTACAATTGGACTTATATATAAATAGTTAAATTACGAAGATTGAGTAGGTTGGGCCGAGCTATGAAAGGTTGTTATCTAAATGAGAAATATTGAAGAATATATGTTAAAACAATCATGTTCATTGGATTATATCGAAACCGAAGGCAAACGGGCAACAAGCTGTGCCGCTACCCCTTTTTGAATCGACACTATGTCTAACAGAACTCGAACTCGTGGCCTACAAATCCAAACAGAGTGCTTTAACCGCTAGAGCGACGCTTCTGTATAAAGAAACCGGTTGGTGGGCCGGTTCAAGAGGAAGCCAGTAGAACACTAGAACCCAATCAAACAATGTTGAAATCTCAAAATCAAATGAGTCCTCACGAATTCTATTAACCGGAAAAACAAAATCTCTATGACCCACCAATCAAAAAGTTTGGATTTCCACGCGTAACAATAAATTATGACTATTTATTTCAAACTGATATAACAAATTTATTTGTAAGAACTATACAAGTTTGATCAACGCTTAATTCATTCAAACTCTTACATTGCAAAGTTAGAACTTGGAACACCACAATCTTGTTCTTCCAAGATATTATCCTATTATCCCAACTCACATGAAATAATAAAACGTTATCGTCGAGTGCTAAACCTTTTGGAGTCTCGTGAATTTGACTTTCGTCATGCTAGATTCTAAATCGACCAAAACCTTTTGGTGATTGAATTCATCATCATTCAGGCTCTTTTTAATCACTCTCGTCACAATGCCGACATGAGAGTGATAACCAGCAACCAATAGTCCAAAAAGCTCACCAAAACATGGTACCATCTTCACCTTTACAACATCCTTTTCATCTTCACATTCATGCGCTTCATATTCATCAAAGTATTCAGCATACAAGTGCGGTGGAGGCGGGTCCATGTCCATGCGCTCCCATTCCTCAAAATCCATACCCCATTTGACGTGGTCCGTCCCCGCCATCGCTAGAGCTTCTATTGACACTGACATGCTAACCAATATAAGTTTAGATTTTCTTATGTTTATGAATAATATGAGTATGGGTGCTTGTAATAGATGAAGATCAACTACCAATCAATATGCATTAATAGATGATTCTCAATCACCAATCAATCCCTATTAATCCTCTTGGTCAAATATTGTAATTCAATGTTATTTATTTGATTCCTGTTATTATGTGTAATATCTCAATATATAGTAACAGAAATCTCACCCATTGAGGTAGAGACAATTTCCTTTACATGGTATCAAGCCACATATCGATCATATCTCTTCTATAATTTTTTTCCCACCCCCTGCTCTACCCATGTCGACCTCCTCCGATACAACTCTTCCCATGGCCACTATTCTTCTCATGATCACCCTCAAACTTTCTTCCACCAACTACCTTTGTTGGAGAAACCAAATCCTACCACTTCTTGCTTACCGAAAACTCGTCGGTCACGTCGATGGTTCGGTTTCTCCTCCACCAGCCACTATCACTAATGACACCAATGAAGTTCCTAATCGTGCCTATACTACTTGGCTCGATGAAGATCAGCGAGCGGTCCTCATTCATAATTCCTCTCTAACAGAAGAGGCTGTTGCTGAAGTTCTTTGTCTCACTTTTGCTCGTCAGATCTGGGTTGCCTTAGAGGCAGCGTATAGCAATACCTCTATTGAACGGATGCCCATACTCCGTGACAGTCTCCGTCAACTCACCAAAGGCTCCACATCGGTCACCGAGTTCGGTCGCAAGTTTAAGGCCACCTGTGACCAGCTAGCGGCTATTGGCTAACCTGTTAATGATACGGACAAAACTCATTGGTTCTTATGTGGACTCGGATCAGCCTTCGAGAATTTCTCCACAGCTGTTCGTGCAATTCGTGATCCTCTCTCCTTTAGGGAGTTGGTCACCAAGGCTGAAAGTCATGAGCAATTTCTCCAAACTCTTCACCCACCGACCCCTGCTCCCGTTGCCTTTGTTGCAAATCAGAATCATTCTCGTGGTACTGGATCGTCTGTGAACAGATCCAAATCTGCCTCCTTCAGTCGTGGTTCAGCCTCCAACAACTTTTCTTGTGGCCCTCGCAAGCCACCTCATTGCCAACTCTGTAGAACCAACGGCCACTATGCTAACAAGTGCCCACGGTTGTCTACATTTGCGGCTGCCCCCACTAGTGATGAGAGCATTGCTCAGGCTTTCTAGGCCCAGTGTCATGTCACCACTAATGGCCCAGACTGGACAGCTGATACTAGTGCCACTTCTCATGTGACGGACACGACTGGTAATCTTCATACTTCCTCTTCCTATACCGTTAACTCCACCGTTGTATTTGGTAACGGTCAATCCTTACCTATTTCTCATAAGGGTCATGTTTCTCTAAACAAACACGTTTAATTAAAAGATGTCTTGGTTATCCCTAAAATAACCAAGAATCTCCTTTCTGTTAGTAAGTTAACAAAAGATTATCCTGTTGATGTCCTATTCTCAGATTCTTTTTTTACTATTCAGGATCGGAAAACAAGCCAACCTCTCGTTCAAGGTCGGTGTGAGAACGGTCTCTATGTGCTTCGGGAAAAGAATTTTGCTTTTGTTGCTTTTGTTTCATCAAATCAAGCCTCATTTGAGTTATGGCATAATCGTTTGGGGCATGTTTCATTTGATACTATTTCAGTTTTAAAAAGACATGGTTGTTTATCTTTTACTTCTATTTTACCTAAACCTAATATTTGTTCTCCTTGTCAACTTGCTAAGGCTCATAAATTACCATTTGATTAAATGACAAATGTGCCTTACATCCATTAGATCTTATGCATTGTGACTTGTGGGGTCCTTCGCCCGTTACTAGTAATGATGGATATAGATTTTATGTTGTGTTTATTGATGATCATTCGAGGTTTTCATGGTTATATCCTCTCAAAGTAAAAAATGGATTTTATTCCGTTTTACAAACTTTTTTGCGGTTTGTCCAAACACAATTCACATGAAAGGTTAAGGTCTTTCAAAGCGATGGAGGCACATAATTCGTTAATCAATATGTGCGAAAAGTCTTGATGATAATGGCATATTTCACCGTCTTTCGTGTCCTTACACCGCTCCTCAAAACGGTAGGGCCAAAAGGAAGCATCGCCATATTGTGGAAACGGGCCTAGCAATGCTATTTCATGCTCGTGTTCCGGTCACTCATTGGGTAGACGCCTTTAGCACCGCAACTTATATTATTAATCGTTTACCCTCCAAGATTTTAAATGATAAATCTCCATTTGAGGTGCTCTTTTCTACAACACCCGCCTACAATAATTTTCGTGTTTTTGGATGTTGTGTCTACCCATACCTTCGAGACTATGCCCCACACAAACTAGCCCCTCGAAGTATCCCGTGTATCTTTATGGGGTATGCACCTCAATATAAAGGATACAAATGTTTTGATCCTCATAATTCTCGCATGTATGTGACCCGGCATGCACGGTTTGATGAAAATTGTTTTCCCTATGTTAGTGACTCATCTCAAACTAACCTTGCAAACCTTTTCCTCTCCACCTATCAAGAACCCACCACCTTTCCACATGCTTCTGTACTTGTTCCACCCAAACCCACCTCATTAACTCACATTCCTCCTTGTTCCTTGTGTAGAGCCAATCACCTTTCTGATACACAACCCTCTCATGCAATATCATCCCCCTCACTTCCATCCACCACCTCTCTCATTGAAAACGATTCAACTCCACATCCAATAAACATAACCCCTTCTACATCCAATACCTACACCTCAACACCCACCACCACCCCCGTACCCGACCCTCAATCTTCAACGTCCATACCCGATCTTCAATCTCAATCTCTCACGCCACCGGTTACATCTCCGCAACCCCCTCCATCGCCTTCGTCCCACCTTATGGTTACTCGCTCCAAAGTTGGTACCTTTAAATCCAACCCCAAACATGGAGCTTATCTTGCAAATGTCATGCATTTTGGTCTTCATGCAGCCTTGCTTACCTCCACTGATCCGAAAGGATTTAAGAGTGCATCCAAACACCCTCATTGGATGCAAGCCATGCAAGATGAACTCAAAGCTCTTCAACGAAACTGCACTTGGACTTTAGTGCCTCGGCCCGTCTCAACTAATGTTGTTGGTTCCAAATGGGTCTTCCGAACCAAATATCACTCGGATGGCTCCCTTGACCGTCACAAAGCTCGACTAGTTGCCCAAGGTTTTGCACAAATACCGAGCCTTGATTTTTCTTATACCTTTAGTCCGGTTGTCAAACCCTCCACTGTTCGCATAGTTCTCTCTTTAGCCATTATTAACTCTTGGCCTCTTCACCAACTAGATGTCAATAATGCGTTTCTTAACGGCTCTCTATCTGAAACAATGTACATGGAACAACCTCCGGGGTTTGTTAACTCGGCCTTTCCAAATCATGTTTGTTGTTGAACAAAGCTCTTTATGGACTCAAACAAGCACCACGGGCTTGGTTTCAACGACTTAGTTCGTTTCTTGTCTTCTATGGTTTTACATGTAGTCAAGTTGATCCATCCCTCTTTGTCTTTCATCAAGGTGATTCTTTAATGTATCTCCTTGTTTACGTAGACGACCTTATTCTTATGGGAAATACGTCTAAATTGCTTGCCACCTTTATAAGCCGTCTACACAAGGAATTCGCCATTAAGGATCTGGGGTTGTTAAGTTATTTTTTGGGGTTAGAAGTTGTTCACAACCCAACTGGTTTTTTCGTTACTCAAACCAAATATGCCATTGATATACTCACTCGAGCCGGTCTTGTCGATGCCAAAACGGTCTCCACTCCTCTTTCCACAACCGATACTTTCACATCCGATGGCACACCATACTCTGATCCTACATTATATCGTTCCATTGTGGGGGCTGTCCAATACTTAACCATTACCCGACCCGACCTTGCTTATGCCGTAAACCAAGCATGTCAGTTTTTACATGCCCCGACAGAAAAACACTTTCAACTGGTCAAACGCATCTTACGGTATGTTAAGGGTACAATCTCACATGGTCTAGTGTTTCAACGAACACAGTCCACTACCATTGTGGGATATTCCGATGCCGATTGGGCTCGGTGTATTGAAACTCGCAGGTCTACGTATGGTTACTCAATTTTTTTGGGAGGCAACTTGGTTTCGTGGAGCGCAAAGAAGCAACCAACCGTTTCTAGATCAAGTTGTGAATCGGAATATAGGGCCATGGCCAATACAACGGCTGAGATCGTTTGGACTACTCATTTGTTAAAAGAACTTCATGCACTTCCATCGACAAGACCTACTCTTCTTTGTGACAATCGCAGTGCCTTATTTATGAGTCAAAATCCCGTTTCTCACAAACGGGCAAAGCACATCGATTTAGATTATCATTTTGTCCGTGAACTTGTTATGTCTGGAAAGCTGCACACTCGGTTTGTTCCTACCAAGCTTCAACTAGCTGACATCTTCACCAAAAGTTTACCGCGGCCTCAGTTCAAGCACTTTCGCGAGTTACTTCGGGTTCGTGCACCGCCGTTTCGCTTGCAGGGGGATAATAAATGAAGATCAATCACCAATCAATATGCATTAATAGATGATTCTCAATCACCAATCAATCCCTCTTAATCCTCGGTCAAATATTGTAATTCAATGTTATTTATTTGTTTCCTATTATTATATATAATATCTCAATATATAGTAACAGAAATCTCACCCATTGAGGTAGAGACAATTTCCTCACCCATTGAGGTAGAGACAATTTCCTTCACAGCTTGTTAATATACTAACAGTTGGAAAAGAACCTTAACTGCTTTTCACGGTTTAAAAAGAACCTTAATTGGTCCGTGATCATAGCATAGATATTTTTCACTTTAAACATGTGTACTTCTAGTTAATATTGTGAAACTCGTGACAAATGCTACTGTTTGCATATATGTATGTGGCAATGGAGTTCACCCTGGGCAACTGAATAGTAACATACTTTGCATGTACAAATAACCACCAACAAACTACTTTAATAAATGTAATCACTCGTTTTTTAATTTTTATAACTTCATTGTTATGTTGGGATAATCGTTACTTCAGAATGATTTTGACTAATAAAACCAATGGGTTTCAAATATTAGAATCGGCTTTATCCAGGTCTTTATCCGAACCGAATTGTGAACTTGGTTTTCGAATTGGATTTGTATCAATAATTTCAAACCGCTTAATATGTAATTTTATTTTATTCTATCAATATATATACACACTAGCTTTTAGCCCGCTTGTTACGCGGGTTACTTTTAATTTTTTTTTATTTTTAAAAATATGGTAATGTTGTTATATTTGTAATAATTTAAGTGAGTCAAATGTTGTTAATAATATTATGTTTAACATCATGTTTCAGGATTGTTTTAATTTAGGTTTTTTTGTTAATGGACCTATAAGTAAATGAGCTTTTCTAAAGATATATATTTGTTCAATGGATTTCTATAAGTTATATATGGTTATGTAATTGAGTATAGAATTGTTTTGGTTTTATAAATTATGTTTGATATCAAATTGTCTATATATAAACTATTTCTTTTGATGTTTTAGGAAAAAAACTATTGTTTGAATGTTAATATATTTTGACCATGTGAATGTGGATAATCACAAATGAGGTAAATTATTGTCCACTTAACAAATGACTTAACTTCATTCAATGATTCTATAACTTGAGTTATGTATTTGTGTTTAAAATGTTAACGTTTCATATTTTATATACCCTTTTGTTTATCTGAAAACGATTTTTAAAACAGTTTGTTATGAAATGAGTTGCGGTATATATTTGGGATTGATATAAAAATTTATTAATAATGTTATCTTTTAACTTCATGTTTTAAGTTGTATATTTACTAAGTTTGTTAAGATGTGTTTTTATGTTAGTGAGCTTTATTGGTTAAGATGTGTTATATATTTGGGTTTAGAATATTTTGTGTTTGTATCTCATTTAGGATTTTATAAATGGTTAATTATAGGTCTGGTTTGATATTTAATGTTGTAGTATTAGTAATTACTATCAATCGGTGTTTGAAAATAGCGGGTATCATTATACTGTATCATCTTCCAAGAAATCAATGAAATATTTGTTTTTTGGTTTCATCTTTTGGTTATATAATGTAATTGCTAATGCTAAATATAACTTCTACTTAACATTTTGCTATGTGAATATTGTAATATTAAACTTATGAAGGTATTCGAACTTAGTTTAAACTGTTTATGTTGCTTATTCATATTGTTTTTGATTGTGTTGATTATATATTTTAAACGATCATAATCTAAATATTATTATTAGTGTAGCTAAAACTCGTTAGTTGTTTTCGGATCATGGCTGCAACTTTATTATTTTTTGATGCTATGTTTGGTTTATATATTGTTGTTAAAATATGTTGGCTTGTATATTTTAAATGATCATAATCTGAATATTAGTATTACTTGGAGCTGAAGCTTGTTTACTGTTTTTGGATTATGTGCTAGTACTTAAAGGCACATAAGTTTTCTTACTACTTTGGGCTGCAACTTAATTGTTCTTTGTTGCTATGTTTGTTTTCTGACCGGAAATACATACAATTAATACAATGGTGACTTTATGTGATCAAAGTTTTTGTTAGTTTGAATTGTCAAAGTAGATACTGTTGTTTATATATTTCATATTTTAAACAAATTATATTAAAGTCCCTGAAATAAGTTATTGAGGTTGTCAAACTTACATCAGCTTGTAAAGATGAGTTTTTTCATGCAAAGGTCTTTTAGACTGAATGGACGGAAATGTCTTCGGGTAGTATCATTATTAGGTTAGTATTTGAATCACGTGCGTATGTATCACATGAATATACTATTTGATTAATACTAAAACACATATAGGTGAGTGACATTGTGGAGTTAGATGATTAATACTATAGAAGTTTCATCCTGGAAATTCTTTGAAAAGTTTTTTAAACATTTGCTATCTATAACACATGAACAAGGTTTGTTATAATATGCAAAAGGGCTGGGCTGTGCATCATGAACTTCTCATTGTGTTTGGTATGATGCTTCATTAAAACAACATGCTTATATGGTATCACTTGATATGTAATCACACAACCCAACCATTCATTTGAACAACACAAGATTCGGCAGAACTTTATTTAAAACCATCATAGCGGCAATTCTACAAACAGAATCCAAAATGTATACAAGTAGATGCCAATAAATATACTTATATAGAATTCCATTAATAGCTTAACTAGGATAGTGGCATGTGTTACACACGGGTGGAAAATATTTCAAACGTCATGTATATGTAGATATCATAAGAATTCTTTACATTGTTCTCTACAAAACCACAAGATGTAAGAAAATATGTATAAATGGTATGAATGAGAAATTATATAAATATACAAATCATTGAATTGTTAAAATAATAGCCATACTAAAAAGGGAGCACAAAATCCATTTTCAAGAACTAAAGTGTGACCCATACTTAATCCATACAAACTCGCACGACTTTACAGTTAAAGCACCACCGACACAACGAAATAACCTATGATCGCCTTAAAGTTAATTCAGGGCCACTATATCAAGGATAATAATGAATGCAATCCCACGAATCATGGCTATTCAAAGATGGAGCTCCATCTTTGACTAGCCATGATTCGTGGGATTGCATTCATTATTATCCTTGATACACTATACGCATCTTGGAGTTTCGTGAATTTGAGTTTCATCACGCTAGATTCCAAACCTTCCAAAATCTTTTGGTAATTGATTTTACCATCATTTGGGCTATTTTTAATCCCTTTCATCACAATGTCAACATTAGAGTGATAGCAAGCAACCAATAGTCGAAAAAACTCACCAAAACCTGGTACCATCTTCACCTTTACAACTTCTTCATCTTCACATTCATGCGCTCCATTTTCATCAAATTGTTCAGCATACAAGTGCGGTGGAGGCGGGTCCATGTCCATGCGCTCCCATTCCTCAAAATCCATACCCCATTTGACGTGGTCCGTCCCCGCCATCGCTAGAGCTTCTATCAACACCGACATGCTAACCAATATAAGTTCAGGTTTTCAATATATATGTTGATGAATAATATGAGTCTGTGTGCGACTCTTTATATACTAACAGTTGGAAAAGAACCTTAATTGGTCCGTGATCATAGCATTGATACTTTTTACTTTAAACATGTGTGCTTCTTGTTAGTATTGTGAAACTCGTGACCAAATGCTACTGTTTGCACTTTGCATATATGTATGTGGCAATTGAGTCCACTCAGGGCAGTTGGATAGTGTGTCATTGTTCAACTCAACTACTCAAGGATAAGAGTGGGTTCAAACTTCAAGGTCACGAGGATGACATGTTTTCATGTACAAATAACCACCACCAAGCTAATTTAGTGAATATAATATGAAATTAGCAATATCGGTTAATAGTCGGGCAATAAGGATAGTATGGTCTGATCTAGAAGAGGCGGTTTGGAGATCACAAATAATGGTTTGCAGACCAAGTTTGAACATATGTTTTATTTTTAGTATTTAATTTTATTTGTAATTAGTCATAGTTTTTAATTCCGTGTTGCTTAAGTTTGTTGTGTCTATATAAAACCTTTTGTTTTGTTTTAAT
The DNA here is from genome assembly GCF_021521415.1 of Bidens hawaiensis. NCBI lineage: Eukaryota > Viridiplantae > Streptophyta > Magnoliopsida > Asterales > Asteraceae > Bidens > Bidens hawaiensis. The sequence continues at coordinate 42,418 of NW_027493711.1, read as the reverse complement.
CATTAAGTCAATAAGAAACGTAAAGAGACGATCAAGTTGATCAAACCTTGAAAGTGTTCTTGGTTTTCATGTGCTCCCGGTTTAAAATGTAACCCCTCATCTTTTATGTCTTTATAATTGTTATGTTGGGATATTGTTCCGGCAGAATGATTTTGACTTTAAAACCGTCAAATCATTAAAAAAAACGGTGCAAACAGTCAAATCATTAAAAAAATCGTTAAATCGTTAAACAACAACAAATCAACCGATTTGGCCTACCCTTTCCAACTTTGGCTGGTTTTGTTTTTTGTTTCTCAAAACCATTAATGGTTTGATCAAGAATTTTAGTTAAAAGTGACTGAGCCATATGCTAAAAACCCTAAAACATAATACTGTAAATATGTTATTGTCGTTTATAATAACTAGTCATAGCTCGTAATCATCAATGTTTTCATAACAACTATGTACTTGTCTTTTATAAACTAATTAAACATTTGCAGCTTTTATACTTAAACTGAAGTAGAATAGTTATCAGTTTAGTTTGGTTCCTCATTGGAGGTCTTTTGTTTGATTTCTTTATGATATTTCTGGCCTTTCAAAAATAAAATAAAATAAAATAATAGTGTATCTTTTTTTCGTTTAAAGTGATATATTTGAGCTTTAAAAAAAGTTAATCAATCAATGTAATGATTATAGGAGTTCTAATGGTCTGGTATATCTTAGGGCACTTTTACTAGGAATTCTATATTTCTAATGTACGTAATGATATATTGCTATGATGCTATCTATTACAATTGGACTTATGAATAGTTAAATTTCAAAGATTAATTAAGTACCGAGTTATGAAGGGGTTGTTATCTATTTTCTTAATCTAGAAAAAGGTCAGGGGTCCGGTTCAAGGAATAGATTATTCTATGCTAGCCCATCTATCAAAATGTTGATTTTGCCAAACAGTAAACACTTCAAATGTTGTGAACCGTTAGCGAACACAACGAACAAGTAAACAATTCGAAAAATAAGCGGAGGTCTATTACTTTAATCAACGATTACAACTACAAATTGGAACAATACTCAAGTGAATAACACAGAGTAGGGATGAGAAATCAGTGATTCAGGAGATGGGAGAAGAAGTCAAACAAATTCATTAGTTGGGTCACTGGACTGGGCTAGAAGGTCGGGCCCTTGGTAGTTTATTCCGATTCATAACATCAAAGTTAAAACTAATAGAACAAATTAACTATATATTAAAAACCAATTTTTCTTTGAGGAAAATTTACTACATTTTTTACAGCATTTTATGCATTTAGTATTACTCCTTAATGCATGACTTTGGCTTCACTTTTTCTAACACGTGTGTTCTTCCTGCATACAAAATATGACTATACTTTTCTATTATTTTCCGAAATAGATATCTCAAATAGACTATTGAATACAACTATGGAACATCACTAGATCATTCAGTATTTATAACATGAACCTTTCTTCTTTCCAATATGTGCACTTTTTTATTCGTCGAGTGCTTTTTCAGGCTTTCTTTTCCGATTACTATAGGGACCACCAGTACCCTTTCTTCTTTCCAATATGTGCACTTATTTTTTGCGTCCAGTGCTTTTTTAGGCTTTCTTTTCCGATTGCTATAGCGACCACCAGCACCGTACCAGTACCAGTACCAGTACTTTAACTAACACAACAAGAATTTCTGTCCCGTCCCAGCCGCAACGGGCGGGTTGAACCCCACTAGTTTATTTTTAAGAGCAACAAAAGTTTAATAATTTATACAAAGTCCTCACGTTAGTATTCTAATGCCAGAGACCAAGTCTTTTACACACACGAAATATTGGGTTCATAACACACGAAGTAAAAGAAAATTTGGCTTTAAAAAAATCTAGGCTTAATACAAACCCTTACAACTTTAAAGTTAAAACACCACAATCTTGTTCCTCCAAGATATTATCCCAATTGGCATGAAAAATAAAACTTTTACACAAGTTTACACTGCTAAAGCTATGAAGAACAAACATGATCATTTATCACCTCAAAGTTAAATTCAGAATCACTAACACATCTTGTAATCTTGCTAGATTCTAGCATTAACCCTCTCCTCACTAGAACAGGTATATTCAGAAGAACAACACAAGTTCGATCTATGCTTAATTCATACAAACTCTCATAACTTTAAAGTTAAAACGCCATAATTCGTTGTTCTTCCAAGACATTAACCCAACCGATACAAAGAAATAACCTATTATCGCCTTAAAGTATGTTGGAGTCTTGTGAATTGAGTTTCATAATGCTAGATTCTAAATCTACTAAAAGCTTTTGGTGATTGATTTCGCCATCATTCCGGCTATTTTTAATCCCTTTCGTCACAATGTCGACATGAGAGTGATAACAAGCAACCAACAGTCCAAAAAGCTCACCAAAACTAGGTAACATCTTCACCTTTACAACTTCCTCTTCATCTTCACATTCACGCGCTGCATGATCACCAAATTCTTCAGCATACAAGTGTGGTGGAGGCAGGCCCATGTCCACGCGCTCCCATTCCTCAAAATCCATACCCCATTTGACGTGGTCTGTCCCCGCCATCGCTAGAGCTTCTATTGACACCGACATGCTAACCAATATTAGTTCAGATTTTCAGTTATGTATGGTGTTGAATAACATGAGTCTGTGCGAGCCTGTTTATATAGTAACAGTTGGAGAAGAACCTTAATTGGTCCGTGATCATGGCATTGATATTTTTAACTTTAAACATGTGTGCTTCTAGTTAGTATTGTAAAACTCGTGACCAAATGCTACTGTTTGCACTTTGTATGTGGCAATTGAGTCCACTATAGAGTCTAGGCAACTGAATAGTGTTGTCATTGTTCAAGGATAAGAGTAGGTTCAAGGTCACGAGGATGATATGTTTTGCATGTACAAATAACCACCAAGTCACCAGCAAACTAATTAAATGAATGTAGTGTGATATTAACAGTATTGGTTAATAGTCAGACAATAAGAGTGGTATGGTTTGAGCGCGAAGGAGAGGTTTAGAGGAGATCACGGGTAAAGGACAGAAAGAAAATACTGGCTTTGTTTTATTTTTAGTCATAATTTTTTAACTACTTGTTGCTTAAGTTTGGGGTATCTTTATAAAATGTTTTGTGTTTTGTTCTTATCATTAAGTCAATAATAAACGAAAATAGTCAAACAAGTCTAATAAAAAATAGAAAGTGTTCTCAGTCCTCGTGTGCTCCGGTTTAACATGCAAACCCTCGTCTTTTATGACTTTAGACTTTACTGTTATTTTGGGATAGTCGTTTCGGCAGAATGATTTTGACTATAAAACCGTTGGGTGTAGATATTCGAATTGGGTTCTTGTCCGAATTGAATTTGTAAATTTGGTTGTCGAGTTAAATTCGCATCTATAAATTTCGAATCGACCAAATCAATTATTCAAATTCGAAATTTATAAATTTTATAATACATATAATTGATGAGGGAAGCAAACTTACTGAGTTCGTTGATGTGGCAAACAAACTCATGAGTTCGCTAGTGTGGGAAGTAAACTTAAAAGTTCGGGAAAAACACTTGCTCCGCATGGAAACTCAGAGAAGGCGGAAGTAGTTCAATTGTCTGATAAGCAAACTCAAAAATTCTCTACAAGTATCTGTATGAGTTCGCTACCTCCACATTTGTTCAAATACTTTAATAAATATCTAGAAACATTTAACCGTTGTAACACCATAAAGTTTAATTTGATAAATAAAAGTGTTTTTATTTTTAAAGTTGATTTATTAGTTCTTTCGAAGTTAGAAGAGTGACTACTCATCTCTACTCGTAGTTCCTCTCTTGTTAGTTTGTGATGACCAACAATACATAATTTTTTACTGGATTTTATTATTTTAAGGTTGTATATGTAACTAAATACACAAGTTTGATTATGTTTAATTGGAAAATAAAAAACCGTGACATATACTTTACGGGTGAAAACGGAACGTACGCTCGTGACTATTTCATTTAGATTAACATTGATGTATCGTTTTCATTGTGCAACTTGTGATCGAATGGGAAATTGTATATGAAGCAAGAAAAAAGAATGGGATATCCTACGTCTTAGTTTGCATTCTTTCACCAATAGAAACTTATGATACAGTTAATTTTTTAACTTTAGTATCCATCAATTTAATCAGAGAACACCATTTTTAATTGTAGATGCGCGAAACCGCACAAGCGATTGTACTACTTGCTTAAACTTGATATATAAGACGATTATTTAACTGTATAACCATCCCAAAATTTTCTCCTTTTAACGTTATCTCACAAGCATTATATATATATATATGGAGAGGATCAAGAGAAAACTCACATTTAGAGAGAAAACTTAAAAATTCCTAAAGAATTATTTTTAATTAAATATAAAAAATATTTTCAAATTTCCGTTTTTGCCATTATTCTTATATTTTGGTCCCCTTCACTTGAAAAAAATAAAAAAATAAAAAAAACAAAAAAAAAACCGCTGTAATACACATACGTTTTACTGTGCGAAACCGTTGTATTACACATGTGTATTACTATGTATTTTTATGTTCAATAGTGTTTAGTTGTATATATTCAATATTTGTGTATTGTATATGTGTAGTAGTGTTGCATTATATGAAAAAATAATAATAATAAAATAAAAGTCGATGTATTGCACATGTGCGTTAATGTTGTATTACACATACGTACTAATGTGTAATCGATGTGCGTATTAGTCTTATATTGCATATATACAATAGTGTATCAAATATGCGCAATAGTGTTGTATACTATGCAATACAAACACTTTTGCATACATGCAATGCACACCATTACACATGTGCATTACACCGACAAGGTTTTTTTTTTATTTTTTTTGGAACCAATAACAAATATAAGAATAATGGAAAAAACAGAAACTTCAAAAAAAATTTTAAGAAAAAGTTAAAAATAGTTTTTAAGTGTTTTTAGAGTTTTCAAGTTTTCTCTTTAAGAGGAGTTTTCACTGGATCCCACCCCTATATATATATATATATATATATATATATGAACGTACCATGAACATGTTATAACCCTAAATGGAGTCATCAAATTATATTCAATCATTGAACCAAACAATTAATTTTAGGATATATATTAAATTAATCCTTAATTTTACTATAAGTTAAGACAAATTTCATTACAAATTAACAAAGGAATTAATTGAACAAAATAAAAGTACACCATATATATATATGAACACCCTGCTCAAAACTACTATTGATTCAAAGAAGTTGCCTCCTCAGAAATCTAATCACCATCATCGCGACCACCGACATCTTTAATCGCTTGACACCATGCCCGTGGTTCATAATCTTCATATATGTTTTCGCCAATTGCATCAGAAAATCACCACCGCCGGTCTCTGTATCTCTTACATAAAAAACAAAGTTATCTGTCAATTGGTTTTTGGGTTGTGTAGATTCACACAACTCATCTACCGTTTATGTTGCCATCATCATAACGACTTCATGTGCATGTTCTTGTTCATGCTCATGTTCTTGTTCTTCATCATCATCCGCGCATAAATGGGGAGGAGGCGGGGCCCATCTCCATACGCTCCCATTCCTCGAAATCCATACCCCACTCGCAGTGATCTACACCTGCCATTGCCAAAGCTTCAATAGAAATCGACATAATATCCAATACAATAACTGCACTTGTTTCTGCTGTAATTAATATGGAGTTTTTGTACATATGCATGCTTGTATTCATATGCCTATATATATAGGTGCCTTCCTGAAAATATGGAAATTTCAAACGTGGCATACACACACTTTTTGTAGTTGAAAGGTAAACTTGCTCGTGATCATGTTATTGACTATTGACCATTCACGGATAATATGAATGAATTTATGGCGTTTTCAATTGTGCACAGTAACTTGGTATATGAAATGAATGAGTTGAAAGTCCAATTGAATATTTGATTTTGGTCACGGGAATAATATTTTGTGTACGTGCAACTAAAGACTTTATGAGTAATATTGCTCCATTTTTCTTGACTAAATCCTAAATGCATCCACCAAACAACTTTGATGATATGTGTTCACACCATTTTGTCTCTTCTCATCTAGTCTTTTGATTTACGATGCGTCTGTAATTTTAACGTCATCAAACTATTTTAGGTAATTCAATTTATCTGGAGAACATATGAGAACGTTATAAAAACTATTGTACAAGTTAGAAGGTGTAAAATGCACTCTCATTTAACTTCATTATTATTTTGGTGCCGAAAAACCTCTAAGGTCTTGGCAGTCAGTGCCCTAGCAAGGGTTGAAGGCTAGCCCAAGATGGGGTCCAGGGCCAATGCCCCTTGCTGGTCACGCTAGAAATATCGACTGAAGAAATATTGCCTGGAAATGATCTTTGTAGTTGTTGAAAATAAGTAGCAAGTTGCTACTTCTAGGTAACAACTTCATGATTGAAGATAGAATTTGCTGCTTGTAGCAGGGGTGGGCAAATGACCGTTCCGGATCCATTAGCACCCTTAACCATAACCAATAGCCTCAGATAATGAATAGGCTTAATCATAATCATAACTAATTCTCAGTTATACTTTCGTTTAATGATCGATTGTGGGTTGGTTTCAGTTAATCACCTCGTATACTATAAGAACATGGTAGTAAGTTGAATATCTGTATATAATTGCAAATAGTAACAGTGTTGTAAATGAAACAAGATAGAAAAATAATGTTGCGTGATCCATGAAAATATTGCAATTTTCTAATGTTAAAAAAATGTAGGGTAGATAAACATGTTATGAAGAGTGTAAAATATCACAGGTCAAAACTCTCACTAGCATTAAGACTTACTAATACATCTATGTTTTCATCTAAACATTATTTTCAATTTAAGACTTAAGTAAAAAAGCGATAACTAGTACAAGTATTAATAAGAGTTTACAAGAATCATTTAAGACTAGCTTTATCAACATCATATAAGGTTGTTACACTATTTACCTATTAAAAAAATAAATTAAATTAGCTACAGTGCACAACCCAAGTCATGAGATCAACCTAAGCTATGACCCAACTTCATTTAAATATTCATTTTTTCATTCTTTTCTTTCAAACAATTTCTTTTGTATATAATTTGATTTTTTTTTAATAATCTATATTATTTAACTTATTTTAAAATTTTAAAAATACAGTCTTGTTTAGTTTATTTTTATGAGCATTTCGATATAAATTTTGTTAGAAACGGAACACTTTTAAAAACATGTATTTTTTATAATATTATTATATGTAAAATTAGTTTTGTTACTTGTAAAAGATTCAAGTTTTTTAATATTTTTTATATTTAAAATAATACAATTTAAAAAATAAACATTTTTTTTTAATTTTTAATAAATTTTATAGAATAAATGAAAACCTAAATAAATATATATATTAAAATAATTGGGTTGGGTAGGGAATGAAAGTGAAAAATTGGGTTAGGTTGGGTTGTTGATGTGAAAGAAAGAGAAATTAGTTTTTTATTAAAATATTGGATTGGGTTGGGTTGTTGATAAAACTAGTCTTAGGTTGTGTTACTAGGACAATCTAGCAATTTAGTTTTGCATTACCAGGATAATTTAGCAATACATCTAGCTTCATTATCAATTCGCTTCAGTTAATGTTCAATCAATTTTTGGTTATAGGACACTCGTAACCATAATCATAACCACTTTGGCAGTTAATCAAGAACCTAGCTTAACCATAAACGTCAGCCAATCTTGGTTATAGGTTAATTTGATTCGGTGACAGTTCAGTTATCGATTAATTTCGGTTAACGATTAAGGTATACTTACACCTGGCTGCTTAGTGGTTAACTATGTACAAGTAACAAACTTGTACAATGGTAGCTAACTTGAACCAGAGTAGCAGACTTGTACAACAACAAGAAGTTTGGGTTGTGGTAGCATGTTTGTATAGTGGTATGAAACATTGCATTGTAGTAGCAACTTTGAACTTACTGTATGCAAGTTGATTTTATAATTTATATAAAGCGAGCTTCGAACGTGAGCTTTAAAACTATCCTACTAGTAAGCTACATTTATAATCAATTAGTTTGAGACCCGTGTATTACACGAGGAATTAATGAAAATTACAATATTTAAACGTTAAACAAAATACAATCAATAACACAATTATCACATATTGTTAATACAATTACAACTTCCATTAAAATTACTGGAATTAGAAAGAAAAACATTACGCAATGAGTTTACAAATAAGAAAAAATTTTCTTGTACACTACATTTGTGGTTGTATTGGTCAGATTACCTTGTTTATCAAGAATCAGAATCTTTAGCCCAAACCTGCTTGTAACTCTTGACAAGGCGACGTAGAGCTGTCCATGTAAAGAACACGGGTTCTTTCAAGTACAAACCAACCCTGGATAATGATTAACCTTGGCTTTTGTTTATGGTCATTGCAAAACATACTGCAAGGGGAAACTGTCGTCTTTGAAATTTATATGCTATTTTGTTTTCTGTTGGAGTTTGTGGTGATCTATGGATCAAAACTGTATGTCCAATGTTAGTTCAAGAAATAATTTTTGCTTAAACTACACAAGTACCCAAAGATATAATTTGTAGTCGAGTACCGTTACATAAGCCTTCTTTCTGGTTAAGATTTCTAAGAAGCATAACAGGAACACCAACTTTTAGCACAAGCTTGTGGTTTGGTAGTCCGGATATTCTTAGACCATTAAGCAGTTCAGGCGAGTATAAAGCTGCATCAACCGTGTTATTGATATATTCTGAACTACATATGGTATCTGAACTTAAGTACTCGACTTCGTCACCTGGAGAAAACTTGAGCAAACTGTCATTAATCTCATCAACAATTTCGTTTGTTGGTGCAAGTATGGCTCTATCCTGAAAGTAATGTTGGTTCTCGTAATTCTGTAGAATATCAGGATATACAAAGTCAAAAAGTTTAGATAGTGGATCAACAGAATCTTTTATAACTAGATCGTCAGGTATATCTATCGTTGCAACACCATCATTAGGACCTCCAACATTACCTTTACCAATATCTAAAAGCCATTTTGCAAATAATTTGGTTTCTTCAAAATCAGATGATGGTCTACCCATATTTAACCTTAGGTTTTTTGTTAATCTCAAGACACTGCATTCACTCAAAATGTAAGAAGAATATAGAGAGGCGTTTACTATGTCTTGTCTAGTGTCTTTTTGAACTACAGGTAGAATTTGTCGAAAGTCTCCACCAAATACAACAACTTTTCCGCCAAATAGCAAATTAGAAGATAAGACATCTTTTAAAAACCTGTCAAGAGCCTTGAAGCCATGTTTGTGCATTTGAGCTAAGAAAATTGACCTAACATAATTTTTTAAGAATCAATATTGATGTGAACCAAAAATGTGTTATTATAAAACAATCCCTTTTGATTTATCATGTTTTTCAAATGACTTGACTTGGAACCATTTTCTATGTGTCCTTAACTCTAGGCCTAAGTAACAAAATGATTTCAACCGGGAGGCATTACATATCTCTAATTCATAATACCAATATTTTTTATCTTTGTGAATTAAAAACAAATCAATTCGAATAATCAAATCATACACATCTTCAAGTTTAATCAACTAAAAGGAAAAATTTAGTTGTAGTATATCAGGTTTAGCATTAACATTTCCATAGACCCCTAATATATTTTGTATCTGCATTTAACCGGTTTGGATCGAAATTGTATAAAACTTTTGGAAATCGATATTTAAAAAATAGTAATACATATAAACTTGCAATCATATATAATACCTTTATACGTGAAAGACGCCGTACACTTATATTTAGCTCACGCTGCTGTTCGTGCCACGCCGCAATCGCCATGTCACCCCTTTGATCGAGAGCCTTGCGTTTTTTCATTAACCACTCCATCCATGCTTGAAATGCCTGCCAACACAGACAAGCAACAATAATAAAAAAAATATCCATCTTTAATAAAAAAAAAAGATTCAATTAAATCATTAAATAATACCTTCATTGGATTGACTCGGTTTTCCATATCGTATTTCCTCCTTTCGTCACAATCAATCAACAATTCATAAGCTGCTTGAATTTTAATAAACCTATGCCTTGGTTGTTTCTCCTTCTTCTAGAGTCCCTCTGCAATCATAAACTACAAACATAAAAACCATACAAGTGAGATTAAAAACACAATTGAAGCACACTACTTGTAATAGAATAATCGAGCACGTAATCATTTGTGAAACTATAAGAAAAGTAGTTAAGAACAAATCATCAGGGTGATAAAACTTTGCTAAAAGTCTATACGCCAACTTTATTTCCTCGTCATCAGCATCTCCCTCGAGTTCTGCATAATTGCATTTCAAATAAAATAAACATATTAGTTTCAAGTCAAGACTCAAAACACAGAGATGCAAATATTCATAGGGATATGTCACCTGCATTGTAAACCTTGCAGAAAGCTCAATATCAACTCACCGAGAATGACATATCAGAAAGCTCGATATCAACTCCAAGTGTCTCAAACAACTGCAAGTGTCTCAAACAATTCCATCATGTTGGGATATGTCACCTGCGTTGTAAAATTAAAAAAACTTAATATAACCAAGCCGTTTATTAATCAGGTGTTGGATTATATGCATAACACACAGTGTCACAACATAACACACATGTTGCTTTTAAGCATAAAAGGTGTATGCCATATGCATACACATATGCAGTTTAAGTCAGGCATACACTTGGTTTTAAAAAGTGTGTTGTGATCCGATGGTTTTGATCCCAATAGTTTTTAAAAAATACCAGAAAAATATTTATAGATAATGTTTGTACTTGTTAACTTTTAAATAGAAGATATTATGATCATCTCTAGTCAATTTGTTCAATAAATGGCCTAATTTGTTCAAATACTCAAACCCATTGCTAAAATGATGGTCAGATTTGAAGAACTCAAAACCCATTGCAGTCAACGATCCAATTTGTTTAATTACTGAATAAGCGTCTCATCGCGAATAAGATCAACTCAGACCGTATCACATGACATGACATCGCATCGCAATGCAAATTTCATCACCGCATCATGTGACGCTTAAAGCAAAAGTTTCTACAAAACTACAACCGGATGTTGAAACATTCAAGCTAGAAATCTAAAAAATATGCATTCCAGAATAAGGTGCAATCCATGGGATTCAAATACAAAGAAGTTTGTTTGTATAAAAAAACAGTAGTATTAATTAAGTAAAAATAGAAGATGAATTAATTAAAAGCAATGAATGATATAATGTTGAGTTGAGCATGTAACTAGCTAAAGCTAAACCTGTGAGTGATCAGTCAATCTAACCGTTGCAATCGCGTAGGTGATGGCGTAGATGCTAGCGGGAGAGAGGAACTGGAATTAGGGTTGATGAAAACAAAAAAAGAATGAAAAAACTGGATCCTGTTATTACTATTTGAGCGGGTTGTATTGGAGCGGGTTGAACCGAATGAGATACCATTTTATAAAAATGAGTAAAAATTGGTAAGAGTGACTAAGAAGATGACAAGTGACATCACCTAGTACGTACTTATTTATTAGAATAGTAAGATTTGTTAGTTTCTATTTTGTAGTTATGATTCATTATAATTAAAGGTTAATTATTATTATTAGATCGGGTTTCATTGTAATCTTTATTATATTCCTATAAATATACGTAAACTTTACGAGATTTTTATTATTTTTAATGCATATAACTAAATACACAAGCATGGGTACGCTGAATTGGAAAATTAAAAAGTGTGACATATACTTTACAGGTGAAAACTGAAAAGGGAAAGTTGCTCGTGAGTATTTTATCTACATTGCCCATTGATATATTGTTTTGTTTTCATTGTGCAACTTGTGATCAAAATCATCAAGTGGGATTTTGTATTCTTTCACCAAGAAAAACTTGTGATACAATTAGTTTTTAAACGTTTTTGTTATCCATCAATTCTAATTATGTAAATTCTATATGAGAACAACATAACCCTCTCATTCTTTCTTTTCCATTTTCTCTCACAAGCGCTATACAGATGCGCGGTCCATCAATGAACATGTCATAAAACCAGAAATGAAGTGATCTAATCGTATTTATTTGTTGGAAATCAGACCCCAATAATCAAACACAAGGCACAATCTGAACAACTCGTTGGACGCTATTCTTTATAATTAAAACAAAACTGAAAACTTTGACCTAAATAAAATACAGACAACATTTCAACTTATAAAAAAATGACTTGCATCATGCTCCAACTTTAATCTTAAACAATACTCAAATAATAACTAAATAAACTTTATTTCTAACACTAACAATTATCTCTATAGCCCTATCATTCTCTCTTCTCTTTCTTGATTATACCGATCACTAAGTTTTAATATTTAGGTAGCGTCTGATACGCAAGAATGATAAGGGGAATAGAATGAATCATTGTGAGGGAATGAAAAATGTGTGCTTGGTTGATCAATGAAAAAGAATCATCCATTACATATGAAATCTCATTTCATCAAAATTATTTCTTTAACACTTTTTTTTTCCATTTCATTCCTCTTTGACAATACTCTTTTAATAAAATCATCTGACAACCACCACCACCACCCTCACCACTGCCTCCACCACCACCTGACCGCTACTGATACCACCGCCGCCACCACCTGACCACAACCAGCATCGCCACAATTGCCACCTGACCATAGCCAACACCATTGCCACCATCACCAAACCACCAACGTTGTCGTCACCGCCACTGTCACCACCTAACCGCCACCACCATCGTCACCGCCACTACTGCAATGGTCACAACCATCTGACCACCACCACCGCCACCGTCACCACCACTATCACTACAAAAAAAAGTCGTATTAGCGGCGACACTATTAGCAGCGACATCCACGATCCGCGTGAAAACAAATCTGGGTCGTTGATAGTTGAGTTGATCCAAGGACTAGGGTTTCTTCTATGTAGCTGTCGCCGCTAATAGTCTTGTGTCCTAAACTCGGGAAAATATAATCATTTTCCCTCTCTTCTCTCCATTATTCCTGCTAATCTTGTCATCTTCGAAGGTCACCGCCGGCCACCGCTCATCTTGTCTCCATCGTCGCCGCCGGCCACCGCTCCGACCCTCATCTTCCTGAAGCTCCTTTGGGTATGTTTTATATCCACCTCCAACATCGTCGCTCATCTTCTCACTAATTTTGTGTTTGTTTTGTCATCGAGGTCCTCCTTCTCTGACGCCGGCCACCACTCCGACGCCGGCCACCCCTTCGGCCACCACTCCGACGCCGGCCACCCCTTCTGCCACCAACCCGACGCCAGCCACCACTTCTGCCACCAGTCCAACGCCGACCAACACTCCGACACTCACATTTCCTTGGTAAAACTTCTTTGTGTATTTATAGATTTAATTGCCGATTTGTGTGTTTAAACAATGGTGCTGATATGTGGTGTTAATTAGGACTGATCTATGGTGGTTTGTGTCTTAGCTCGTATAATAAAATGAATTAGGACTGATATGTGGTGGTTTGTGTGTTAGCTCGTATAATAAAATGAATTAGGACTGATCTGTGGTGGTTTGTGTGTTAGCTTACAATTTTACAATTAACGAGCCCTAATTGTTTGTTAATTGTTGTCACACCCCGACCAATGAATGCGGAAACGTCGAGGCGCGACATGATTGCTCATTGCACAATGACACTATAAAGTTACAATATTTAAACAACTCATTTAAATCCATATCATCATAAATAATACAACAATTGTTCATACAAAATGTCAAATAGATGGATAAACAAATAACTTGTTCTTTTACTTTCTAATATCCTAAAGCCAAGATAATAAGTTTCTTCAAGTAATCCAACCAAGCTAACATCAAACCTGTAACATTGCATAAAATAGAGTTTGTCAACACGAAGGTTGGTGAGCAATTTTCATAGTTTTGGACAATAAGTATATAGTATGAAATCCACAACTAGTATATGAAAACAATAAATAATAGCAACAATTTAGAAAATAAAACCGTCAATAAGAATACATTGACGAACCGTCAATAAGAATACATTGACGACAATAATGAAATCGTCAATAAGAATACATTGACGACACCTTTCTATATGGGGATACCATATATACTCGGAATTAACGTATGATCATACCTTGATGAGGCTACCCGCCTTAGCATTCAAGAGGCTACCCGCCTTAGCATTCAAGAATTTGCACATAATCATGTAAAGCATATAACACCAAATCGAGCATTTATTTAAGTAAACATATACAATACGTGTTGTGGTTTAAGACTCAAGTATAAATCATTTGAATTTGAATAAGTATGCAATGTCACCCCCAAACGACAGATGGAAAACGGGGGATGAAAAAGTACTCACATTAACAAGTAACTTGAAAGATAATGTCGTGAATAATCGGAGAGATCGGTTTAACGAGAAAGACCTATATCAAACGGGTCTTGTGTTAGTAGGTAGTCTTGGAAGGGTTTAAAATAAAATACATGACAAATAAAGTAAATAAATAAAGTTTAGGATTTAAAATGTAAATATTTGAGAAATTAAAGAAACGAGTTTTGTAAAATAAGTTTACTCGAAACCGGGTCTCGGTATTCTATTCATTAGTTTTTTTCTTTTTTTACTCAACCTATGTTAAGTAATAATGTGGGTTAAAATGCGATATTGCAAAACCTTTGGTTATAAGAATACCAAAACGAGGTTTAAACGAGTGTTCGGGTTTGTCGGTTCGAGACTTGATAATTGACCAAGCTCACAGTTAACTTCCCAAAATAATAAATGTTATGAGATAACTCAATAAAATCAAAATAGACTTAACCAAGTATGTAGTTCTATTGTGAAGAACCTTAACGTTCGTTAAGCGAGTATACGAGCTTATCGGTTCGAACTTGTTATAAGATCAAGTTGGTTACCGACATGCCAAGTATGTTTAGAAATTAACTAAAATTGATTTAAAATATAATCTTGAAGAAAAATATGAGTTTTGGTGGCTAAAAACACACTTGTGTGTCTTAAGCGAGTGAACTCGGTTTAGTTCGGTTTTTGGTTCGGTCCTTGACTCGGAATAAGACCGAGGATGGTTACCACATACCCAATTACCATGGAACTTGTAAAATAACTTATAAATAATAATACTCAAGTTTTACATTCAAAAAGTTAACAATAAAGCTTTTAAACAAAAGTTTGGTTTTTGGTTCGGTCCTTGACTCGGAATAAGACCGAGGATGGTTACCACATACCCAATTACCATGGAACTTGTAAAATAACTTATAAATAATAATACTCAAGTTTTACATTCAAAAAGTTAACAATAATGCTTTTAAACAAAAGTTCGGTTTTTGGTTCGGTTCTCAACTCGGGATAAAACCGAGGCTAGTCACCACATACCCAATACCATGGAACTTGACAAATATGAAAAATAAACTAAAATATGTAGAATTTAAGCAAGTATAACAAGTTATATGGTTAGATTTGTTAAATATATAAACAAGGACTACAAAGTCCTCCATGTAACCTTGCCTTACTAGTCCGACATTTCAACCGGCCGAGACCGGAGAAATGAAAGACCGAAGGTAAACAAGGAGTGTATATTATATATATGTTGTAACATCAAGCTTTAAGTATTGAGAAGTTAATTAAAATGAAAGATTAGCTTATGAAGAACAACCTTAGAATTCAAGAATTTGAGAGAGAAATGAAGAAATGAGCAAGCACAAATGAAGAAGATGGGTGTGTATATATAGGGTAAGTTGAATGGGTCTTTCATAAAGGGTGTTTCATGAAAATGGGTTGGTTATAGACCCAAGAAAGCACAAACTACAAATGGGTCCTTCAAGTCTCCATTTTGGTAGTTTTAGTCTCTGGAGTTCGTTTTGAGCGTTTTCGGGGAATTTTAAGAACCGAAAAGGGTGTTTTTTTTATCCAACAACTATAAAACAAATATTTAACATACAATTCATCATTTTGATAATATCGAAAGGTTCGGGATACAAAACGGGTCGGGTTTACATTAAGAATACAAGTATAAAATAACCCGAAAGTAACAAATGTCACAATTGTTATGAGTTAAATTGTTCTGATTTACTATTATTAGTCTGTTCTGCTTGACAATTTTATGATAATATCTTGATTTCTAAACTTTATTACTAAAACAAGTAGGGCTTGGATTAAAAAAATCTGGTTTATTTGATGAACACATTCGCTTTAATTGTATCTAAGTTTATGTGTGAAATACACAATCACTAATAGAGGCCAGCAATGAATTGTTATCTAGACGATTGTTATGTTTAATACGGTTGTTTTCGTGTTTCATCTTAACTACTTAGACGATGTTTTATGTTTATGATATATGCGTATGAAATTTTTTGGATTTGTGTTGTTTTGAAAATCTGGAAATTATCATGAAATGCAGGAAAACGGGTCAGGAAAGGAACCGAAAATAGAGCAGTGCTGGACAGCATGCCTGCTACTATTAGCGGCGACAAACAACTATTAGGGGCGACAATAGTCGTCGCTAAAACCCTATATATTAGCGGCGAAATGCATTAGTAGCGACGACTGAGTATTAGCGGTGACTGACACTTATCAGCGGCGACATGTGACTATTCGCGACAAATTATCAGCGACGACGTAGCCGCTAATCCTTTTAGCGGCGATTTCCATAACTATTAGCGGCGACATACGTCGCCGCTAATACGCAGTTTTCTTGTAGTGTATAATCGTCATAGCCAACTAATCATCACCCTCGCGCCGCTCTTCCATCGCCATTGCAAATTTATTTTGGTAATTTTTTTTATTTTGAGATAGAAATATGTTTATTATTTCTATTTCATTCATGCATTTTTTTTCCTACCAAACTACATAAATTAGTAATTTATTTCATTTCATTCCATAGAACGTTAACCAACATGACAAAAGAATGGTAATTATCTATTTCATTCTGTTATGCATTCTATTAATTCTTTCACTCCATTCCTCTTCCATTTGATTACTCCCAACCTAACATACCATAGTCTTTTCTTTCCCGGTTCAACCCTTTATTATTCATGGAAGCCAAGCAGTTTTTCTATAAATCTAAGAGAAATTTAATTACATCAAATAAAAGAATGAAGAATATTGAAATACAATATACACTACATATATGCAAACTAGCATCCTACTCAAAACTACTATCAATTCAGTAGAATTTGCCTCCTAAGAAATCTAATCACCAATATCGCCGTCACCAACATCTTTAATCGCTTGATACCATTACCGTGGTTCATAATCTTCATATATGTTTTCGTGGATTGCATTGGAGAATCATCACCACCCTCTTTATTTTTTACATCAAAAACAAGATTTGTCAATTGGTTTTTGAGTTGTGTAGATTCACACAACTTATCTACCGTTTCTGTTGCCATCATCGTAATGACTTCTTCATGTTCATGTTCATGTTCTTCATCATCATCCGCGTATAAATGGGGAGGTGGTGGGCCCATCTCCATGCGCTCCCATTCCTCGAAATCCATACCCCACTCGCAGTGATCTACACCTGCCATTGCCAAAGCTTCAATCGAAATCGACATAATATCCAATACGATAACTGCACTTGTTTCTGCTGTTATTAATATGGAGGTTTTGTAAATATGCATGCTTGTATTCATATGCCTATATATATAGGTGCCTTCCTGAAAATATGGAAGTTTCAAACGTGGCTTGCCGCTTGCACCTTTTGGAGTTGAAAGGTAAACTTGCTCGTGACACGTATGTACTTTTTCAAAATCTATACTCTTTTATATATCGAATTAAAGAGGCTACATGAATGATTTTTGACGCTTTTAAGTGTGCATGTGTGGTCTTCTATATGTAACTTGGTATGAAATGAATGAGTTGAAAGTCCAAATGAATCTTTGATTTTGGTCACGGATATAACATTTTGTGTACGGATGACAGAAGACTACACAAGTAATGCTGTATATATCCTTTTAGGTTTCTTGCTTAATACGTCCTGTTAATAATTTGTGTTCACACCATTTACTTTCTAGATTCTCGTCTATTTTTTTTAGATCATTTGACGATGACACAACCTTAAGGAGGATAACTACAGAAATAAAATACATAATCTTTCCACGTTGGTTAATTATTATATTACAAATGGGATGGTTACTACGTCGACTAGTAGGCCTCGGCACCCTCTACTAAATATAACTCGTTGTGAGAGGGAAAACGGTGGGGCATATCCCCAAGATTGTGAGAGAGGGAGTACGCTTAATAACACTGGCCATTTGATTACATATATTTTATACATAAAATGGAAATCGATCCAGATCCCATCAAAGTTAATTAGCCCATGTTTAGAAACAACTATTGAAATGAGTACATCCACTTTGTTGGTATTTATGGCATCAAGTGGTGACAGAACATGCGGCAACAGAGGAGAGATGGCAACAATGACCAGGACAATGAAATGGGTAGATGGTGGTGGGCGCAGTTGTGGTGGTATAGTGACCGGTGGATTGTAGTGCTAGTGATCAAATCGTCTATATTAAGTAGATGGTGCCACGGTTGTTGCATACCTATTTTGACTCGTTTTAAATTTACATGACTTTGATTCATTTTATATTTTGTAAAGACCCAAATAAATCTATTCAACAATAAAAAGTATCAAGATAAAAGATTAATAATTATTTTTGGTGTATTTAGAAAAACTTGTATAGTTAGTTTCATGCATACGAGTATAACAAGGGGAAAGTGAATATGGAGTTGTTATGCAACTAACTTAGATGTGAAACCATACATAGTTTTGATCATTTGATGGAAGATAATTAAACCATTCCTAACCACAATGCATCGAGTTCTTGTTCCATCACTTTCGCATCCCCGATCCACCACCATCTCTATAATTTCACATAGCATTTCTTCCTCAATCCATCATCACCATGTTCACATCTCCCAATAATCCCAAATTGATGCCTAATGTCCCAATTTCATATCCTTTTTTGTTCAAAACTCTCCCAACATGGGTTAGTATAGTGCATCAGTTTTTGGTTGTGTAAATTGAATTAAGGGTATTTTGGCCCTACTTTATTCATGGTGCTTTGAAAATTGGATTCTTGAAATCATGAACAATAGTTGCTAGAAGGCATTGATGTAACACCCCGACCAAAGGCGGATTATACATCGGGGCGCCACATATTGTTTCATTACTCGTGACACTATTTGGTGTCAATATTTAATAAATATATTCATTCACGCAAGCGCAACGTATACATAAGATATAAATAAACCAACTTAAATCAATATATTATAAATCAAAATATTCGAACAGCAAAAACTTGTCTTGATACATTTTAATCTAGGTCCAAAATAAAGAACTTCCTACGTGTCCTTAAGCTCCCAAAACGGCTACTGCAAACCTGAACATGTGTTAAAATAAACGTCAAACACTTTCGTGTTGGTGAGAAATCAAGTTTAATACAATACATAGATAACAATAAATCTGCGCGCAACATGTGTATGTCTGGTTTTCAACAAGGGTGTAATCTGATCGGGACCAACTCTAAGAGACAAGACTGCCAGTGCTCACAATTGAGCTCACAAACAAGACTAACTGTGCAAGTGTAACAAAAGAGAAAATCATAAACGATAGTTCTCCCGTGTTCATCTAATGGTACCATGAAAACTGCGGAATAGACCGTCAATACGGTTAATGATCCACACATACAAATAAACAGCCAAGTCTACGTCCTCAACACATGGGATACTGCGCGACTAAAGTTCATAAACAGTTTAAGACTCAAGTTTTGTATGAACACATGAACATCCCAAAGCATTTAAAATAAAAAGGGATTAGATACGAGATAACTCACTTGATAAACGATGCGGTGTAAGATAAAGCAAGAATCAACTTTAAACAAGCACAAGTTAACCTATAATTAAAGATTATTGTTTTAAATGATCTGTTTTAAGTCTTGATAATAAGTTAGCATAATTAATAAGTAACTTAAACATTATTATCATATATATATATTACCGGAAAGACAAGGCAGAACGGAGAGGAAGACGGAGGCAGAGGGGAGGCGGCAGAGAGAGCAAGGAAAACAGGAGAGATTAAGTGTTTTGTGTGTGAAGTGTTAGGAAAATATTATTATTATTTATAGGAAAACCCTAGGAGACATAAATCCAGAAAAGGTTCCAAGACAAACAGAACAAGACAAAACAAAAGATAGCAAAAGATATCAAAAGATATGGCAGCTGCAGGGGGCAAGATAAAGCTGTCAGCGAACAGTAAAAAGGCATGGGCGGTTCAGATAAAGGTACTGGTCAAGCATGGCAAAAGCAGATCTCAAAAGATAATGTCAGTCACTTTATCTACCAACCAATGGGGTTGGTACGCATGCAGCGCCGAAAGTAACTATTCAGACATTAGATAGGTTAGGTCAACAGCACAGAAGATAAGACAACACAAAGCATACAGGCTGGAATAAACAGAAGATACAAGGGTTAAGCGCGGGAAGGCTGAGTGCGCGAGCGCGAAGGCTGGCACAACAATCCTTAGCGCACTGCGGGAAGAATCACAAATCCTTCGCGTGCTGCGTGAAGAACAAGAATTCTAAGCGCATCGCGGGAAGAACATACATTCTTAGCGCATTGCGGGAAGAACATACATTCTTAGCGCGCTGCGAGAAGAGTTCTCTCCACGCATCGCAGGAACAAGATGTCTTCACGCAGGCTTCCATGTAAGGAGTCTGGCGCGTGGAGCTGCAGACATCCTTAAGCGGGAGGAACCAAAGGACAAGCAAAGAGTTAGAAGAAAAAGAGGAAACAAGGCTTAAGGGCGGGACAGCGACAAGAGGGAACAGAAGGCGGAAAGAGAGAAGAGGGATGGGACGGCGGAAAGAAAGAGAGAGAGAGGCGGGAAGGAAAATATATATATATTATTATTAAAAGTAAAATATAAGTATAAATAAATATTAAATCATAAAAGAAAGAGATCGGGTCAGAGAAACGGGTACCTGGGTCGGGTCGGATCGGGCAGATGTCACAGTCTCCCCTACTTTAAGAAATTTCGTCCCGAAATTTATCTCGAAGTAGGTTGCGCAGAGAACAGGTGCGGGTACTTGATCTTCATTTGATCTTCCCTTTCCCATGTAAACTCGGCTCCGCGCTTGGACTCCCAACGAATTTTCACGATAGGGATACGACTGCGCTTGGTTTGCTTTACCTCGCGATCCATAATCTCAACAGGCTTCTCAACAAAATGCATAGTTTCATCAACTTGAACTTCATCAAGTGGAATGTGAAGGTTCTCGTCAGCTAAACACTTCTTGAGATTGGATACATGGAACGTTGGATGCACATTACTGAGCGCGGGCGGCAGGTCTAGTCTGTAGGCAACTTTTCCTACGCGCGCGAGAATCTTGAATGGTCCAACATATCGAGAAGCAAGCTTACCCTTCTTCCCAAAGCGGACAACACCTTTCCAAGGCGACACTTTGAGGAGAACAAGATCACCAACTTGAAATTCGAGAGGCTTTCGCCTACGATCTGCGTAACTCTTCTGTCGGCTTCGGGCAGTCAGCAGATGATCACGGATCTTGGCGATTTTATCGGTTGTCTCTTGAACAAGTTCGGGTCCTGTGATTTGAGTTTCACCCACTTCGCTCCAACAAATCGGGGAGCGGCACTTACGACCGTAAAGTGCTTCAAATGGGGCCATACCGATACTGGAATGATAGCTGTTATTATAAGAGAACTCGATCAAAGGCAGGTGTGAATCCCAATTACCTCCAAAATCAAGAACACAAGATCGAAGCATATCCTCAAGAGTTTGAATAGTTCGCTCAGACTGACCGTCAGTCTGAGGATGATATGCCGTACTCATGTCCAAGCGAGTTCCTAGCGCAGATTGGAGAGATTTCCAAAAGCGAGATATAAAACGGCCATCGCGATCGGATATGATGCTCAAAGGAGTACCATGGCGGCAGACAATTTCCTTGACATAAAGCTGCGCGAGCTGCTCAACACGGTAGTTTTCACGAATGGGCAGAAAGTGAGCAGACTTAGTCAATCGATCCACTATTACCCAAATGCTATCATGTTTGCTTGCTGTCAAAGGTAACTTGGTAATAAAGTCCATCGCTACACATTCCCATTTCCACGTAGGAATTTCTGGTTGTTCGAGCAAACCAGACGGGCGTTGGTGTTCAGCTTTTACTTTAGAACAAGTCAGGCATTTAGCTACGAACACAGCAATATCCTTCTTCATACCGGGCCACCAATAAGTAATGCGCAAATCCTTGTACATCTTATCAGCGCCAGGATGAATAGAATACCGAGATTTATGCGCTTCACACAGGATATCAGCGCGAAGATTCTCATCAAAGGGAATCCAGATGCGATTGAGATAGCAGAGAATTCCACTCAGATTAGGGACAAAATGCGCTTCCGCGCCACACGCTAACTCGGCGCGAAGGTTACCATTACTGATGGATGCGCGCTGCGCGTCACGAATGCGCGATTCAAGGTTGCTTTGAATTGGCGCAAAGTGAAGCTGGGTGCGCGGCAAGATACAGTTAAGCTGGCTGGGTTTACGGCTGAGCGCATCGGCTACCACATTAGCCTTACCAGGATGATACCGGATCTCACAATCGTAATCGCTGATGAGTTCGTTCCATCGGCGTTGCCTCATGTTAAGTTCCTTCTGATCAAAGATATGCTGAAGGCTTTTATGGTCGGTGTAGAGGATACACTTAGTACCATAAAGGTAGTGTCTCCAGATCTTCAAGGCAAAAACAACTGCACCAAGTTCGAGATCGTGGGTTGTATAATTCTTTTCATGAATCTTAAGTTGCCTTGATGCGTAAGCGATAACCTTGCCTCGTTGCATAAGAACACAACCGAGACCTTGGTTGGAGGCATCGCAGTACACGACAAAATCATCATTACCCTCAGGTAGCGCAAGAACAGGAGCTTCACACAACAAATGCTTGAGCGTTAGAAAGGCTTCTTCTTGCTTCGAGCCCCAAATATACGGTTTACCTTTGTGCGTCAGAGCTGTTAAAGGCAAAGCGATCTTCGAGAAGTTCGAAATGAAGCGCCGGTAATAACCAGCTAAGCCCAGAAAGGAACGGATCTCAGAAGGAGAGGATGGCGTAATCCAGTTCTTGATTGCTTCAATCTTGGATGGGTCGACATGAATACCCATCTTGTTTACAACATGACCAAGAAACTGTACTTCATCAGACCAAAATTCACACTTGGAAAGCTTAGCATAGAGTTGCTCGGCTCTAAGCTTTTGCAATACCAATCGGAGATGTTGCTCATGTTCGGCCTTGGTCTTAGAATACACCAGAACATCATCGATAAACACGATCACGAATTTATCCAAGAAAGGCCTACACACCCGATTCATTAGATCCATGAAAACGGCGGGTGCGTTGGTTAGACCGAAGGACATGACCAAGAATTCAAAATGGCCATAACGAGTTCGAAAAGCAGTCTTCGGAACATCTTCATCGCGGATGCGCAACTGGTGATAGCCAGAGCGGAGATCAATCTTCGAGAAACAAGAGGCACCTTGGAGTTGATCAAAGAGGTCGTCAATGCGCGGTAAGGGATACCGGTTCTTAATGGTGAGTTTGTTCAACTCGCGGTAATCAATACACATGCGAAACGATCCATCTTTCTTTTTAACGAACAACACCGGAGCACCCCAGGGCGAAGAGCTAGGGCGAATAAATCCTTTAGCAGTCAACTCTTGAAGTTGGCTGGCCAATTCTTGCATCTCAGCGGGTGCAAGACGATAAGGAGATTTAGCCACGGGGGAAGCACCAGGGACAAGATCAATACGAAACTCGACTTCACGAGCGGGAGGGATACCAGGAAGATCATCAGGAAAAACTTCAGGGAAATCACGCACGACAGGGATATCGCGAAGCTTCTTTTCTTCAGCAGGTTTAACCACATGGGCTAGAAATGCAACACACTTCTTCCGCATGAGTCTTTGGGCTTCGGCGCAAGACATAAGCTTAAGACCACTGGAGGGTTTTTCGCCGTAGATGTGAAGATCACCATTCTCTCGAGGTATGCGAATCAATTTCTTGGCGCAAATAACTTCGGCGCGATTCTTCGAAAGCCAGTCCATACCAATAATAACATCAAAGCTTCCAAGAGGCATGGGGATGAGGTCGATTAGAAAATCGTTTTCGTTAAGGTTAAGCGTGCAATCTTTAATCACTGAGTTAATTAAAATAATTTCACCATTAGCCAATTCAACTGAAAAATCTTCTTTTAAATCGCTGCGCGGTCGCGCAAGCTTCTGCTCGAAGGCGCGAGAGATAAAACTTCGATCGGCGCCAGTATCAAAAAGTATAGAAGCATAAAATCCGTTAAGTAAAAATGTACCATTAACTACGTCATTATTCGCTTGCGCTTGGTGCGCGGTTATGTTAAAAGCTCGTCCACGCGTCACTTGGTTCGAAATCTGGTTCACCGGATTCGCTTGTGTGATTTGCACTTGCAGTCTCGGGCACGCGTTCCGGAAATGACTGGGATCACCGCAGTTAAAGCACGATCTGGGTCGTGGGTTTTGGTAGATTGATTGTGGGTTCTGCGGGTAGACTGGTGGTGTTGGCGCAATTGGATTGGCGGGAAGGACTCTACAGTTCTCAGCAGTGTGACCAGTACGGCCACATCGGTTACAAAGTCGACACGGGGTTTGGGTTGGGTGGTGAAATCTACAGGTTGGGCAAAAGGGATGGTTTCCTGTGTAAGGTTTCTTAGTTGGCGAGGCAGGGAGTGCTGGATTGGTTAGGGCATAGTTGTGAACTACAGGGGGAGTTGGGTAAGCTGACAGAGGGTTAGGCGCGTAAACTGGGGGTTGGTATGCGGGTTGCTGGACAATGGGCGGGTTGGTAAGCGCATAGGCCTTGCGCCTGCGCTTGAGGTTGTTACGGTTTGAGGGTTCAGGTTTGGTTTCTGTTGGTTCAGGGACAGTCTTGGTGAGTTTGGTCTTTTCTGTTCCCCGCAGGAACAGGGTTCCTGCTCTGACATGGTTGTCGCTGAGCACAGCGGCCAATTCGATGGCGTCAGAGAGGGTAACTGGGTTTCTGGCCCATACAGAATCTTGAATTTCCATGGGGAGACCCCCAAGGAATTTCTCGATTGCTCGGCGTGAAGGGGTAACAAGGTGAGGGACCAGTAAGCTTAGCTCGTGGAAGCGCGTCGCGTACTCGCGCGCTTCGCCACTGTATTGCTTCAAGTTCCAGAATTCTTCCTCCAGGCGCTTAACTTCGTTGGGAGGGCAGAATTCTCGCGTAAGAATTTCCTTGAATTCCTCCCATGTCATGCTAGAAGCAGCCTCTGCGCCACGCGCATGAGCTACTCCATTCCACCATGTAAGCGCTCTGGATTCCAGGACGCTGGAAGCATATAGGGTTCGTCTGTCTGAGGGGCATTGGGTATGGAGGAAAGTGTTTTCAATCTTTTCGAGCCATTGGAGCATCACGGTGGCTCCTTCAAGACCTGTGAACTTTGGAGGGTTACCCGCGTTAAAGGACTTAATGTTATAACTCGAGGTGTTGGTATTGTTTTGGCTCAAAGCTTGGGCTATTGCGGCGGCCATTTCCTGGGAACGTTGCTGTCTACGCATGCGCGAGGCTTCTCTTCTCTGAAATCGGCGAGATAGCGGAGGCATTCTATAAAAATTTTAATTTTAGTTAATATCTTGGTTTTAGCGCAAAGTTTTAATCTTATAAAGCTTGGTTTCACGGAGTTAGATACTATCAAAAGTTAAAGTAAAATAAATGATCCTAAATGCAGACTTAATAAAGGTAACAAATTCGAATCAAGAACCGACAATTCACGTATCACCGTGACTTTCCGAGTTCTCAATTTAAAATAGCTAGTAAACGAGTATTGGAGATTGACGATTCATGTATCACCATGACTTTCCAATCTTCAATATAAAATATACAAGAAAATGAGTATTGGAGGTTGACAATTCATGTATCACCATGACTTTTCAAGTCTCCAACCTCAGAACATAATCGTAAATGGAAATTGAAAATCAACTATTCATGTATCACCATGACTTTTCGGATTTTTCAACCCCAACAAACGAATATGTAAGTAAAATCAATAAAAATCGAAATTCAACAAAAGTCGAAATATCGCGGAATAAAATCATATACTGCGCAAGCGCGAGCATATTCACAAATAACGAGTAATTAACAATAAGCGCGCAAACATGAGATTTCTCTCATGCGCGAGAAGGGACTCTTAGGTATTCTAGGCCGTTACGTCTAACCACCTATCCTAAAGTCAACGAGCTCTGATACCAATCTGTAACACCCCGACCAAAGGCGGATTATAAATCGGGGCGCCACATATTGTTTCATTACTCGTGACACCATTTGGTGTCAATATTTAATAAATATATTCATTCACGCAAGCGCAACGTATACATAAGATATAAATAAACCAACTTAAATCAATATATTATAAATCAAAATATTCGAACAGCAAAAACTTGTCTTGATACATTTTAATCTAGGTCCAAAATAAAGAACTTCCTACGTGTCCTTAAGCTCCCAAAACGGCTACTGCAAACCTGAACATGTGTTAAAATAAACGTCAAACACTTTCGTGTTGGTGAGAAATCAAGTTTAATACAATACATAGATAACAATAAATCTGCGCGCAACATGTGTATGTCTGGTTTTCAACAAGGGTGTAATCTGATCGGGACCAACTCTAAGAGACAAGACTGCCAGTGCTCACAATTGAGCTCACAAACAAGACTAACTGTGCAAGTGTAACAAAAGAGAAAATCATAAACGATAGTTCTCCCGTGTTCATCTAATGGTACCATGAAAACTGCGGAATAGACCGTCAATACGGTTAATGATCCACACATACAAATAAACAGCCAAGTCTACGTCCTCAACACATGGGATACTGCGCGACTAAAGTTCATAAACAGTTTAAGACTCAAGTTTTGTATGAACACATGAACATCCCAAAGCATTTAAAATAAAAAGGGATTAGATACGAGATAACTCACTTGATAAACGATGCGGTGTAAGATAAAGCAAGAATCAACTTTAAACAAGCACAAGTTAACCTATAATTAAAGATTATTGTTTTAAATGATCTGTTTTAAGTCTTGATAATAAGTTAGCATAATTAATAAGTAACTTAAACATTATTATCATATATATATATTACCGGAAAGACAAGGCAGAACGGAGAGGAAGACGGAGGCAGAGGGGAGGCGGCAGAGAGAGCAAGGAAAACAGGAGAGATTAAGTGTTTTGTGTGTGAAGTGTTAGGAAAATATTATTATTATTTATAGGAAAACCCTAGGAGACATAAATCCAGAAAAGGTTCCAAGACAAACAGAACAAGACAAAACAAAAGATAGCAAAAGATATCAAAAGATATGGCAGCTGCAGGGGGCAAGATAAAGCTGTCAGCGAACAGTAAAAAGGCATGGGCGGTTCAGATAAAGGTACTGGTCAAGCATGGCAAAAGCAGATCTCAAAAGATAATGTCAGTCACTTTATCTACCAACCAATGGGGTTGGTACGCATGCAGCGCCGAAAGTAACTATTCAGACATTAGATAGGTTAGGTCAACAGCACAGAAGATAAGACAACACAAAGCATACAGGCTGGAATAAACAGAAGATACAAGGGTTAAGCGCGGGAAGGCTGAGTGCGCGAGCGCGAAGGCTGGCACAACAATCCTTAGCGCACTGCGGGAAGAATCACAAATCCTTCGCGTGCTGCGTGAAGAACAAGAATTCTAAGCGCATCGCGGGAAGAACATACATTCTTAGCGCATTGCGGGAAGAACATACATTCTTAGCGCGCTGCGAGAAGAGTTCTCTCCACGCATCGCAGGAACAAGATGTCTTCACGCAGGCTTCCATGTAAGGAGTCTGGCGCGTGGAGCTGCAGACATCCTTAAGCGGGAGGAACCAAAGGACAAGCAAAGAGTTAGAAGAAAAAGAGGAAACAAGGCTTAAGGGCGGGACAGCGACAAGAGGGAACAGAAGGCGGAAAGAGAGAAGAGGGATGGGACGGCGGAAAGAAAGAGAGAGAGAGGCGGGAAGGAAAATATATATATATTATTATTAAAAGTAAAATATAAGTATAAATAAATATTAAATCATAAAAGAAAGAGATCGGGTCAGAGAAACGGGTACCTGGGTCGGGTCGGATCGGGCAGATGTCACAATTGATATAGAATTGATTGTTATTTTAACATTCATATTTCAGAATAGGAAACATTATTATTGTTAATTGTATTCTAGAATCTGATGATCGATATGGAGAAAGAATTATTAGAATTAAATAAGAATATTAGATTCAAATAAGAACATATTGAATGATTAAATGCTAGTTGTTCTGCAATTGATAATAGGGTATTAACAGCTGTTAATTACGATCAGTTTCTCTTTGCAAGTGGAATTGTATTGGCAGAAGAATCAGGAAATAGTGCCCGAAATTATAAAGGAAATTAAGAGGATTAAAAAAGGGATTTAAATTGATTTTAATCAAAACTACGTATTTTTTGATGGTTTCACATCAAAGTTAGATACATAACAGCCTCATATTCATTTTCAACAATAGTTTGTATATAACTGTTAACTTTGATTTCCTTTATTTTGCTTCATACACATGTACTTAGAGCTGAGGGTCTCTCTGGAAGCCACCTCTTCTTTCCTTTGGATGGAGGTACGGTGTGCATACATCCCACCCTCCCCGGACCCTACTTATAGCTTTGCTGTCGGTGGGATTTTACTGGGCATGATTGATTGATATGTTACATTAGGACTATGTATAGTGGTTTAACCAAAAAGTAAAAAATCACATGCCACATTATTACCACGTAGGTATGGATATTCTCAAAATCATCCAATGGTTTAATTAACACATAATTATTATTTAATTTATTTTTTGTATAAAATTTGAATTGATGATTATGATTGGTTGAAAAGTTTGAGAGCCTCACTCAAAGAGCACTTGAGAGCCCATTATCGCTTTAGCGCCCAAATATAGGTGTGTTTTTTTCTTTAACGTCCACATGTATGGGTTGGCTAATGGTTGGTCGTTAGAAGTGTGAGGTGGTTTGGGGCGTCACCCATACCACTTGGTAATTTCTAAGCTATATCTCAAATAAATGTACATAAGTCAAACGTCAATAACATGATCCCTTCAAAATGTAACCATGGATGTATGAACATGCTGTATTTCCTATCTCGTGCATCTAGAGACATACGCATTATCATGTGCATTTCTCAACTCAGTTTCACTTACTAGAATTGAAATGCACATCTTCCAATGTTTGGATCAGCATACCCGAGGCTGCTACATACAAAGATGATAATTTCATAACCACCTTTGGCAAATCTTAATTCCAAGACCACTAGTTTTCCAAGAAAAAAAAAAGAAAAAGATAAAAAAAAGTGACCGCTAGATTAACAAACATAACACTTGAGTACAAATGAGAAAGTTTAGTGAAAAACCGATTATAGTTTTGCATATGAAAATTACTTATTTTTGGTTGCCATTAATTTGTAGATTAGAAATGATTGATATTTAGTTGTCACTTAAGGTAGCTTTACGTTACTATATATAAAACATCATGACTCAAAACTCAAAAGTATGAGCAAATATCAAGTGATTAAACCATATCTAACTAATATATTAAAACAATATATGTTTTTCATATGGCCTTCAAATATGTCATTCATATAAGATACCAACTAATCAATTTCCATTTATACATATTTCACCTAATTAATTAATTTTTTAATTACCATTCCTTCGTTTAACAATTTTTTATGTTAAATAATATAACAATTAATACATTTATTAGTATTTAATATTCATTAATTAGCTCAATTATGACTTTCTTTAAATTATATTATTAACAATTTCTTATTACTTCAATGTGGATGACATATTTGAAGGTCATGTGAAAATCATGTTTTGCTTTAAATATAGGAATTATAATTGTTTCATGAGTAAAGTTAAAATACAAAGGACAACAAAAATAAGAAGGGTGAGAAGTAATCTAATCCATTGATCTTACATTTGAATGGTGGAGATTAATTTAAGAAAATAAATTGATGAAAATGGCATAAAGGTAATAACCGACTTTTGTTGATTTTCTCTTTCCACATGCAAGACACATGTCAATTCCTACACCATTTTAAAACGTTTATAACTTTTTCATGCAACATTATTTAAAAAAAAATTCACCATAACAACAAGCGATTTTTTATCTTTAATATGAGTACCATATTGTTATATAAAAATAAAAAAAATTAGTTGGTTTTTTATATTGTGTTATTGATTGTTCATTATGATTTTTAATTGGGTTTTTCTATGCATTGTGTTATAGATTTTGGTCATTGTGTTATCAATTGATACTCGTATTAAATATAGCAATTAAAACAAAGATTACATCATTGTGTCTTTTTGTTTGTTATTGTGTCTTTGTGCTCATCATTTGTCTTACTACTTATCATTGTGTTTTAGTCATTATGTATTACGTTCATGTCATTGTGTAATATGTAGTTTCCATTGTGTTTTACGTTTCAGGTCAATGTGTTATATGTATTCACCATTGTGTTTTACGTTTCAGGTCATTGTGTTATATGTATTCATAATTGTGTATTACGTTTCATGTAATTGTGTAATATGTATTCATCATTGTGTTTTATGTATTAGATAATTTTTTGTTATTTTATCATTATATTTACATATTATTATTACACAACCATATTATTAGCCTTTTAAAAAAACATAATGATAATTTGAAAAGCAAAATGACGAAAAAAACAAATAACAAATAGAAAGACATAACGACAAAAAGACACAATGACACAATGACATAAATTTTTTTTTTAATTTTTATATAACAAAGTGATACTCATATTAAAGATAAAGAAACGCTTGTTATTATGGTGAAATTTTTTTAAAAAAATAATGTTGCATGAAAAAGTTATGGACGTTTTAAAATGATGGGGAAATTGACATGTGACTTGCATGTGAAGAGAGAAAATATGTAGTATTACTTTTATACCCTTTTACCTTTGGTCCCCACTTGACACATGTCAATCAACTATGGCTTCTCACACTTCTTAATTTTGGCCTTTGTAGAATAACTCAACCCTTGTTTCATATGTCATGACATGTACTTCATATTTGATTTCACATATAACTTGTATCGAATATGCAAACATTTTTTATTATATATAATTATATTATTTTTCAACCCGTGCAATACACGGGTTACTACCCTAATTTATTCATTAAATCTGAACAATTTACAAACAATTAAGACGATTCAATACAAGTATATATAAGCATGCATCCTACTCAAAACTACGTACAAATAATGGTTCAGATAATTTGCCTCCTTAGAAATCTAATTACCATCATCGCGATCACCAACATCTTTAATCGCCTGATACCACGACCATGGTTCATAACGTTTATGAGTTTTTGGTGATTGCATCTGAAAATCATCACCATCTTTATATCTTTCATCTAAAGCATCTGTCAATTGGCTAATTTTGGGTTGTGTAAATAGACACAACTCATCTACAGTATCTGTTGCCAACATCCTAATAACTTCTTCATCATGTTCTTCATAATCATCAGCATATAAATGGGGAGGAGGTGGGCCCCGCAGCCTCTCCATACGCTCCCATTCGTCAATATTCATACCCCATTCAGTATAATCTACCCCCCCCCCCCCCCCCAATTGCCAAAGCTTCAATAGAAAACGAAATAATATCTAAACAATATATATAAAACTGCGCACTTGTTTGTAGCTGTATTAATTAATATGGAGTTCTGGAACATAGCTTGTGTATTTATATGCATACATATATATATATATATATATATATATATATATATGGAAATTTCAAATGTGGCAAACACACTTTTTGGAGTTGAATGGTAAACTTGCTCGTGATCTTATTATTGACTATTGGCGCAAATGTTTATATATTCACATGTTAAATCCTTTCGAGCATGACGTCAATATTGATAAATTGTGAGAAGCTTACTATTAATGATGTTGTCATTTAGTTGTAGCATGTATAAGCAAAATTAACTAATGTGAGTGAACATTTGTGCACACAGTCAAGATCCACCTGGTATGAAATGAATGAGGTTGAAAGTCCAATTGAATCTTTAATTTTGGTCACGGGATTAATATTAGTTAAATGTACGGATAAGAAAAGACCAAAGCAATACAAAGATGAATATATGATACCTCCGCGCTATGATCTTTCCATATTTCTGTCTTAATATTTTAATCGAAGATAAATAATAACTAGAATCATTCAATTCACATCATTCTCCCAATACTTTTAAAGTTTAACGAATTGCAACAGAAATCAATCTAGTCGCAAAGCAAGTGTAAATTTGCGACAATGTGGCCGCAAATGAAAAGCTGTCTTTTAATGTAACATCCCGATCATCACAGTGGAAATTGTGATAAACTAGTATTTTATCTGGCGCAGTGCATCATGACAGATAAGTAAAATACAGACGGTGGTAATACCAACACATTTTCGGTCCCAAGCGTTGAGGTGGTAATTAAACGTGAATTTGAACGGTTTCAATTATAGAACTTGAGGTGGACCAATGAGGTAGCGCCGGTCGGTAAAAACTCGAGCGTTGGTAAAGCCCGTCATTATTGATATTGTGTGTTGAGCCGTTGAGCCTACGCAAATTCGGTCAGTTTCTGTCATATTTGTTACGATACCAAAACTAAAACAAAAAAAAATCAGCATCGGTAGGTTAGGTTTTCGCTGCGATACTGGAACTAAAACAAAAGGCGGTGAGCCTACACGAATTTAGTCGGTTTCATCACGTCCGTTACGGTACTAAAACTAAATAAAACAAAAACAAAATTGACATTCGATCAATTTTCATTACGTTTGTTATGGACCAGAACTAAATAAAAAAAATGAAACTAAAACAAAGCCAAGTGGCTTAATGAGGTTCTTATGACACTAAAACTCCTAATTGTATATATTAGTAGTAAGTAATAACGTTTATTTTGATGATTTTGGTGTAAATATAAAGTAAGGGGGTTTGTAATGTGCATCACCCTCTTATGAGGCTCTTGCGGTTGAAGAAATGGTTCAAGAGCTAATAATTGTGGTGGATCTTGCGGCAACTGGGGCTGCAACTTCTCAATTGCCAAAACAAAGAAAGAAGAAGTTGTCATCAGCAGATCTGCTAGCCTTAGGCGTTGAAGATATCAGTACCATAATGATTCTCCCATTCTTTACCGCAAGTGGCACACCAACAGAAGAAGATGGGAAATCAGGCGTGCTAACGGGGATTTGACCTACTTGAGCTACTCTGATATGCATTCATTGTCACAATTTTACATTAATTGTTTTCCAAGAATTGTAGGAAGGGGCGCTTATGATGAGAACTTGGAAGGATGATTCAAGCGCTTCATAAGAAGAGAATGGAAGGATGACTACCCTAACTTCACACTCAACAAGGGTAGATCATATCTGCATCCAACTAAGATTGATCCTGGCACGACAAGAGAAGGAAGGCTTGGAGTTACAAGATGCTTGAAGATCATAGAGATCCAATCTACCATGGTGAACCGTTCACTCCCAACATGCTTTGTGACTTTGTTGCATGTGAGTTCGACAACAGCACGGGGGAAGTTGTCATTCACTATGACCATGCACACGCTCTGTTTCTTTGACGATCATGAGCTTGTGGGTCTCGACAAGGAGGATTTGCTGAAACTTTATAATTCTCCTTTGTCCACAGTTGAAGACGTTCGGAGGGACAACATGGGCAAAATAGTTGAAAGTTCAACAAGTTTGTTCACTATCTTGTTGGCAATCAACTTTTTGATTATACTTCTCCTTTCAAATACGAGACCGATTGAAGACGGAAGCTGAAGATAATACAAAAGACTAGAGGGAGCTTGTAGGGC
This sequence comes from Bidens hawaiensis, assembly GCF_021521415.1. Lineage (NCBI taxonomy): Eukaryota > Viridiplantae > Streptophyta > Magnoliopsida > Asterales > Asteraceae > Bidens > Bidens hawaiensis. The sequence goes on along the minus strand of NW_027493711.1, from coordinate 8,413 downwards.
CATGTTTTGTTAATGTAGTCTTTTGTATTATTTAGTATCAATTACGATGTATTTAACGTAGCTTTCATTTATGGTAATAATGTTTGGGCCCGTATTATTGAGCCCATTGGGCCATAATTAATGAAAGACATAGATGTCATGCTTCTCCTATTTACAGGGAAGCATAACATACATGAACCATTTTGGAAAACTATCAACCTATCCACTTACCAACTCTCCCCTCTCATTCTCTTTCCTTATATATGTAAAAGCCCAGCTACCACCGCACCACAATATTGTCCGCTTTCCCGGGACGTACCACCATCGCCTCACGAATTTGCTTTTGGTTGCCCGGGTGAAGACTTCCCAGGTGGTCACCCATCCTGATACTACTTCCACCTGAGCACGCTTAACTGTGGAGTTCTCATCTCATCTACTACCATTAAGCGCCCAAAACGCGTTATGATGGGGAAGGTATCCACCTCCTTATAAAGAAGGCTTAGTTCTCTTCCCCAACCGATGTGGGATGTCACATTCAACATGCATGACACAAAAGAAAATTAAATTTTTAGAAAAAAGAAAAAGAAATGCAATGTCATATCAGTTGTAGTTGTACCAGGGGGTGCCTTCTTTTTAGCATATTAAGACGGGTAATAAGCAAAAATCACATATTTGAAGTTCATCCATTGTGTAATTGAAAGTCAAAATAAAACGTGTAAATTGAATATAAACGGGTCATTTTCACTAATTTGCAAGCGTGCATAATTTTCTTTGGTGTATAGGCAATATGTGAAGTTCTAAGCTTATGGTGTAGGTGACAGCAAAAAGTATTCGTTTAACAAAACATTTTGTAATCATATTCGGTTAAAGAGTTATGAACTAAGAGATGTGGACCACATCTGTTCCTTTATAATTATCCAACCTCTAACCGAATTTGATTACAAAACCGTACTTTAGTAAATGATTGTAATGTAAAACAAATAATTCCGTTGTAATTTTTTGAATGCGGCGTTTCTAATTTGCTGTCACATGTACTATAAGTTTAGTACTTCACAGATTGCCTTTAGAATCAAAGGCAATTATACCCGTTTGCAAATTATTAACCATGTCCCGTTTATATCAGATTTACACTTCTATTATGTCTTCCAATAGTCAAACCTCAACAAATACCTCTTGAACTTCATAACTATAATTTTTTAATGACATGATGGCCGAGTTTCTAAAAGAGACTCCTATCATCTAATTTAACAACTATAATTTAAAAGAAGTTACTCTTAAACTCTAGTTTATACATAAACAACTACATAAAATAATGAAACATCGTAAGTTAAATCTAAAAAGGTAAACTAACCATTAACGAATCAAAAGATTCAACTGCTACAGATCGAACACTCCAAAGCAAGAACAACAACGTAAACACCCTGCAAAACGAATTGACAAACCATTAAGAAATTCGATGGTCGTACGATCCGACTAAAAGTTAAATTAAGTATATACGTTAGTCATGAAAGGAACCAAACCACAGCGTATCATCACTATTGAACCAAACACACACCTGATAAACAACAGAAGACACTTTCAAAGAAACCTACACTGTCATGCTGCGTGCAAAGTTAGACACAAGTTAGCGTACACAAAGTTATCATAAGTCATAATGTATTTTGGTTGACTTTTTTGTACCGGGTACTTGTTGAGTGGCTAAAAATCATCGGGCACCATTACTTAAAATCTGGCTTGAAAGATTAAGTAATCACAAGACATATAAATCTTTAATGAGATATATTGCTACTTCTATAAAGATATAAACCGAGTCAAAAACATGAAGGCCAAATCATCTTATCACAAGGACTTTGTATAAATACTTTGGAAAAGCCAAAGAAAAAATTGGTGAAGTATATTTTCACAACACTTAAAACTCTTTGTTAAATACTTATTCAATTGGGATTTCACACGTTAAACATTAAAATATCCATAAATTTGGTTTCTTATTTTCCACCCTGAGCCCATCTTTAAAACGTATCACATAAAAAAAGTATATTTCATAACCAAAAGTCTGCTTGCATAAAACAATGATATCAAATAAAGACCACACCACAAAACAATCATCACTTCAACACAATCTTAACATAAAATATAAACCTGTATGTAAAAAGAAAATTTGTATCCGAAAAAAACGAAAAATTGAATCAGAAAAAAACAGAGAAGCAAACAACCATAGACAATTCAATAAATGTCAAATACAACCGTAGATAATTCAGCAATGGCCAACTGTTAAGATTTTCAATATGCAATTAAGTATTCCAAAATCAAGGCCTTATTTCGAATTTCTAATTAATATTTTAAAACTAAAAGAATCAATATTGTGATTTCTGGTGAATATCTTTCGTGAACTGAATTTCTTCATGCCTTAATTGTAACATGTAATAACAATCAGAAGGATATAAGAAGTTAAACTCAAAACCTAAATCAATAGGATAGAAAGTAGAAACAAAGCGGAACAAATTTACAGAGACGTTACGAACTTGAGCGACAATGAAAGCCACGATCAAAATAAGAAACGAACAAAAGAAAAGGGAAAGCGGTGGAGGTCTTGAGTAGGCTACACCTGTAATCTACGATGAAACACCTTAAATGCCCTGGATATGACACGCGGCAAGCAAAAGAAACACTTTAAAACCAGCGGACCCCACCATTAGTTGTACTGGAAAAAGAAAGTACAAGTGCAAAGTTGGCACCAATAGACTTATTTAAGCCTAGAAGAACCATTCTGCCAAATAGAGAAAACATGAATGTGATCATCAAATATACAGTGGCGGATCTAGGAATTTTTTTTAGGTGGTTCCCTCTTAATTTATAAGGTGGTTCCTACACGTCTTCTATATATCCATACACTATTATTTCGAAACTCGGATGGTTCCGGGGAACCACCCGTTTGTATGCTGGATCCGCCAATGCAAATATATACTATATATATAGTATAATCTTACAAGTTTGTGATGGCAAACTTGCCAATTATACTCATTAGATAATAATTAAAAGTAAAATAAGTTTAATCTGAAAAGACAATATGTGTGAACGCAGTTTACTATTATATGACATGAGATGTAATTATTAATTCAATTTCCTATGGATTTTGCATACATGAACCAAAGATGGCATTCACGTAGTCACACGGACTTTAAAGAAAAATCATTGGGATGCACTTTAAGAGTAATTCTTATGGGCTTATATATATTGTGCAGGCAATTGAAAGAATAAAATACGGGTCGTGAGAGAAAGACCTACAAGGTTGGCCCACATGAAGAATTATGAGTTTTTTTTAGAACAGGTTTTGAGAGACCGGAGGGGCTGGATGGTTGATTTGCTTGAGAGCATTCTCATCCAACACCTTATATTATTGTGCAGGCAATTGAAAGAATAAAATACAGGTCGTGAGAGAAAGACCTACAAGGTTGGCCACATGAAGATTTATGAGTTTTTTTTAGATCGGAGGGGCTGGATGGTTGAGTGCTTGAGAGCATTCTCATCCAACACCTTATATTATATGAGGGGTGTTTTTATAATTTAGAGAGTGATTCAGGTTGTTGTGAGTGATGAGTTTTTATATTTTAGAAAAATAATGATTTTTCTGTATATTTGAAAAGTTACTGTTCATCCCCTATAATTTTTTAATATATTTTGAAAGTGGTTGTGAGTGAAGGAAAGAGAAAAGGTAATGATAAAAAGTATAAAAAATATTATTTAATTGAAATGAAGAGAGAAATAAAGTGAGTTTAAGTGTAATTTTTTGTTTGGAGATAGGGGGTGGATGAGAATGCTCTGAGGACGCACAGAAGAGGAGAAGGCAGCATAGGGATACGTGTCACAAAAATCGAGAAGCAATAATCATGACGAGGCAGGGCTAATCTCATTGTAATTTTCTCCGGGTGAATGGTTTATTTGGGTTTAACACTTTTCTCATTTTTTATTCATGTTTGGATTTGTTTTTGACATTGACAGTGTTATATAAACAATTGATGTATTGGTTTATTAAAATTATTTTCATATGTTAGTAATCCTTGCTTTACAACTTATTCGGTTGATGACAAAACCTAGTAGTTTGTTGGGTGGCATAGAGTAGGTTGATTCAAATTAGTAAATAGGGTAATTAAATTATAAAAGATCTGATGACAAAGATCTGTTTTTGATTACTTAAATTAACCAGCTTTCCAATACCATGTCTATGTGGTGTACAATTAATCAAACAGTTTGTGTGAAACCTAGAACCTGAAACCTGAAGGAGGTTGCAATTTCCTTAAATCGTTTCTAAAATCAATCTTCTAATTTTAACTTGACATCTTTTGTCCACCTTAGTTAGTTAAATTTAGTTTTAAACTCAAACAAAAAGTGTTATACTGACCACACTTGCTCCTCATGGATACAATACCCTACTTACTCTAACTATTTAGTTTAATTGGGTTTTTGAATTCTAAAACCACGGTCATATATAACCGGTAATAACAAACACTCACAAGATCCGAGATCTCAGTTCGACAATAGTGATTTCCGCTAGCTAGTTGTTGAGATGATCCAGGACTTAGTTGTTTGATCCGTTCTAAGGACTTACACAAAACGTACATCATTGTGTCTTTATGTTCATCATTTGTCTCTTGTTCGTTATTGTGTCTTTCTAATCATCATTTTGTTTGTCGTTGTGTACTGCCTTCATTGTGTATTATATTCAGGTCATTGTGTATTATGTAATTACCATTGTGTTTTACGTTTCAATCATTTTGTAATATGCATTCACTATTGTGTTTTATGTTATTGTGTAATATGCATTAATCATTGTGCTTTATACTTTCATGTATTTGATATAGTTATTATTTTGTTATTATATTTACATATTAGAATTACACAACGGTGTTATTTCAATATTACAATTTCAGATTTCATCACTTAAAAAAATACAATAATAAGCATAAAGACACAATGATAAATAATAGAGAGACATAATGACGAACAGAAAGACACAATGACATAATTTTTTTAATAAAACAAAGTCATTCTCATATTAAAGATAAAAAAACATTTATTATTATGGTGAACTTTTTTTAAAAAAAATGTCGAACGAAAAAGTTATAGACATTTAAAAAAATGTCGAACGAAAAAGTTTTCTACATTATTATTATGTGTTTTGCCTTTTATGCCCTTCATTATTTGGCCCCCACTTGACACATGACAATAAATTATGGCCTCTCGTACTTCTCATTTTTGTTACCTTTTGTAGAATAAGAGCATTCCCAGCCCATTCCACATATTTTCCCTATAATTTAGCTAAAAAAACATCATTCCATAAATTTAGTTATCATTTTCAAAAATCTTCCACATTCTATTCCCTATTCATATCCATAAATTGTTTTTTTATTATTTTTTCTCTTTTGTCTTATTATTAGTATATGGTCACACCCCGACTAGCACAATGCGGAAGCGTAAAACGGGAATGCAACAGACACCTCTAGTATTAACACATTGTTTATAAAAAACATCACAAACTAATTTACAATATATTACAATTCATTGTTCTATCATTGTTTTACAGTCTAGGCGATACAAACAAAGCTAGTTCGTTAACTATACGTTCTTACTACTAACGCCATTGCCTCTATTCACATAGCATCAACCACCCACCTTGGGCAAGTAACAGATCACCAAATCATTCCGATTTAGGTACACCTGAAAAGCAGCTTAAAACGGGTCAATTACTAGAGTTGGTGAGTTTCACGAGTTTCAAGAAAACAGTAATGAGTATTCACAAAAACACTTGTAATCATGAAATAAGTATGTATGTATGTAAATGATGTAATTATGCTAAGCTACAGTGAAGCCTTGACTGTATGTGCTGCGTGCATCCATTTCCCATGCTCAATCAACCACTGTGGCCCCTTTCCGCCCACAACGTGCCCCCGTGTAGCTATGTCTAACACTACATAACATGTATATATGAATATGGTCATGTGCAAACGGCGCTATGTGACACGGCAACCAGGCCGATTCCGTTTGGGTTTGTCAAACCAATAGTACTATTCACAAGCCACCGGCTCGAAGTTAATCAATGTGATCGTGGGGACTTTCGTGGTTAGCACTTAGATAATTCACATCAATACATGTTTCAGGTATGTATATGTAATCAAACATGCTTTTCACCCCAAAAGTTCGTAAAACAGTTTAAAAGTGGGGTCATGAAACTCACGGTTTAGTAGATAATCAGTACTGTATCAGCTCGTGGTTTGTTCGGCTCCGCTATCAGTAGTTCCTATAATCAATATTATATAATATTAATATTTTAATATTATTATATCTCAATACTAAATTGGGCTGTATAACTAATCTGGGTGTAGCTGGAACGCCCAGAAAGTGGCAATAGGCTTAGGTTGTGATATTGTTCAACTGTCTAATACTTAGAACTGAACTTGGCTCAGATTCCCGTTTTCCCCAACTGGGACAGGTTGTTCGTTTACGCGTTCAGAAAACAGTTATGGGAAAATAATCTTGGGTAAATGTATTGGTTAATAAAATGATTAAGTTATAAAGAAGGATCAGATACTGGGGTCCCGGATTAGCCACGGGGCCCGTTTCCGTTTATTCAGTTTGATTTGAGAAGAAACGCGCACAATCCACCCGGATTATCCAGGTTTCTCATAGAAAAGTTCGTTTTTTACTTAATTAGTCCAAAAATATGATTTTTGATTACTCTTGGTGTTTTGATATTCCCGCAGGTTCGTTAATACGCGATCTTGCCGGTTTTTATAAAACTGAATTTGTTTAAATATTCAAATTAGCATAATTAATTAACCGTTAATCATTAAATTATGAAAATTTAGCAACTTATCAATTAAAATATGTAGATTTTATAAAAATATTTCTGGAATTATTTACTAATTTATTAATTTATAAAAAATTCATTTTATCAGCTATATTTCGCCAGAAAATCGTCCGTTTACCCCAAAAAATTTCCAAAAATTCCACACAAAAATCCTAAATACTCAATCATGTCCCAAATCAACCTGTATCAATTCCAGAATGTAAAAAGCTCGTGCGATATTCTTTTCGGCCCAAATTCGGCTATAAAAATTCACACGAACACATATAAACAAAACACCTTTAACCTCTCCAAATGATCCCAAAATTCATATGTGATCAAAATACTCAAATATGAGTTCCCAGAAAAATTTCATAATTTTTGAAGTATTTTAGATATTTTTCCCAAATAAACGTCCCAATTCGGTAATAAATTCGCCAAATATTCTCGGATGGTCGAAAAATTACCAAATTTGAACAGGGACTCATTGACATGGTCCCTGATGTCCCTGAAAAATTTCAAGGCCTAATAATATGCCATCACAACCTTAACCTAAATAGCCCATAAGCGAGTGTTTCGGCATTACCTTAGCGGGTTTGGCTCGTTTCCGACTTTCTAATCAACTTTTAGAGCTCTTTTGCTCCTATTTAGGCTAGGTACAAGTCTTATATCACAAACCAAGAAGGTTTCATCAATAGAACAGCCCTTTAACTTAGGGTTTCGGCTAGTGCACAAAAACGAACTTTTGAAACCGTAAAAACGCCGTTTCAACCCTTTAATCCGTGTTTATGGCCAAAAAAGATCATGATTTTGATTTGAAACTAGGTTTAACATCAAAGTATGTTTTTGAATGATTTTTGAGAGTTTTACATGGTTAACTATGATTTTTAACAATCAAGACAATGTTTATATGTTGTTAAACGAGTTTAAAACGAATCAAAAAACGATTAATCATAAGGTTTTTACCTAGTTTTCTTGCTGGTTTTGTCTGTAGAAGAAGATTTCCAGAAGTTGCGTTTGAAAATATGTGTAAAATATCTCAAATCCTAGTTTATATGTGAAAGGAAAAAAAAGGGGGGGTGGGGTGGCGGGCTGCGGCCGGAAGTCCATGGGCCCACTTTGGGCCCATTTTGGACAAAGTTTCTGATTTCTCAAGCCCAAATACGAAAAGCCTAGTCCAAATTAGTTCGGGTTCGATTTTTGGCGCGAAAACTTATCGGGTGCGTTAAACCAGCGCGAAAACGAGTGTTTTTCGGCTAGTTTTGTGTAAAATTATAAAAACATACTATATGTTTGTAAAAATCAAAAATATTTCACGGATCGCTTAAAACATTTCAAATAAGTGTTTGATAAGTCTTTTTCGGCTTAACGATGATACAATGCTTGGTTTGTAACTATCTTTCGCGTTTAAATCTATAGCGGGTAGTTAAAAGAGCATGTTTTCGTTTAACTTGTTTGCTATCAAACTAAGGCCATATTTCTAATATTTTAGCTTGTATAGATCGTATATCACTTATTAGATGCCCCCACCCCCCCCCCCCCGCCAAGATTTCTGGGTCATAACCCGACCCGTTCGGTTAATCGTTCGTTTTA